>NC_090443.1:701301545-701604576 GCF_031143425.1 Pleurodeles waltl | reverse complement strand
ACATGGCACAAGAGGTTTGCTAGCAAAAAAATGATAATTCTAAGCTGTTCCTCAAATATGTTAGCGGCTTAAAAGCAAATTTGACTGAGATAAGGGAAATAATGAGAACTCATTTAGAATGGAAACAACAGGTGCAGAAGGAACAATTTGATAGAAAGGTTAGACCATGTTTTTTCTGCTTTATCTATCCATGTATGTCAACAGAAAGAACCCTTTAAGATTGTAGAACAAGTAACCTCATGACTTACTGACTAGAGACCAGTAAAGAAAAGAAAGAATCACAGCTATACAATGTAAACCTGTTAAAAAATGGGAGAGCCCCCTTCCTGTTCTTTCCATCTCAGGGCCAGAAGTACGTATTCAGGATCTGCAATGCATAGATCCACAGCATTGGGAGATATAAAGACAAGAATTAAAAGCCAAGTTAAAGCCATGGTTAGACGTATTTTCTACTACACCAGGGAAAAGCTGATTAAATCAATACTCCATCAATAGAGAACCAAAGAAATGGGTATGTCTTAAACCCTATTGAATACCTGAAGTCCACAGCCAACCTATTGAAGAATATGTTTAAAAGACGCTAGCAATGGGGGTGACAGAGCCATCTGTAAGTGATTAAAACTCACCTTTAATGCTGGTCCCAAACCGTATTGGTCCATTAGGTTTTGTATTGATTTTAGCGAGGTTAACAAGATCTGAAAATGTTATACTTACCTATTACCCCGCATCAATGAGATGATTGAAAGATTGGGACAAGCTCAATATATCAGTACCCTTGATCTATGTAAGAAGTACTGGCAGGTCCCTCTCAACCCTAAAGATAAGGAAAAGACACCCTTTTCCTTACATTGGGGGCAATGCATTTCACAATCCTACCCTTTGACTTACATGGGGCACCAGCCATCTTCACAAGAATGATGAATACAATATTACAATCCCATAATGACTTCGCTGCTGCCTACATTGATAATATAATTGTATATAATCCCAACTGGGAAGAGCATATAAAACATCTACTAGCAGTCTTATGGGTATTAGACAAGGAACGGCTCAAAGTAAACCTAGGGCAAAGTCATATGGCCGCTGAGCTTCTAAAATATTTGGGGTATCTCTTAGGAAAGGTATTAATACAACCCCAAACAAAAAAGTATCATGTTCACGGTCCATAAAAGATCTTAGGGTTTTACTCTAATTAATGGGATATTATAGGTGATTCATCCCTCGATTTTCCCAGTTGGCCTCTCCCCTAACAGAACAAGAACTAAAACATACCTCACAAGCAATGGTAGACTCTTTCATAAAGCTCTAAATGACTCTCACCTCAGACCCAGTCCTTTGCACCCAAGTTCATTAAAAAAGATTCATATTACAAATTGATGCCTCTGGGTTGGGGCTAGGGTAAGTACTTTCACCGAAAGATGAGAAGGGAATAGAAAGCCCTATTCTGTACATTAGTCGAAAACTCTTCCCATGAGAAAATAATTATTCTACCTTAGAAAAAGAGGGGCTAGTTGTCAAGTGGGCTAAAACTCTTTGCTATTATGTTGAAGGTTGAGAATTTGACCTTTACACCCATCATGTTCCAGTGCTGTAGATGGCTAAGAAAAAGGGGAACAATTATTGTATATTAAGATGGTTCTTAGCCCTTCAATCCTTTAGAATTCAAACCCATCACAGAAAAGAGAGCGAACAAACTAATGTAGATTTCCTATCTTGCTACGCCCAACAAATATTTATTTCAAGGAAGAAGGTAAGCGAGGAGAGGTGTGAAAAGGGGCCAAATTCTCCCCTGGACTTACCCACAATGTTTTAACGTGGCTTCTTCGGAGGTCCATGTCCCACACTGGCTGCATCTAAAAGAAGAGAGGAAACACAGCATCAGCATCATCCACCAACATACCAAAAATTAGAAAGGAGCCTATTTTCCATGAACCAGTGGGAGGATAGCAGACAACGAAAGAAATGGAGGCCAAAAAGGGGTGGGTCAGGCATACCGGGAAGATGCCGAAGTCGGAGGACAGAGTGAGGAGAGGAGGATTGAAGTATTGAAGAAACCGGCAACAGGATCACAGCATACCCTGAACATGAGAAAGACGGACCGGAAGTGGGTAGGATGCAAACAGACAAGAAAGGAGAACTAAGTGAGGAGCCGGAGGAATAGCGTGAGGATTGATGGACACCGCCAGCTTTCACATCTCAACGAGTACAACTCAGGAGACTTGGAGCCACCTGAGTGAGTGGCTTGGGAGCGTTTCTCCCCGAGATCTGGGAGTTAAGTTATTGCAGAGGTTTTTTTCTCTCTTTATTTCCCTTCACCAAGTTAAGCTGGTGTTGTATATGGGAGACAGGCATGGTTAGAACTAGTAAGTGAAAGGGATATTGCTTGCTGGTGAAACTATCCACCTGGACCTGATAAGATGGAAAAGGTTCAATCTGTTAGGACCCTAAGTTAGTATATGTGCTTTTTCCTTCTGAATACTCCATTGACGCTGTTACTGGGAAAAGGGGAAACCTATGTGCCAGAATATAATAGGTTGGATTTCTAACTGCCCCCTTTCCCTCATGGATGATTGGTGATGGGTTACTGACGATGTCAAGGAAACACCTGGGAAAGTAGAACAGATGCAGGACTAGGGGAAAAATCTACCTCTCTTTTTACTCACTATTACATTTGCCTCTCTTCCTACAAGGGAGTGGACTGTGGCCATCCAGAGAGACCTAGTTAAAGAAGGATGAAAAAGAAAAAGTTAATAGAAGTCAGAAACGTCTATACCCTTAGAAGAACTAGATACAAGACAAGAGGCTGAGATTTTTTTTGTGTGCATACAAAAGTATATATTTTTTTCTTTTGTCTTCTTCTTTTCCTTGCCTAATTTGTATTTAATAAAAATCATCATGTGAAAAACCAAAAAGCCTCCAAAACCATATTTTCACCCATCCCTCTGACAGACAAATTTACTAAAATTTTGTATTGGGTTTGTGTCACAAATGTGATGCAAACCAGTGGGAAAATTGGACGAAATTACACAAAACAGCCCTTTACACTGCCATGCGTTACTTTGCATCAGGAGAGCAATCCTTGGGTGGTACAAGTGTATCCCATGCAACCATCCATGGTTTGTGATACAAAGCCCTAGCTACTATCAGTAAATATGGTTTTGTACCAAGAGATAACACCTCTTTGACAACAGAGTTAACTTGGAGAAATGCTTTTATTTCTACAGACTTTTCAGACTTTTTATGTGTGCTGTCCCATGACTAGCTGCCACAGTGGGTATTTTGATCTTTTAGGTGCTAGTTTTTACTAAACATTTTAAAACCTTCAAAAATTCGTAACTCTGGCTCTATGTATTGGATTTTCGTAATATTTGTGTCAAATAATTTATTAAAATGTACTCTATGTTTCTAAATTTGTGTAGAATTTATCTTGTGTTTCCAATTTAATGCTGTTTGTGTGCTTCCTAAATACTTTACACAGTGCCTGTAATTTAAGCTTGGCTATTTTTGTGTCTGCTTTTTGTGCTAAGCTACCCAAGGTTAAGCACAAATTAATTTAGTGACTGTTGGTGGTTCACACTGCAAGGGATTGTGGCTGTTGTTTGACCATGGCTCACACCCAAGTTGACCAACAACCCAGTTTCTCTCACATATCTTAGTAGATTTGGAGCCACAATTACAAAGATTTTTTTGATCACAAGTGGCCCAATTTGCAGAATAGGCGGCTGTTTTTGACCAAAAAAATGTTTTTTTTTACGTACAAATACTAAACTGTGGTTACGGAATTGCAGTTTTGAATTGTGAATTGCCTTGTGGTAGGGGCCTATTTGAGGCATCTGTTTCAAATACCGATTAGCAGTAACATATATTAATATTTCACGCTTGAATTAAGGTGACAAAACTTATGTTTTTTTACCACTACTGTAAGATACTGTAAGATACTGATAATTAGTCTAGACAACTTTATTCAGCTGTCAATCCAGCAATAAAAACATAACTCATAAAACACACAGTAAAACTCACTTCATTGATAAAAACATCTCATAAATACACAAAAAATAAATAAGATGCACATACACATACACAAGGCACACATATATGATCACTGTTTTCTAGATACCAATTGATAGACTATACCTCTTCATAGTGGCTAAAAACATCACTACATAGCAAATTTGGGGAGTATCTAACTTTTGCAAGTAGACAAAAGCTGCCTCAAAATGTCTGACATTGTCTGGACGCAGCACAGGGACCGGAACACGCTTCCTGTGTGAACAGTACAAGATGCAGAACAACATAAAGTGCAAACTGTTTTGCTTAGTAACACTATTGTAGGGACAGTAAGGAAGATTAATGGACCAGGTACCCTGCATAGGGTAATCATCAAGGGAGTGAATAATATTAAAGCATAAACCAGTAAGATAAAATCTGTATCCCTCATTTTCAACAAAAGGCATATAAAACTCCAGACCTGCTGAGGGTTTAAAGGTACATAATTTTAAGCTATGTATAACCAATAAAAATCCCTCAAGCGGCTCTCTTCTTGCCAACTGAAAAGAGCTCTTTAACCAATGCTTTAGGGCCACTCTTGATACTTTTGGGATTTGTAAAAAAAACTCCAAGGTTTTCAAGAGGCAAATTACGGATTTTTGATATCTCAGCCAAGAAATTGATATGCATTATCCAGGCAGATGCAGTCTCAAATCACCTCCCTTTTTAGGCTACCTTCATATGTTACCCAGATCCTTAGCCAATGGAGCATATGAGCACAGGACTAAGCTTAATTCTTTCCTCCACAAAGTAAATACTAGGATCTGAGTGGCAGACAAAGGTTGGGCAACAGTCTACACAACATTTATTTTCCATTGTCTGAAGGGAATCTTAATTTTTATAACCCAGCTTCATGCGATGTAATTGCAAAACACTTAGGGACTGATTTAGATCCCCGCAGAGGGAATACTCAACCACAAATGTTACAGATATCCTGCCTGCCGTATTACGATCCCCATAGGAAATAATAGGATTGTACTACAGTGGATGGGATATCCTTCATGTTTGTGATGCAATGTTACTCCGTCGCAATGGTGACAGATGTACTGTCAGCTGAAATCTAAATACCATTGCTTTCAGTGGTATTTAGATTTCAGCAGATGGGATATCCGTCACCGTTGCAATAAAGTAACCCCTTCAACGAGATCTAAATCAAGCCCTTAGTGTTATAAATGGTAATAATTTCATTAATTGGCTTGTAACCCAGCCTTCTTGCAAAATAAAACATTGAGTCAATAGATCGCTTGCATTGAAGTACACATGATCTAAACCAGAGATCCCAAATTAAATTAGAGTCAAACTCAATTCCGAGATGTGTAAAGTTATTTACTTTAGCAATCTTGATACCGCCCTCTGATAGGCCCCCACAATCATGAACTTACACCCTTCACTTTCAGGTTTTCTATGATTGTTTTTTAGCTTAGGGCATACGTAAAGTTTTTGATCCCATCGAAGAGTGTTTGCTGCCCTCTTTCCATCCCTGAACTCAACAAAGCATAATCTGCACAGAGCAGAAAGTGAATTGAAATATCCTTTATATGGGTCATAGCTTTCCCTACAAGACGCAGAGATTTCTTTAGGTCATTAATATATATTTAAAAAAGTAAAGGGTCATCACACAACCTTGATCGAGCAAATGTAGTGTAGCATGTGGAAGGAGCAAGGAGCCAGGAGGACGGGCGAGGGCAGGTGATGAGTGACATTGTGACTTTGGGCACGGCTTCACGTTGTTAGGAGGACCAACAACCGCTAGCCATTACCCACTAGCCACCTGCAGCTTTCCACTCGATTTGCCCTGACTGCCACCTTGCGTATTTTATTTTATTTATTCTCGAAGGAGTTGGTGCGGTCAGGCAGTAATGATGTGCAGGCATGCAGGCATGTAGGCTGCATGTCCGTAGGCTGTAGGAAGTCCACAGCTTGGCAGGGAAGCCTATGGAAGCCAAAGAAAGCCAGTGGAACAGTCACCAACTGTGGAAGTTGTGATCTGAGGTGGCTGCAGTGGCTGAGACTCTGCCTCATGGGCGCCTCTGTTAGGCTGCACCAATTGTGCCTCTGCCCTTAAACCTAAAAAAGCCCAATTGCTTATTTTTAATAAAAAATTTGTTCGGTTATTATTTTTTTTCTTATGATTTAATTGTTGATTGGATTTATTCAGGTCTACATTGCATCTGAAAAAGCACACAGAGCAAAAAGAGAAGAAAAAGAGTATAACCAAGAAGACATAAGAGGGTTTACCTCATAACATCCAGAAGCTACTAAGGCTACCAAGGTTTCTAATCACTGTCTTCTAATTACACAAGCCTCTGTCTTTACTTTTGTTTTGCCTTGTTAACTGTGAAGAGACCAGTGTGACTAGTTTGTGATGCACAAGCAGGGTGGCACCAGTTTTTAGGGACTGCTGCTGGAGGATTGAGCCTGGGGGAAGCGGATACATGCTGGATATGTCTAAGTGCATATTGTAAGCCCCTGTGAGCTTCCGAGCACTCGGCCTAATCAAGATCTGTTGTTGATTAAACAGGTAAGCATGATAATATGTTCATTAGGTACAAGTAGTGTGGTTGCAGGTTTAGGGACTACTGCAAAAAGGTTGAGCCGAGGGGAAAGTAGAAACAGTCTGGCTAGGTCCAGGTGTAGTCTGCAAGCCCCTTGTGAGCTCCCGCCACTTGGTCCATATGAAAATTCCTGCTATTGAATTCAGCATAGCTACCAAGTTGCTGCTGTTGCTCTCACAGGCCTCATCATCACTTTGCATAGCCTCAAGTTAAATTACCTAGATATAGACGAAGCAGCTACATGAGATTGGGGCGCTGTCTAGGTGCTCACAGCCATTGCTACTGAAAAAGCACAAGAAATCAAGAGCTTTTAAAAACCATAATCAGCTCAACAGCAATACAAAATACTTAAATTTTTGGTTCCTCAGCCTTCAGGCTCTGTAACTTCACCTATGGGGACAGCATCTCTATTAATCATTAATTAATCATGAATGTTAAACTCTCTATTGTGGATTATTTTAAAAATGTATATATACAGGAAAAACAACTCATGGGGATGCAATTCTTTTGAGAACCTCGGCTTTGAGTCTCCCTCACCCAATCCAATCTAATGAGCAGCTTTAGGATTGCAGCCAGTCTGAGCTAATGTTTTGATAACATCTTTGCAAACAAGCTAATCCCATTTAATTCTGCAAACACATGCAGTGACTTTCATACTCCTGAGATTGTTGTTAAGGCACAAGTCCATTGTTTGGATTCAGAGAAAAGTCTGGCAAAATCCCCCTCAAAGATTTCTCTATTTGTGATTGATCACAAACAACAACTTGCCTCTAATATAGCTTTTCCAGAATTACAACCTTCAAAAAAGTCTTGATTTCACCTAATATAATTTTGATACAGGATCTATCTAGATTTGATTCAAGTAGCGAAAAGGCAGATATGGACCATTTCAGCCCAGTCTCATCCACAGGTCCTAGAATTACTGAGCCAAAACTGACCCTGACACCAAGGAAAATCAATTTTGAAAATACTGTTAACATAAGTAACACCATGTAATTTCTTCCGCCAGTGACTAGTCCAATAATAGCCAGCCATATGGAATCTATGGACAATTCAATTAAATCTGCACATCTTTCCTTTATGGCAAAATATGACACAATTACTCCTGATTCTTTGAAGTCCCCTAATGGCCCTTTATATGATTCTATGGGCCCCTGGATTCATCTGCTTAATACCATGGATGCAATAACTGCACCTTAAAATTTTCATTCAAATAAATTAAATATCCAGGTGGATTTGCTCATTACTGTTGCCATTTTAGTTGTGGGTGTTGGCTCCAAATTACAAAATCTGAATTAATTAATAGTAAAAGCACAACCTGTTACTAAAAGCTAACTAGTTGCATGCCCATATCCCTGCATATTGGATAATAAGTGATCCTGTCTAAATCTCTCGTTTAGATGTCTCTTGGGCTTAAACAAATAGTGTCTGGCCTACACATGGAGCAGGCTACACTCTGGTTCTTATTTTCACAAGTTTTGCAGAAGTAACGAGTGACCTACCGCTACCGATCATGTGGTCAGACCACTATTTGATCAATTTCTTCATTCTGCTGCAGAAAAAGGTCGAAAATTTAAAAAGAAAGGTAGGTGACCTCTATCTTCCATGGTAGGCAGTGGCCCCTGACTACTTTTCTAAATCATATCAGAAGGCCACCTTTACATCCTTTACAGATATTAACTCAGCTTTAAAATCTTAACATAAGTCTCTAACAGCTAGCTTTAATCAAATAGCTCCCTTTTAGAAATCTTCATCTTCTTCAGCTCGTAGGAATCAGGCACATTGGTATTCCAGGGAGCTACGCTGGTAAAAATTAGAATGTACACGCCTAGAGCAATGTTGACGATCCACTAAATCAACCATAGGCAAAGCTGCATACCGAGATAGGCTCTGGTTTTACCATACCCAGGTCAAAAAAGCCAGGAAAAACCTACATCACTTCATCAAATACCTTAGTTGGGAATTTCACAAAAGAGCTATACAAAGTTCTAAAAAGCTTTGTAAAACCTTGTGCTTGTGCCACTTCTATCTTACAATCTCAGAATCTCTGTGATTCCCTTGCCAATTTTTTTGATAATAAAATCACCACTATATATTAGAGTTTTTCAGTCTGTCCATCGCTGTCACACATGACACTAGATTTGTATCAACCTCATCCTGCTGCCATAGCTATCTTGGAAGCATTTGAACTATGCCCAGTGGAACAGGTGCAGAAGATGCTAGTTCGGCAAACATCTGGTTCCCCTCTAGATCCCTGCCCTCTCAGGATAACATCCAGTCTGTCCAATTGTTTGGCTTCTTCAGTGAAAACCTTGTCTGATCTCTCACTAACCTCCACCACTGTTCCAGTTGATTGGAAGTGTGCACACATAATGCCATTTCCTAAAAAGCCCTCTGCTAACCCAGAGGAACCTGCAAATTATAGATCTATCTCGTTACCTCCTCTGCTCACTAACATTTTAGAAAGCCACATTAATAAGCAACTGACACCTTTATTTAGATGAGAATAAGAACTTACACCCTTCATTTTCAGGTTTCCAGGCATTGCATAGCATGGTGATGGGTTTGATAGCGATCACAGACAACATTTGATTGCCGCTTGAAGCAGGAAAGCCAATTATGCTGGTCTTATTAGGCCTATCTGCCGCATTTGACAAGGTGTCCCACCCAATTCTTATCCGCAGACTACATGAAGCAGGTATCTAATGCAAGGCTTTATTGTGGTTAAAGGACTTCCTTGACAACCGCTTGCATCAAGTTTGTTTGGGATCTTTTAAGTCTAGAAAGACATCTGTTCATGAAGGAGTCCCTCAGGGGGTCTTGGTTGCGCCCAACCCTATTTAACATCTGTGTCGCCCCCTCGTTCATGTTGCTACATCCTGCAGAGTAGAGATCGTATCATACCCAGATGACATACAACGTCTTATTTCCCTCGGTCCGGACCCAGATCTGATTCAAAATCAGTTTAAACATCTGATGATGGAAATCATCAGCTGTATGATCTCAAATTGTCTCCAGCTAAACAGAAATAAATCTGAGATCATGTTTGGTAAGGCACATGAGCTGTGATCCTCCAACTGTTGGTTGCCTGATGTCAGACCTGCTCCCCTTTTAAAGCAGGATGTGAAAAACCTAGGAGTGAAACTCGATCAGGCCCTATCAATGAAGACCAAGTTAATGCCACATGTTGCACTTGCTTTGCCACATTGAAACTGTCAAAAAATGTTTTTCCTTGGCTACCCGCTACCTCCAGGAAAACCCTGGTCCATGTGCTGATAACCAGTGGCCTGGATTATGGCAATTCATTGCTACTTTGTTGTCTAAATTGCAGGTTACCCAGGAAACTGTTGCTAGACTGATCTGCCAGCTCAGTCATCTTTTGCCCCCATTTTAAAAGCTCTGCACTCGCCATGAAAAATGAGCAATTTTTTAACTTTGTTTCCTGATGCACAAGGCCTTTTATCAAACTCAGCCTGTGTATTTGCATCACAAATTGAAGTTCTATCTGCCTTTGAGACAGCTGAGATCCTCTAACAAAGCACTCTTGCAGAATGCTCAGATTCACACTGTCAAAATTGGTGGCAGAGGCATCTCCTATTTAATCTATTTTCTCTGGAATGCTCTCCCCTTTCACATTTGTACCTGCATCAACTTTAGTAACTTCAAGAAGTTGCTGAAAACATGGCTGTTCTAGTCAGCCCTCTTCTCTGCCTCTACAGTGCAATGCCAAGATACTTCTTTGGGAGTGAGTCGTGCATGAGCTCAAGATATCATACAACACAGATCTATGACTAACGAACTGTGCACAGGTCCAAATCAGGCTATTGGTCAAAAGGTCACAATTATACTAGGTTAATCTTTATTCCCAAATATCAATTCAAGAGGATCTTTTGATATCCTCATTAATAGTGCTAAAATTGTTAGTGTCAAATTCACCTTTATACAGCATTACGTCAGCAGATATTGGGGCAATACAATTCAATCAGAATCCCTCTAACACCTCACGAGGAATAACTTGAGTTACATAGTCAACCTCAAAAATTTTGAATACAGTGCATATTTAAAGAACGCAGAGTGGGGTATCGAAGTTAGGAATGATGATTTGTCAAACTATCCATCAATATTAATTCCTTCTCTGCCCCAGAGGAAGGGAGTGCAGTCTAAACCCACTTCTAATTTTTCACAACAGCCTATGTCACTTCTCAGAGTTGCCTTCTCAATCTGGCTCAAATACTGTGTTTTAAAATCACAAATTCAGATTTAAAATGCATACCTGTGAACAGCGTATCAAGATGATTATCCAAAGGGAGGACTGCATTTGGCTTAGGTCCTTTCCATCTGGCTCAATGACCATTAGCGAAAATTGAAGTTCAGAAAAAAATTATCAGCTGCCAATAAGGATCTGTTCTTGGAATGTGCATAGTCTGAAAACGCTTCAGGAGGACCAAGAGGCAATTTTATTCCTACAAGGATTTAATATTTTTATGTTAACATGGAAAGTATGGAGCACTCCGATTATTGGCTATCAAGAGATCTTTACCAACACCACATATTCCGCATCAAAAGGTCAGGTTAAAGGAAGGCTAGCTACATATACAACAACAGAAATTAAAGTTGATTTTCAGTGACTTTCTTTTGACTTACCATGGCTGCAATTGATAAAATGTCATCTTTAGTTTCCCCTAATCATATTAAATGTTCATTTGAGCACAAGATGTGACAAAAGATAACCAAACTAACCATCTTGTGGGAAATAATTGAAGCACTTCTTCTGCAATATCATGATGCAATTTTATCATTTCTGGTGACTTCAACATACAAATTAATGCTGCCAATATAACAACTACTAAAACAGTGGGCAAATCAAAAAACACTATTGTTCAGACATGTCATGAACAACTTCAAAGTCTTTCATTACTGCTGCTCAATGACAGTGTTTCAAATAATATAACTACAGTCCCAATATTTAAATGCTCTTGTTATAGTACCATAATTGACTATCCGATAATTTCAAAGGGTTTGCTATCACTTGTTATTGGTTCCATATATCACCAAGAATGGAACGAGTCTGTAACCCACAAGTCCTGTGTTTGTGTTTATCAGTTTATTGAATGCACAAACCACAATGTTCTTCATCAAGTTTCTTCCTCATATAACGTAAAATATCTGGTCTGTCAGTCTAATAAACAGGAAGAGATTTTAGATGATGCCAAGTCATTAATGAGAATTGGCTGCCCTCCACTCATTGGTGAAACATCTACAGTGGTTATGTGGGACTCTAGCACTCATTGTTTAATAACAAAGCTTGCGTCTAAAACATTAAAAAAAGTTAATCCTCATGTTAAAACCAATAATAAGTGGTATATGTCCAAATTATACCAACACCAGCAAAAGAAGGCTCTGAATAGAGACAATGCCCTTTTTTGTCAGAAGAGTCCCCTTTCTCAAACTGAAACTAAACAACAGTTAAATAATCTAAGAACATTTTATAAGCAAGCAGTATGGAACGCTAATAATAGTTATTTATAGGAGTTATGGAATAAATTGTTATCTGCAAACAAGTGTAATAATAGTAGGGTGTTTTGGTCTAACAATATAGATTTAGAAAATAACAGAAATAGAACCAATAATGCAAATATTTTGGAGTCTACCTATGTTGATCATATAACCATCTTGTTTGGATCCTGACAGGATGCTAAATTGAAGTATAAGGCTTCCTGGAACACCAGTCATTTGGGGAAACTTGGTGGTAAAAATGAACATTATTTTTGTGGAAAACTACACAGCCTAACTATGCCATCCAGTGGTTGTACTGCATCAGTTTCCAACACAATGGAGCTGCTCTAAAAGGGAGAAACGTCAACCTCCTCTAAAGGAATCAGGTGGAATGAGGCCCAGGTCCCAATGGTCTCCCTAGTGTCTTCTTTAGGGCTGTCCCTGATCTGTGGTCATTGGTGCTGACCCCCCTTTACAATGAAATAATCTTAACTGAAAGAATTCTGGACTTGTGGCAAGGATGCATCTTGCAATCCACTATAAAAGTGGACCATCAGACTTACCTGCAAACTATCAACTAATTGTTCTTACTGATGTATAGACAAACATGTTTGTCTCTAATTTATTAGAGGAGTTAGGAGATTAAGTATCTGCAGCACACCTTATTCTATTGTACCCATCTAGATTTTTGTAAGGGCCTGTCAAAATCTACCAACTTGCTTGCCATTACGTTGCTGGCTGAGATCGTCATATTAAAGAAGCAAAAACTCTACATCTGTTTTATTGATATAAAGGTGGCCTTCCCTACAATTCCCCAGGCTTGTGCTGGCAAAAGTTAGCAGTATGGGGTCCACCAGCGTTATTACTAGATCCTATTATATGTCTCTATTCAAACACCTGGTTCCAAATCAAGTTAGGGGATGGAACATTTTTTACCAGGAAAATCAATACATTCAACAGACTAAAACAGGGGTGTGTAATTGCCCCCTGTATATTTAATCTTTCTATTGCAGATATCAATCAACATCTAGAAAAAATAAACTCCCAATCTCTGAGGTTATCAAATACACCTTTAAAATATCTTCAATACACCGATAATACTATTCTACTTAGCCAAATACCAATACGATTGTACCACTTAATATAACCCCTTTCACAAATGCACATTAATGAATAATCTAAAAATTTAACATTAAGAAAACAAAAATCATGTCAATCAGAGCTTATTCACTCAGAACAAGGTCCTGGTTTTCAAAAGGAAACCAATTGAATCAGTTAAAAGCTATACATATTATGATATTTAGTTTGACAATAATTTACTCAGAGCCAAAGCTTCCATCAATATTTTTGCTTTTAAGACCTTTAGCGATAAATTGGCACGTTCATCTCATGCTTACCTCATGAACATAAGGGCAGCTAAACTAATTCCAGCTAGAACATATGGTTCATTTATCTTTAAAGGCAGAAACACTAAAGTAATAAACCACCTACTAACCTGCGTCAAATTAGGGTAATAATATCTGTTTTTCGGATCCCAAAGAACATCGTCCAGGCACAAATACAATTAGAGTTTGGCCTTCAAAGGCAGGTATTAGCCCAACAGGCAGCTTTTTTTAAATACTTGCACTCTATTTAGATCAGAACCTGGCTCTTTTACAAACATGTTCTGGGAGGAAATCACTAATTCTGCTTACATTAATTAATGGCAGACTTATTTCATAGAATCTCTTCAAACCTTTGGATTACAGGAGTAACAGCCAACTCAGATGACTGCAGTATACCTCATGCAATTTTTGAATCAATCAACAAAACGTCTCTCAGTCCATCTGGATAAAGGAGTAATTGCTACCAAAAAACATGCCTGGTCAACCATTAATTCTTATGAAAATTTGGACATTCAGGATTGTCTGATTATACACTTTTCTACATACATGCAAGATGCATTCCTGAGGATAAGATTTGGGGGCCTGACTATGAGTTTGGTAGTCAGACCACTAGACATCCAAGGCAGCGGTCCCAAAAAGATTGCTGTGCCGGTGGTCTCCAGACCGACATATTACAATATATGCAGCCTTAACTGCCGACTGCCAAAACAAAGGGATGCCTGCCAGCGGCGTGGCGGCCTACAATCTTGGCTATGCGCACTCTGTCATGGCCACATGGATCTGTCGAACCCATTACAAAAACACAGTCAACATGGTTTCCTTGCATTGGTCAGCTGACAGCAGTGGATCACCGCGGTATGAATCCAGCAAAACAACAGATAAGTGGCCATTGAATGGATTAAAAAGCAACACAGCTGACCTACATTGGCCCAGTGGCCACACCTGCACAACACACTATAAAACACATCCTTTGCAACTCTACTGTAACAAAGAAACCAGGTCCCACCATTGACTGATATATAAGGCATCACTTTTTTCACCATCCCATCAACACCTTCAAAGCACTTTTGTTTATTTACTCCCTACATCACTTTTTTTGTTAAGTAAGTCCCTGTAACCCACTTTAATTTACATCTATGTCACGTCTCAAAAATCCCCGTTTTTCTGAATATGAGTTGAGAGTCATGGTGAATAAATTCATAAGAATAGAGCCACAACAGTTTTGAGCATAAGACCAGCATACTCCTCTCAGTATGGAAATGGAAATGTGGCAAAGAATAGTCAACAAGGTGAATGTAGTAGGTGCCACTCTGTGCACAAAACAAGGACATTAGGAAGAGTTGGAATGACCCATGGAGCCCATGAAGGCTGGTGTTGGTCCCCCCAGTGCCCCATTGCAACTATTTTCCTTGGAGGAGAAGGTCTTAGCCATCCTACATCCAGAAGGCTTGACAGGAATAGCTGGGGGAGTGGAGTCTGGTATGTTACAACACAAAAACTGTCACAAATCTTCAATGCCCGGAATGCTCACATCTCACTTTTAACCACTGTATTGTTCATCTACTTTCCCAACATGCAATACCTAGAGTTGCAGAGATGTAAGCTTGCCAATGTGCATTATCATACATAACATCACATGTAAAAGTCCCCATTACATGCCATGTGTTGGAATGGGGTCTGCAAGTGTTTCAATATCAAAAGATCACCCCAGGGCCCATGGTCTGTGTCAACATGTAAATGATTGGTCCAACCTAACTGCAGTGTGGCAACATATTTGTAAGACTAAACCTTTCTCAAGTGTTGGGAAGTACAGAGAATGACATGAAAGCAACTACCAAAAGGCCCTGTTTCTGTACCTCAAACCAACATGCCTTTCTGCACTTGTCCAAAAACACCTGTGTGCCATCTCTCAAATTACATACCCTCCACTGGATGTTTAGCATTTGTGTAGTGTGCGGAATCTGCAAGTGACAGGACTACAACTACCAGGAGGCTTTGTTTCTATACCTCAAACCAAAAGGCCTTTCTACACTTGTCCAAATCCGCCTGTGTGCCATCTCTCAAATGTTGTGCGCTCACCTGGGAGCAAGCCATCTACATATCATGCTCAACTCAGAGACATCTCTGTCTACCTAGCTTGCTCTTATCCTGGTATCCCAAAATGAAACTATCGAGGACAGGAATTACACCTGTACATCAATTATTCCTAAGGCATTGAGCTCCTTCATCAGATTGGTAGTGGCAGGTAACACATTGACTCAGCACTGCTCATATGATGGCTAAAGCTACATATGCAACAAAGTTGTGTGTTTGCCTGTATCTCACACAACTAGGCCTTGGAATGGTCAAATACAGGTTTCCTCTACATTGTATTGGCTTAACTGTTTCTAAGATGCCATGTTCATTCCCTCATGTAAAGTACAACTGATCAGTACATCTAATGAGCTGCTTGAGCCAAATAGTTTCAGCAAGCTTCACAGACGTCATGGCAACAACTACAATACTATGGTAACATGGCACAATCAGCACATCTACCACTTAAGATTGTCCAAGGTCTCTACTAACAATGACAGAAAACCGTTGGATGTAGATTCCTCACTTAAACCAGTAACAATGAATTATATTTCTCAACAGGTCTAGCTGTCACAGCACCCGACCAGACATTGTTGACCGACCAGACTCCCAAACCACCTCTGAATGAAGCCCTCAGTGATGATGACACTTCTGGACATGTGGACGTGAATGATGGCCCTGGCCCACCTGAGCAGCATGGTCAGACGGCAACAGTGAGTCTCACTGTGCCCATCACAACACTTCCCACCCCAGTTGCTTCAACATCACAGACAACAATATGCCTCCCAACCTGTGTACCTAGCACAGTTGCCACCATCTTGTCCCCCAAGACCTGTATCCTGAGGTGCAAATCAACAATCCTGACACTGAGGGTCCAGGACGCAGTTGGAGAGCGCACCCTGTGCCAAGGGTACAGGCTCGTGGGGTAGGGTCCGTGGGAGGGATGTTCTGGGCCAGCTAGGTGAGGCTACTGAGGACACTCACAACCAGGATACCATTAGCCAAGTCTTGGGGCTCCAAATATCCTTCCCTGCCATTGAAGACGAGTTTGGCAGCCCTCCCCCTTCCTGCTTCTCCATCTGCTGAGGGAAAATCTCCTCCCACAGGCACATTCCTTTGTGTTGTTCAGCCCAGGCTACTTCTCACCTCATCAAGGCAGCCTGTCCAGGCTGCCAGAGGATGGCCAATCAGAGCAGAGCATTACAGGGCAGAAGATGGCAACTTTTTAGGTAAAGTTTTAAACTCTTTACCTGAACAAGTTATATTAAATCCAACAATTGTAAGTTGTGGGTTTTATTATAACAATTAATTTGATACCAAACTTGAGGTATCTGATACTTAAGGGGACTTTATAAATTAAGATAAAGTCTCCCCATTCTAGCCTATGGAGGCCATTCACTACAATGAGGAAAAAACTAATTTGGCTGTTTTACCTCACCGGGGCTTATAAATCTATTTTTAGAAGGTCCCTGCTTGTAGTTACATGGTACCCAGCCCTAGGGGCACATAGGGCACACCTTAGGGGTGACCTATATGTACAAATAAGGTAGTTTAAGACTTTTAAAGTACTTTTAATTCTAAAGACGAATTTGTATGTATCTTTAATGTAAAAGCAGCCAGCAAGGTAGGCCTCCCTTTAAAATGACTCTGTGCAC
The DNA here is from genome assembly GCF_031143425.1 of Pleurodeles waltl. Classification (NCBI taxonomy): domain Eukaryota; kingdom Metazoa; phylum Chordata; class Amphibia; order Caudata; family Salamandridae; genus Pleurodeles; species Pleurodeles waltl. The sequence continues at coordinate 701,587,365 of NC_090443.1, read as the reverse complement.
CTCCACAGTGCACCCATGGGTGCACTACCTATGCTGGGGTCCCTAGACCTACATGCCCTACCATATACTAGAGACTTATAGGTAGGTTGACATAGCCAATTATAATTAGCCTAATTTGCATACTCATTTTATACAGAGCACAGGCCCTGGGACTGGTTAGCAGTACCCAGGGCACCAGCAGAGTCAGGAAAACACCAGCAAAAAGTGAAAAATGGGGCAAAAAATTAAGGGGCCTCTGGAATCAGCCCTGTTTTCTCACATCGAGGCACTGTCTTTGCCCCGGCTCGCCCTAGGAGCTTAAATGCACAAAAGTCACCTGGAGCCACTCCTCTGTCTCTAGGTTCTTTTGGTGGCTACTGGGTGATGTAGTCCCACCCAGTAGAAGTGCGTCAACAAAAACACCCCACGCCGCAGGACACACTATACACTTAAATGTGCAAAGGTCAGCTCGAGCCCCTCCTAAGTCTCTGGGTTCTTCGATGGCTGCTGGGGGATGTAGTCAGACACGCTGACAGCTATCAATCTTAATGGGTTTCAAACTGCAACCTAGCTCATTAATATTCATGAGGTAGGCACTACAAATCACTAATTTTAATTTAGCATTTTCATAGATTAGGAATAGTGATTTCCTAACTGCGATTTACAGAAAATCAGTAGCAGGAAATCACTATTATCTCGATTTCTAATGTTAGTACACTTGCCCCTGGTGCTTTCCTACTCTCTCCCTCTCACACAGCACAGCTAGAAGCTTTGGTTGGTGCCCTGCATGATATCTTTTTAAATTTGCCCTTTAGTGTTGCCACCTGGTTGGATTTTTTTCTGTAGTGACCAATATTTTTATGTCTGGGCCGGTAGAAAAATTAGGAAAATCCCCTAAAGCGAGCAGCCACATTTTATTGGTATATACTAAAAAAATAAATATAAGAAGAAAGTCACTTTCAAAATGTGTTCTAGAGCTGCCTTAAAGATCCCTGAATGATTGTTCAAGTAAACAAAGACTGAAAGGCCATATTAAAAAAACAATAACAAATGAGTTTATATAAAGCTCTATTTATTTATAATGCCTTAGGCCTTTGCAGAATCTTAAAACGTGAACAAATATCCAGTATTTTTCTGTGGGAATGCTGGCAACTCTGCTAGCAGATCTCTCACTCCTCTGTCAGGGGATGTTTCGCAGCAGGTCGAACAGATAGAAGCAAAGAAGGGAACCTTCTTCCAGTGATGTTCGTTTTTTTCTTTGCTCATGTCTTTGATTTGCACTATGAAACATAGACAATCAGCATTTTTAGGAAACAAGAAAAGAAATGAAACACTTTATGTCGGCTTCTTCAGTGGAAAATAAGGGCATCACAGACCTCTGCCATTTTTACACCTAATTAGCAATTTGCGAGATCTCTACAACCTGGAGGGTCCTTTTTAGGTGCAATAGTGGGAGTGGCAAGGGAGAGTAGTAGGAAAAAAGGACTATGAAATGCAAAGTGGCAGAATCAGAGGGGAAATTAAGGGTGGGCCTAGTAAGGTACATGCAAATACTAAAAGATACCTTTAAAAGGTCGTCAGTTTCAAAGTTCTCGAAATATAAAAGTTACAACCACATCTACTCCAGTAGTACTACAGTCCATATAAATTCAGATAAGCTCAAATCTATTCCTGTAAAGTATTGGAGTAAGCCATGAACCATGTGTGGTCACTCACATGTTCTGCAAGACAATTATATAAAGATCAAAGGAGGCAGATAATGACTGTCAGCACAAATCTAAAAAAGCACGAATTTAACATATGCAAATTTCGTGAACTCATACAAAAATACGTACAAAAAATGTTTTAAATGTTCAAAATATAGGACATGTAATTATTATAAAATAATGGTCAGATAATTACACGTTGCAGGCACCCATAAAATCACATTTTTGAAAAGTTTAAAAAGTGTTACAATTAATATAAATACAATTAATTTAATTTTAAAAATAGGGCATTTGAATTTAGAGAATTCGAACACCCATCTCGCATCAAAGACTAGTCTAAACACACATCAAAAAATCACATCAAAACATATTTCATGTTCCAAATGAACACGCACATCTACAAACAGACAATGAAACTTAACTGTAGCTGATGTCTGGCTCCACGATGTCTTGCAGTATAAGGGGAAGAAGATATGAGCTTTATTTGTATGTTACCACTTGTAATGATTGTCAGTTATGTGATATGTTCTTTTTCTCAGACCATGTCTGTTTCCCTATGCTTTCTTATTAATAGTTCTACAGAGGATGGGCAGCGAGATCTCTGTGTACGCTATGTGGAACAGCATTTGGCTTATGTTCAGCTTAATTATGCTCATAAAGATGTCTATAGCAATGTTTCAGTGGTAATTTGAGTGATGTGTATCCAAACCCCACTGTATAAGTCGATGGGAACACGTATTTCTAAATCTAGGCATAAATCTGTGCTCGGAGGTGCTTTAGTGCATCTTTCAGGGATCACATATATGTAGCTGTGCTTCATGGACATACTGAAAAATGATGTAGCACTCAACAATTCTACATGTTTGAAGTGCATGTACATGTAAGATTACTTGTGACTTTAGAGTTTCATAGACAGATCAGGCAAATATATTTCTCTGGTGAAGTGGAAATGTGAGGCAGAATGCATCGTTTGATGCCTTACCTTGCTGTGTGAACAAAAGGCTCACAATACCTCTCAAAGGGCAAGTAGAATGGAAAAAAGAACATTAATAGAACGCTCTAAGGTCCGCGCTCACTCCTGGGCCAGGATAGGCATCCTAGCCTAGGTGCCATATGTACAAACACTTTTTCCCATAGACACAGAATGGGTAAAAACCTTTGCTACATCTGGCCCGCTAAGCACGTGCTATTTTGAGAATATATCTCTGGTTCCAGATATTAGTCATTGGAAAAATCATTGGAATAAAGGAAGAAATGTGGTGTGTGTGATGTAAGGCCTGTCTATTACAAAATATAGCTAATGAGCAAATAAGTATGTTGTGCCGACTGAGAGGTTTTACAGTACAGGAAACTCTGCGATATTTACTTCTCAATCTGAGGATTTCAGGACACATTGAAACATGCCATTCCTACTGCGTAAAGATAAAGGGGGAACCTACTACTTCCAGAACACCCATGTCATTGAAACATAGATTTGTGACAATAAGAAATATGGGCTTTTAAATATATCGTGTGTGACATTGTTCACATGTCTAGGATTGAGTCATGATGACAGGCCTCAAATAGGGCAAGAACACAGAATACCTTCAAACCACCGACCCTAAAGGAAACTCTAGGAAGCTGATATACTTAACTGAAAGTCTTAAGAAAAGGGCGGTGTCTCCAAATTAAAAACCATACACACCGAGATGTTACAGTGTGCCTTGTCCCTTACACACTGTGTTAAACACAGGGTTGGTATCCACGATTTCACGTTACACATTATACACACCCACTGTACATATATTTTCTTTATTGCTCTCAAAAGACTGTACACCTGTACTAACAGGTTTTAGTAGCTTATAATAAAAGGTTGCCTGGGCAGTCTCTGGGAAAGGGGATCTATTATGCAAAGGGATAAGCACACGTTTAATGGATTTCAATGCATACAAAATTCTGGAAATAAAAGCCTTAGTAATACAGTGTGAAATGACCGCAACACACATTAAACATTTCCAGTTGATCTAAGCGAATACTGTGTCAGAACATGCGATGACGTACAAGCCGCCTTACAGTCCTGAGAGATTTTAACATCTGATCAGATATTGCTGAGATTGCCATCTCCATCTTCTTCTGGCACGCATAGAGGACGTACACCTGGCACACGGTTTCCGAATCCACCCACATATTGGGTCATATATTATACTCATGACATATCGTTCTGATGCCCTTTCTACCTGTTGCCCTTGTCGTCGTTATCGACAATCATCTGTGACATCCTTTTGAACGTAAAATCAGCCTCCAGTAAATCTAAGTGTCAGTCTGTAAATTCATTTTATAGTTTATAATTCATTGCACATTCAGATGTTTCTCCTATTATATATTTGAGAGCGTCTGATTGGTAAAGTAAGGTGATAATATAAAAGATGCCATACAAGATCTCATCAATTATATATGTTGAGTAATTAGCGGTGCATGGCGAAGGTGCGAGTTATAGTTACCGTAGGGCACGCGTTTCTGGGGTAATTAGCAGTGCATGGTGGTGACGCAAATTATAGTTACCTTAGGGCACGAGTTATAGTTCATTGAAATAACTCTAACTATAACAGGTGAATTTAAATGGTTTTGTATGTTTAAAATGTGAGCCTAACTATGTCGTCCCTGTAACCCTTGTTTTTTTATTTAATTTCCTTTTTTTTTAATGTAAAGAATATTTAATAACTATACATTAATCCAACCTCGTGCCTGCGGTCAGGCCTTGCTGCCAGTCGCGCCTAACTATCCAAACCTGCGCCATGCACGGCCTTCAACCATGCGCGGCAGGAAGTTGGCTGCAGGGCATGTGACCAAACCCCTATAACTACCCAACCCCTCTATCAAGGTTTACAGATAACTTTTCAAGGTAAAAGTTCAGAGAAAAAACACTTGCATTACCTTTGCCATGCGCAAGAAATTTGGATGATTAGTACTTTAAAGAAGTGGAGCTTCAACTTGGGCATCTACTTTTTTATATATGTAAATGCTTCCAGTTGAGATTTAATTTCTGTTAAATGAGCATCATGCCAGAGTGAATCCTGCCCTGCAGAGTTATTCAGGAAGAGGTCAGCATTTTATGCAGAATATCTACCCAACTGGGAATACTTTCTATTGGCTAATTAGTAAGTGCTACCTCTTTGGGTAAATGTATAGTGCATCTCCTACACTACAGCTGCCTAAATGTTTCCAGTGACCTTGCATGTCTGTAACTTTGCCAATGCGATTGTTCCTCGAGCGTCTCCATCAGATAACTTTACGAGGTGGAACTGCAGAGAAAACACAGTTGGATGATTTGTAAAAGTAAGTGATACTTTGTTAATGGAAGGGACTATGGGGGGAGCCTCAAGGCTCCGGTGGTCCTAGCCAGCTTCCTGCCTCCTGCGGCAGCCATTATTGCTCCCGTATAGAGATAGCTGCTGTAAATGTATAGGAGCAATAGTTGCATCTCTTTCCCTGCCCTCATGACAGTGGGCAGGGTAAGAGATGAAAACTCAGCTCCCAACATGCAGGAGCAGTATTAAAGCTCCCGCTTGTTGGGAGCAGAGTTATGTTTGCTTTTGCTTGGTGGGAGCTGTCATGGCTGCCGCCAAGCAAAAGCAAACAGCTACCTCCTGAGGGTGGGCACCTCAGGAGGTAGCAGAAGTAATCCCTAGGGGCTGGTGGTCCCCAGGGCTATGTATGGCCATGTATGGGCCAAGAAGAGGGGGTTCCTGGGACTGTGTATATCCTGGAAGGGGAACCTCCCCCATGATTTAAAAAAAGCTTCTGGTCCCGGGGAGGTGGGGGCCCGCATAGTTCTATACTCTAGCCTTGGGAAGGAGGTGGTCCTTGTAGCTTTTAACAGCCCCACGTGGTCCCTCCTTAACCATCAAAACAAGTATTCCCTTGGGAAATGGCCCACCCAGGGGCAAAATCAAAAGCAAGAGCGGGAGACTGTGCTTCTTTGTCTTTAGTTCATGGTGAAATTTGTAAATATTCACAAATTTATGCTGTAAATGAAAAAAAAGTTTTTTTGCCCGGGGGGCCCCAGGTGGACCCCTGGACCAAGGCTAGGTGGTTAGGGTAAATTTACCCTGCTACCTTTTCTTTTTTCTCCATTTGTTTTTGAGACTCGACTGAGGCAGAGTCTCAAAATGGCTGTCAAAACTTCCTGGTCAAGATTGGGAGGATTTGCGAAGTGTTCGCACCTCTAAATATACAAATTTTGTTTTCAATTAATATCTCCAGAACTACTGAACGGATTTACACCAAATAAACAAGGGGTGCTCTTTCGTCCAAGAGCTACCTTTCTGCCAAATTTGGTGTAATTCCATCCAGCAGTTCGTGTTGCAGTCATGTCTAAATTCCCTATAAGAATTAACATGAGAAAAAATAGTTTTTTGACCTCTGCCTTTTTCTCACCCCTGCTTGATGGGTCACCCCAAAACTTTCCATGCACAACAAGACCCAACTTGACACTTTTTAAAAAAAGGTTGTGAAGATTCATCAAACGGCGCCAGAAATATAGGTATGTCAAAAAATGCTTTCTAAAGAAACTAGATCTTAACTACAACTACCTACTGGTTACCACCAGTAGGTAATATATACATATAGATAGATAGATATATCAATTCACACAAAAATGAAAGGTTACAGGGATGTTATAGTTAGGATCAAAGCTACATATATAAAATTATAGAAATTCAGCTGTCATAGTTACAATTACCTCAAGTACCCATAACTCGTACCCTAACGTAACTATAACTTGTGCCCTTGCCATGCACAGTTTTCTCATCAATAATTTTACTGGAAATTATGTCATGGAAGATGACATGAGTGATGTAATATGTGTTGCAATTAGCAGTGCATGACAAGGACCCGAGTTATAGGTACCTTAGGGCACGAGTTATAGTTACTTGACATAACTGTAACCATAACTGCTGAATATATATGGTTTTGTGTGTGTAATTTCTGGTCCTAACAAAAACGTCCCTTTAACCTTTGTTTTTTTACAGAATTTCTAAGGTTTTTTAAATTCTATTTCCTAACTATAATGTACCTATAACCTTTGTTTTTTTCAGTGAATTTCTATGTTTTTTTTAACGCAGTTGGGGTTTGGCCACAGGGCCTGGCCTGGGGCAAACCCTCCCCATGGACCCAACTCCATGCCACTCATGGCCTACAGCCAACCCCCCAACCAAAAACATTTGTTTAAAACAAAAAACACATTTAATACAGTGGCATGTGTGTGGATCCAAGGGTCTGATAGTGGATGTGGTTTTGTGGGTCTGTACCTAGGTGTTTGAGTGTGTGAATGGGTGTGTGAGAGTGTCTGTCACTGACTATGTGGGTCTGTGAATGGGTGTTCAAGTAGTTGTGTGGGGGTGTAACAGTGTGTGTGAATCTGTCTGTGAGTGGGTGTATGAGTCACTGCATGGGTCTGGAAGTAAGTGTGACTAGTTATGTCGGTGTGTTTGGATGAGTGAGTGGCTATATCATTGATGGTGAGGGGGAGTGTGAGTGTCTGTATGGTGTGGTGAGTGGGTATGTGAGTGGTTATGTGGGTGTGTAAGTGGATGTGTGAGTGGCTGTATGTGTTAGTGAATGGGTGTGTGAGTGGCTGAGTGGGTGTGTCACTGAGTCTCTGAGTGGCTATATGGTCTGTGAGTGGCTGTGTAGGTCTGTGAGTGGATGTGGGAGTGGTTCTGTGGGAGTGTAAGTGGATGTGTGAGTGGCTCTATGGGTCTGTGAGTGGGTATTTGAGTGGCTGTATGGGTGTCTGTGATTTTATATGTGAGTGGTTTTACGAGTGTGTGACTGAGTGTGTGGATGGCTCTATAGGTCTGTGATTGAGTGTGTGAATGGCTATGTGGATCTATGGGTGTGTGAGTGGCTGTATGGGTCTCTAAGTGGATGTGTGAGTGGTTTTATGGCTGCATGACTGGGTGTGTGAGTAGCTATATGGGTCTGTGAGGGGTGTGTGAGTTTCTGTGTGGGTCAGTGAGTGTGGTTTTTCTCCCACCCTAACGTTAACTATAACATACCCCCAACCATACACAGTTTTTCAATAATTTGACTGCCAATGTTTCATTTATATTTTTAATGACATTATAGAAGTTGTCATGAGTGCTGTAATAGCTGGGGTAATTAGTAGTGCATGAAATAACTATAACTGTCGAGGTTCTATGATTTTGTGCAACTAGATTCAGAACGTAACTATAACATCCCTGTAACCTTTGGTTTTTTAAGTGAATTCCTATGTTTTTCAATTTCCTAACTATAACGCCCCTGTAATCTTTGGCTTTGTCAGTGACTTTTTCATGTTTTTTTAAAAATTGTAATTACTATGGAGGTCATTAAGAACATGGCGGTCTGGACCGCCATGCTGGTGGTCCAGACCGCCATATAACGAACGTGGCAGAAACTCCACGGATGAAACACCACCAGGCAGCCTGGCGATAGCGGCATTTCAGATCCGACAGGGCAGCGCTGCTCCAGATAATGAGTCTGATTCCACAAGCCTTTCCCTGGTGGTTTACACCGCCAGGGAAAGGCTTGTGGAATGAGTGACAGGGGCCCCCATGCACAGCCCCATTGCACATTTCACTGCCCGATTTACAGGCAGTGAAATGTGCGATGGGTGCTGCAGCACCCACCGCACTGACACATTGCTGCTGGCTCCATTTGGAGCCGGCATCAATGTTCAGGCCCTGTTTCCAGCCGCGCCGACGGGCAGAAACACTGTTTCCGCCTGCTGGCCCAGCTGGATGTTCGTAATGAAGCCAGCGGAAGGTTCTGCGTGCTGGTGATCTGCTGTCGACCATCAACGCTTCCAAGCCGAGATCATAATGAGGGCCTATATGTTAAACCAACCACTGCCATGCGTGGGGCGGGTTGGTCACAAGGACTGGCCTGCAGCAAGTGCTTGTGGCCACACCCCTATAACAACCCAATTCAGCAAAATGCAAGGCCTTCAGCCTGAAGGTCCCCCCAGTCGTAGCCAGCTTCTAATGACCTGAAGGAGCCAGCATTGCTCCGGCAAGCAGGGAGCGGCCTTAAATGGCAGGTCCCTCCTTGCGGGAGCAATGTTTTCATCTGTTTCCCTGCATGCAAATATGCATACAGTAAAACAGATGAAAACTCAGATTTCTGCAAGCAGGAACTGTTTGGCAGCTTCTGCTTGCATAAAGTGGAGTTATGTTTGCTTTTGCTTGATGGGAGCTGATAACTCCCACCAAGCAAAAGCAAGCAGCTACCTCATGAGGGTGGACACCTCGGAAGTTAGCAGGAGGTAGCTGTGGGGGTGGCAGTCCCCAGGAGCATAAATGGCTCTACGAGGGTGGGCCCCTCCATCATAGTACTTAGCGTTGGGGAGGTGGTAGTCCTCAGGGCCTGGGGTCCAAGACGGACCCCCTACATTAATTTATTTCAGCCCTGGGGAAGTGGTGGTCCCTGGGGATGTGGGGGGTTTGTGTAGCCCCCCTTAAATTGAATGAATTGCCCGTGTGAGTGGTGGTCTCCGGGGTGCGGTGGACCATGCGGCCCCCCATGTAACAAACTGATATGTTTAGCCCAAGAGAGGTGGCCGCCTGGGGCTGCTGGGAGGCAGTATGGGCCCTGCATTAGTAGAAAGTTTAGCCCAGGGGAGGTGGCAGTCCTCGGGTTGCAGGGCAGCCACACAGGTCCCCCACATTAATTTAAGATGATTTGCTCTGGGGAGGTGGTGGTCCCTGGGGCTTTCATAAGCCCTAGTAGGGGGCTTTTTGCATCCCCCTCCCATCTTAATGCTGTGCCCCTGGTAGCTGGCCTGTGTTTTTTTTTTTTTTTAAACCACAACTCAATCTTTTCTGTAATGTTTTTTTTTTTTTTTTACATATATGCACTACTTCCTGGCAGTAGCCAGTAGGTAGTTATAGTTAAGACCTAGTTTCCATAGGAAAAACTTTTTTTTTATCAATAACTTTGGCACCATATGAGGAATCAACAAGACCTTTACAAATTAGTATGGGACTCACTTCATCTGCTGTCTTGAAATTTTTGGGATGATTCATTAAGCTGGGGCTGAAAAGAGGGGGGTTCCCAAAACATGCTTTCCCCATACGGTCTTTAGACACAACTACAGTCCGAAACGCTGAATGACATCACACCAAATTTGGCAGGACGCAAGATCTTGGTGTGCAGATCATGCTTTTTGTTATTTGCTGTAAATCCATTCAGTCTTTTCGGAATTATTAAAGGAATAATAAATTTGTATCTCTGGGCAGAACTAAACACACATCTCATGGTGAGATCTAATTGGCTTTCAGCACTTCAACCAGGAAGTGCTGGCAGTCATATCAGGACCAATATTCATGCTAACACTCCACTGAAATGCATTGTAGTGAGTGGCAGATTCTGAGGGTCACAAAAAGGAGAATGTAAAAAGAGTGTTAACAGAATTTTGTTACAATATCAATCATTTGTTGATGATACCATATTCATTTTAGGAACTGTGGTGTGTTTTAAGTTGATTTTGACCTGTGAAACAGCCTTCTACAGGAATTTATAAATCATGTTTGAGAAAAGCTGTTTTCTAATGATTTTTCCATAGAGGGTACGGAAGGTGCTTCAGAAGCTAAATTAAGAGCATATTTTCTGTATATTCACACCATCTTTCTTAGCCATATGAGAATGACATCTGACATTTTCAATAAAACATGTATGTCCAATAAGAGCAGCCTGTCAGTTGATTCCCTTGTGTTCTACTGCAGCACGTGAAAGTGTTCCCAAGAACAACTAGAGCGCTAACAGTCTTATTTATGACACAAGTGTGGCACACCTGAAACCATCTTGATGAAATCAAAGTGCTAAAATGTAAACATTTGATTTAAAAAGGAACAAAATGAGGTGGTTTGTTTTGTCACAGAAATGATGGTTAGTGCTATAGAAAAAAAATAAAATAAGGACACATTTTAATTGAGTTCCCAAATATCTTTCTCTTCTATTTCATTAAAACATTCTGACATGCAGACTGAAACATGCACTTTCATCACCAGGAGTAGACTGACATTTAACACCCTGGTGATAGCTGCTTTACTGCAGTGTTCTAATGAGCAACTGGAGAGCTAACATTATGAATCTATGCCAAAACTTTCACACATCTGAATGCCATCTTGATGGAATCAAAGTGGAAAACTGAAAGCATTTTCTACTACGGATACTGCAGTAATTGAGAAAATTTAGGAGCTTTATAACAAATATGTCCCCCAAGATGGCCACAAGAGAAATAAGAGCCCATATGTAGCACAAATATCACCCAAACGTAGCCCAAGTATAGCCCAATGATAGCCCAATGAGAGAAGTGTAGAAAACACTAAGGGGCATATTTAAGAAAAGTGGTGCTGCAAAGCGTGCAGCACCATTTTTTTGTGCCCTTTACTTCCCCCTACAGCCACATGTTAAAATACAGCGCACCATGATGCAGGGTAGGGAGCAATAGCACCATTTATCGTTATGCTATTGATGTACTCTGCAGGAGTAGTGCCAAAATATTGGCTACAATCTAAGTCAGAGATTCTCTTCACTGCCAACAGCCAATCCCTGTGGGTGGGGGGAAGCTAGAGACCCACTTAATACATATTTCCCTCAGGGCTATCAAAACAAAATAAAAAAAGAGATGCCTCATAGGTCTCTCCAATCTATTGGATAAACTCCTCTCTGCATCCTCCTATAGCCCAAATACAACCATTGGTAGAGTTATCTCAATACGCTTATTTATAATAGACAGGATCGACTTGCCCACTTGTTCCCAAACAGTATGTATCCCTGGACACTGCCACCAAAGATGGATATCATCAGCTCCCTCTAAATCACACTTTGGGCAGTTGTTCTTTCCTTGGATAGCTATTTTAGTAAACCTTTTGGGGGTCCAGTATGCCCGGTATTCAGTGAAGAGGTGGTTCTGCCGCAAGGGGGCAGGTTTAACCACAGACCAAAGAATCTTCATAGAGGCCCGCCAGTAATAAAGAAGGTCTAGGGCAGAAAAAACGAGATCCCATCCCTCTGTAGGGTGGAAGAAGATGCATATTCAGCTTGTATGAGTACCAGTACCACTTTAAAACCTCTTTTTTTTTGGCACTGTGGGCCAGTGATTTCCCTCTCCCAAGCTGTGGGACACCCGGCCTCCGGTTCCCCATGTGCCCAGGCTTTAATCTGCACATATTTAAATCTAGACAATTTAGCATTAGTTGCTTCAGAATGAGATTCCCAAGAACTAACAGAGCCCCCACTAACTAGCTGTCCCCACTGCATAATTTGTGATCATATCAGTGGCTTGGCTAATACATCCTGGAGACATATCAGAGTACCGGGAGAGTTCCAGATTGGGGCCAGTTCACTATCATATGGAATGCCCAATCTCATTCTTATTGTATACCAGATGCTGCAAGCATTATAGAGAACTTTTAGCCTACCTTTTCTGTAGTATCTGGGTGATCAAATTTTTAAAGAAGCTGTATTCACTGGTCCTGGAAGTACCCTGAGAGTGCCTGAAGTCGAGGGACTAGATTTTCCTTAGAGAGGAGTGATCTGAAATTTTTCAGCTTAAATGCCCAATAGTAACGCTGAAAATCCAGAAGTGCAATTCCCCCATCTATTTTTTTCTTCCTCAATTTTTTTCCAAGCCATTCTGTGGTTTTTAGAAGACCCGATAAAACGAACTAATTCACCCTGCAGTTTCCTTAGCCATTCCGTTTTAAAAGATAGTGGGATAGCATTAAAGATAAATGAGAATTTTGGCAGTATCACCATTTTTATTAGATTTGTTCAGCCCAATATGGAGAAACGTAAATGTGACCATTGGGTGAGTAGCTTTTTAGTTTCCCTAAGGCACTGCCCAAAATTCACTTGGGCAGGTTCTTGACCACTTTAACCTCTAAATATCGAATTTCGTCTCTTTCTAATGGGTTATCTCGTGAGCCATTCCAAGACACTAGTTCAGATTTATCTTTATTAACTAAATATCCAGAGATCCCTCCAAAGCTAGCAATAATTTCCCAGAGTGCCGGGAAAGCCCATTGGGAGATCGTTGTATATATCAGGAGGTCGTCCGCATAGAGGGCTTCCTTCGGGACCCAATTCATGATACTGAAAAGGTATAATTCTCTGATCTGCCCTGATTCTCCTACCCAGAGGTTCAATATAAAGATTAAAGAGAAAAGGAGAGAGAGGACAGCCCTGTCGAGTACCCCGTTTAATCTTAAACTGTGAGGATATGATGTTGTTAACCAGAACCCGGGCAGAGGGAACCTTAGAGATAGTTTTGATTGCATTAAGAAAGTTATCTCCCAAATTGTTGCGGTTCATAACCTCCTGCAGGAAGTGCCAATTCACTCTATTGAATGCCTTGGCAGCATCGATTGTTAATATAGTTAGAGGCATATTCATAGTAGTTGCCAAATCGATTGCAGAAACTAAGTCATGGGTCAGGTCTCCTAAATATTGATTTCTCATGAATCCTTTCTGATTGATTTGCACTAAGTCGCCAATCACCTTATCCAGCCTCCTAGCAAGTATTTGGGCAATAATTTTATAATCATTGTTGATCAGTGAAATGGGTCTTTAAGACTTGCATCTTCTGGCGTCTTTCTAAGGCTTTAATATTAAGGTTATGATAGCTTCATTTCAAGAGGGCGGAACCGGAAGAGAATCCATAAAGATCGAATTCATCAACTGCATCAGAACTGGCGCAAGCTCTTCTCTCAAGAGTTTATAAACTTCTGCCGGTATCCCATCTGGCTCAGACGCCTTCCCATTTTTCAGGCCTGTAATAACACTGTCTACCTCACTGAGGAGCAAGCAATGATTAAGGTTTACATTTTTAGCTGGTTCTAATCTGGGGAGTGTGTCCCCCTTTAGCCAATTTTCAATTGCCACCACTGAGATCTCCGAGTCATCTCTATATAGTGAAGAAAAAAACTTGAAAAATTCTCCTACAATATCGTGGTCTTCTGAGGAGGTTCTGCCTGTTTCAGCTAGTATTATTCCTTTACTCTTATTCCTAACCTTGTCAGACCTCATCTTCGATGCTAATCACTTGCCACAGCCTTTGTCATATTCGAAATGCGCCAGTTTACTAGCTTCCAATTTGCTTTTCACAATTGATTCTAAAAAGACCTCAAGGGAATTTTTCACTTCCTGAATTTGGTGCTGTAAGTCTCTGTGCGTTGTTGCATGCTGAGAGGATCAACTTTGGGCTTGCAAAGTGCAGAGTTTATCCTCAAGAGACTCTATTCTGGTTCTCTTAGCTCTAAAAGCGGCATAGCTAATCAATTTTCTGCGAATAAAAGCCTTATACGCTTCCCAGACCGTGGCTATTGATTCAGAGCCTAAATTATTCTTGAAGAATTCCTTAGAGTCCCTTTTCAACTTTAAAACGATCTCTTCTTCACCCAAAAGAGAGCGATCCTATCCATCTAGTACATTTACGAGAGTCGACAAGGTTTATAACCAGCTGAACAGCTGAATGGTCTGAGAGATGACTAGGCTTGTGGGAAATTCCCATTAAATTATTGCAATGTTTTGCATCTATCAGAAAAAAGTCAATTCTGGAAGCATGCCCAAGTTTCTTATTCCGGAAGGTGAACTCTTTAGTCTGTCCCATTCTGTTGCACCAAGGGTCGATCAGACCAAGATTTTCCATTATGTTATGCAAGCATGTTCTCATATTCGGTGTGCAGATGGTCGGTCTTGGGGTAGACCTATCTAAGGAGGGATTAAGCAAAACATAAAAGTTCCCGCCAACTATTATCAAGCTCTGAGCTCTTCCAATTAGTTGCTCGTATAGATCCCTGAGTGGCCCCAAGTTGTCCACGTTGGAGCCATAATAGGAAACCAGAGTGTGTTGGACTCCTCCTAACTTGATATTTGCCCAAACCCATCTCCCCTTAGGATCAGCACTAACCTCTGTCAGCTGACTTCGAACTTTACTCTTTACAATAATTGCTACCCCTCTCATGTTGCAGGATTGATTAGTACAAGCGAAGTGGGTGATCCACTTTTGTGACTTAAGAATACTCAGCCACTCTTCATGTCTTAGATGGGTCTCCTGCAGGTGAATGATCTGGCTATCAGATAGCCTTAGAAACTCATGAATTCTCCTCCTTCTACTGCTCACTCAAAGGCCGTTTACATTCCAAGTCAAAATGTTAAGTTTGAAAGTATCGCCGGGTTCCATCCTCATGTCTTTATCCGGATAAAGAACTCTTGTCTGACCACAACAGTTGTACACCTGTGCGAGAACTCAATTTTTTTCATTTTTCCCCATCTGCTCCCCACCCAGTGTGACCTTAGTTGAATCATTAAAACACGTGAAACACTACCCTTCCCAATACCCTCCCTGGGGAACCCTTCTTGAAACCATATTGTGTGGCTCATACTACCCATTGGGCCTCAGCCCTCTGCAGCTCGCTGGCTCTCCCCTTTTATCTGATCAATCAAAACCCTAGCTTCTTGGGGATCACAGAAATTGTACATTTTGTTTTTCCACATTACCCCAAAGGTGGCAGGGAACCTCAATTGTGGAGTGTCATCCAGAGACTTAAAATCTTGCATGCCCTTCCCCAGCTCCCAGCGTCGATCTAGCATTGCCCTGGACATATCGGATCTTATTAAGAATGACCAGCCCTCAAGCCGAAAGCTCTGGACTTTGAGAGCTTCTGCAAGAATCAGTTCTTTAACTCGATATGAGGTGAAATTAACCAGAACCTTTCTAGGTTTCTCCTTGTTAGGGTTTCTCTTGAAAGAGACCCGGAGGACTCTCTGAATTTCCGAGGCCAAATCTAGGGCGGTCACCATCAGGATATGGTCTATAATCAAGGATATTATAAAGTCTTTAATATTGTCTCCTTCCACCCCTTCTGGAATATTCAAGACTCTGAGGTTCTTCCTCCTGCAATGATTTTCCAGAGATTCTAGTTTCTCTCTCAGCTCCATCTCGCTTCGCTTCAGTGTTTGATTGGATTTGGAGACAGCAAATTTGTCTCTCATCTCATGTAGTAATGACTGGAGAAGGGAATCCGTGTGGGATGCACTAGTCCGTTCAGACTCTACCTCGTGCGGGGACACAGACACCCCTCCAACTGTGTCCTGTTCTGCCTCCTGCATAGGTGGGCTATCTAATAAAAATACGAGGTGGGGGAACTCCCGCCATGTTAGCCAAATTCACAGCCGTACCTACCAAGGAAGTAGGTGTAGTTTGTAGAGCGCTGGACTGGTCTAATACTTTAAAGAAAGACCTAAGAGATGGCGGAACTTTGAGGCGCCCAGTAGTAAATCTTGCAGTGATTTTAGCTTGTAGGGCTTGATGCTCTAAAGGAGAAACCCCTCCCTCAGTTTGTGGACGAGGAGGCAAAAGTAAAGAGGCTTTACCTTTATTGCCGCACTTGCTCCTTACCCCAGGACCCGGTAGAGACAGCACTGATGAAGCTGAAAGAGAAGCTGGGGGGTTCAACCCGGGTTTTGAAGATGGAAGCTTCTGTCCCCTTAGCCGAGTTCTGCCCCCCGGCACAGATGGGCATCTGGGGTCATGCAGGAGGGCCGGTGGTAGAGAGCCTGGGGCGTAAAATGATGTCAGCAAACATCTTTGTTGCAAGGGAGCTTCAAATCCTGCTCCCTAAGGAGATCCTGGTTCAGCCCAGGCCTGTGCTGACTCTGCCCCTACTGCCCTGGAAGCAGAGCCTGGCCACGGCTCCTCTGTGTCGGTGACGCGACCAGGCTGCTTGGGTCCAACGTGGAGGGAGCTGCGGCTCAAAGGGGGCCCCTAAACACGGAGCGCCCATCCGCCGTGGGTGCCAGGTAGGTGTAAAACAAGGAAAAAAATAAAAAATGAACGGAGGCTTGTCCCCACAGTGGGGGAGCTGGCGATATGATGAGCAGAGGGCTGGGACCGCGGTCTACGCGTCTCAGCGGGGCACCATGTTCCCCCAAAATCACCTTCTTATCCAGTTCAGAATGTTGGAAAATATGGTACAGTGGGTCACAAAGGGCAGGACGATTGAGGTAGGAACATGGACTCAGATAACAGAGGGCACAAGGGAGATGGGCAGGTGCCCCAAACTGACCTTACACGGTAGACGTCAGGGGTTGCAGCAGCACAATACACCACACAGTGCAAGCAGGATGGCAGTATAGCACAACGGACCATGAAAAGCAATAGGGAGGGGACATGGCCATGCACATGGACAACAAGAAGCAGAGGGAAAAGAGGCAAGGGCGGCAAGCTGACCATACTGGACACACAGGAGGGACAGTTGCAGCACAACAGGCCATAAAGGGCAGGAAGGAGGTGGTAGGGACATGACAACAGACCAGACAAGGCAGGAGGGAGGGAATATGGGCATACTCATGAAAAATGTAGAGCACAGGGCAAGGGAGCAAGAGCAGCAAGCTGACCATGGAGTGCAGGAGGGATGGCCACTGGATCCACTGCATGGGTAACCCCCCCATTTACTTATTTCATAAATCCCAGGGGAGATGGTGGCCACGAGGGCTCCATGAGCCTCAGTAGGGGGGCCCCATGTGCCCCCCCAATTCTTTTAAATAATACCCCCTGGAACTGCCCACCCGGGGGCTTTTTCCAAAACAAGCGCTGGAGCCCATGCTTGTTGTTTTTTTAAAATATTTGTTGGTTCCATGGATCCGCCATAACTCTCAGCCAAATTAGTTTTTTTAAAATGTTTTTTTGCCCTGGAGGGGTCCCTCTGGTACCCCAGTACTAGAGCTAAGGTGTCAAGGTGTCCCTACCCTGGCCCCTTTTATTTTTTTTAGCTTTTTTTCAGGGATTTGGCTGAAGCCGAGTCCCAAGATGGCTGCCAACACTTTTTTTTTCAAGTGTTGATCAGTCAGATCTCAGCACAAGATTGGGAGTGTTCGTGGAGCCTTTGCGTCTCTATGTTTACAAATTTGAATTTTCTTTAATATCTCATAAAATTCTGAATGAGTTTACAGCAAATAACAAAAAGGATGATTTCTGAACCAAGATCTATCTTTCTTCCAAATTTGGTGTAATGCCATCAAGTTGTTCGGGCGGTAGACCTGTTCAAAAATCCTATGGGAATTTAACATAGGGAAAACTCGGTTTGGGATCCCACCTTTTTCTCAGCCCCCACTTGACAGATCATCCTGAAGCTTTCCAGACAGCAGCTGATGTGCGTGTCAAAGTTTCAAATTTTTTGGGAAAGTTTTATGAAGATTCATCAACCTGTACCAAAGAAATAGGTAAGTAAATAAATGATTTTTCTATAGAAGCTAGGTCCTATCTATAACTACCTATTGGCGGCCATCACTAGGTAATACAAATATATATATATATATATATATATATATATATATATATATATATATATATATATATATATATAAAAACACTGTTTCTTTTGACCAAAAGGAAAAACGCCTCGATCACAGCTGCCTTCAAATCCGATTTATTTTACATGGCAAAAGAAAAAGAAAAACATACACCCGACGCATTTTGGGAACCGTTGTTCCCTTGTTCATGGGCATCACATTGTCCATATTATGCGTTGGGTGGATCTTTTCTTTTTCTTTTGCCATGTAAAATAAATCGGATTTGAAGGCAGCTGTGACCGAGGTGTTGTTCCTTTTGGTTAAAAGGAACGGTGTGTGTATTTACAGGGTTCGCAACCCCACCTCCGTCTGCAGTGCCTGGGCGCGGAGGAAAAAGCAAAACTTGTAGAGGACTTCATAAATATATGTGTATATATATATATATATTCTGTGTATATATATATATATATATATATATATATATATATATATATATATATATATATATATATATTATATATATATATATATATTTATACATACACTAAAAAAACAAAGAATAAAGTAACATTTAGGGGCATATTTATACTCCGTTTGCGCCGGAATTGCGTTGTTTTTTTTTACGCTATTTCGACGCAAAACTAACTCCATATTTATACGTTGGCGTTAGACGCGTCTAGCGCCAAAGTCCATGGAGTTAGCGTCATTTTTTAGCGTGGACACCTACTTTGCGTTAATTATATGCAAGGTAGGCGTTCCCGTCTAAAAAATCGACTCCGAGGCATGTGCATCGGATTTATACTCCCGGGCAAAATTCACGCCCGGGAGTGGGCGGGTCAAAAAAAATGACGCACGGCCGCTTTTGCGCCGTTTTTTAGCGCCTGCAAAAGGCAGCCGTTAAGGGACCTGTGGGCTCTGAAGGAGCCCAGAGTTGCCCCCCCATACCCCCAGGGACACCCCCTGTCACCCATGCCCACCCCAGGAGGACACCCAAGGCTGGAGGGACCCATCCCAGGGACATTAAGGTAAGTTCAGGTAAGTGTTTTTTTTTTTTTTTTTGTGACATAGGGGGGCCTGATTTGTGCCCCCCTACATGCCACTATGCCCAATGACCATGCCCAGGGGACAGAAGTCCCTTGGGCATGGCCATTGGGCAAGGGGGCATGACTCCTGTCTTTGCTAAGACAGGAGTCATTTCTATGGGGGTTGGGAGTGAAAAAAAATGGCGCAAATCGGGTTGAGGCGAAAAAATTGCCTCAACCTGACTTGCCCCATTTCTTGACGCCCAAGCCCCATATCCCCCTACGCCGGCGCTGCCTGGTGTACGTCGTTTTTTTAACGCACACCAGACTAACGCCGGCTAACGTCATTCAATAAATACGGCGCCCGCATGGCGCTTCAGAATGGCGTTAGCCGGCGCTAATTATTTTGACGCAAAACTGCGTTAGCGCAGTTTTGCGTCAAAAAGTATAAATATGGGCCTTAATGTAACCTTTACACAGCTATGTCCAAAATTTGTCACGATTCACCCTTGGCTTACTGTCTGTATCAGAGAGGGATGGCCCCGGTTCCTGCAAGTCCTACTCTGACCGAGGTAGGGGCGACCCCTTCCGGTAGCCACGGTGCTGGTGGCAATAGTACGCCACCACAGTCCGTGCCCTCCAGAAGGAGTCCCAGAGGAAAAACCCCAAGGGGAAAAAACCTCCAACAGGAACTCCCTGGAACAGAAGGAGGACTCAAGGAATTAGCACTCAGAAGTCTGGAAATACTGGAAAGCAGAGGAAAAAACAGGAACAACTGGAGTCCAAGCGAATACCAGCTGGAGCGTGACCACCACAGCAGAAGTGTTGCAACTCAATGAGAAGAAGAATTGATTCTTCTTATATACCCCTAGACAGGAAGTGATAGACAGGAAGAAGTAATACCAACATTTTGGATTGGGAAGGGGCTATAGCAATAGATAGGAAAAAGCACCATAGTAAAAAGGGAACAGATGCATGCAGGGAAAAGAGAGGGGCAAGGTGTGCTGGGAAGAAGAAGACATGGCTCCAGGAATAATGAGAAGGAAAGGAAGGCCCTGAAATGGGGCACCCGGTGAGTTTGTGATGCTGGGGAGGGGCGCAGACACCCCACTACAATACTCGTGTAGCGCGCTGTGCACAGCGAGGACCGATGCCCAATCACCCCTAACACGGGCCGCGCCTTCTAACGTGGCCCGGCCAGGAGACGCAGCGGGCCGCCGCGGTGTGACAAAATTACAGAGAAATTAAATGGTAGTTACTCGCCACTATGTAAACTGTAAAACAAACTTGCTTGTCATTGGATAAGTTTATCAGTGATGTCATAAATGATGTCATAGAACATGTCATGAGTGATGTCATATGTGAGTTCATAAGCAATGCATGGAGGGTTGAAATATATAGTTGGTGCTGAAAACTATGACTTGTGGATTTCTGTGATTTTTGTAGTTCAAATTAATATTGTTGTCACTATGATTAATCAGAAACTAATATGTTATCACACCTAACATAATTAACTTTAACCTTTGTTTTTTTCAATAAATAATTACCATATGTAAAATGAACCCCTGCCGGGCATGTCCTGTGGCCGTGCCTGGTGGGGGATTGGCTGCAGGACCTCATAAAGCCAATCCCACACACTGCACATCGACATTGGCAGTGCACAGTGGAGGGTTGGTCTTATGGCCTGGCCCTGGGGACAGCATACCTCAGGGCCACTTTTTAAAATGAAAGAGAGGTGCATGCATCCCCCTCTCTGTGTCAATTTCAGCCCTGGGGACCCCATCCCAAGGGCCTGGTGCCATTCTGAAGGGGGAGGGGCACACAGCCCCCTGCCCTGGCTGATTTTGGCCCTGGTGACCCCGTCCCTCATGGTCCAGCACTACATTCAATGGGGGCACACAGCCCCTGTTTCCAGGCCAATCTTGTTCCCGGGAACCCCATTGCCTGGTGCCCAGCAAGATACACAAGGAGGAGGCAGCAAGCTGCCCCTCTTCTTGATTACTTTAAGCCCTAGAGACCCCATCCCTCAGTGCCTGAATCCATTTGAATGGGGAAGGGGCACACAGCCCCCCTTCCTTGGACCTCTTTTGGCCCCAAGGACCCCATTTCCTGGGGCCAAACATCTATTTAGCTGGTGAGAGGGTTACGTGGCCCGCTTCCAAGGCTAATTTTGTCCTCGGGAGCCCAGGCCAACAAAGGGTTTTCCCTACAGACCGGTGCAGTATTGAGATCTGTTTCCCTGCCCCCATCAGTGGGGCAGGGAAACAGATCTGAAGTCTGCTCCCAACTGGCAGGAGAATTTTCAAAGCTCCCACCAGCTGGGAGCAGACTTTGTGTTTGGGAGGTTTGAGATTTCTCCTGCCAAGTGAAAGCAAACACATGTTTCCCTGCCTCCATCAGTGTGGGAAGAGAAACTGCTATGTACTGGAAGTGGGCATCCCAAAATACTAAGGGACAGAATTCAGAGCCCCTAGCTCCTCCTTGAACCACATTAGATAAAAAATGTTAAATGCTAATGTTGCCCAACGAGGCCAAAATAGCCTCACCAGATTTACAAAATGGTGCAATGCATGCATTGCACCACTTTGTAACCCTTTGAGCTACATTATGCCCCATTGGGGGGGGTGAAAAAATGGTGCAAAGAAATCTAAAAGATTTCTTTGCATAATTTTTTCATGTACCTTTAATGCCTGCAAAGCGCTGAACTAACATAAAAAATTCTGATGCTAGTTCCCTAACTACCGTCATGGTGGACAGTATATATTAAATACGATGTACTGATGGTGGCGCTAGGGGGGTGCTAAGGTGTACAAGAGCCACTTTTTTTATAAATCTGCCCCTAAATGTAAATCCCATGGGTGGGCTGTCTGAGGCTCCTAGACATTTGGCGAGGCGGGTGCGCAGCCATCCCTTACCATAAAAATCACACATTTTTTTACTCTGGAGTGGGGGTCCTTCTCGGTCCTCCCCATGGGTCCGAGGAGGTCAGGGTACCCTACATTACCCCCTATATCTTTTTTGTTTACAACTTCCGGATATGGTATTAAGTTTCTGAGCCCTATAATAGGTGTCAGTAAAAAAATTCTCATGTTGCTGGCAGACAATCAGATCGCTTGCTCTCACAGGCTTGAAACTCCCACAGGAGTGAGATGGCCAAAGGGAAAATAAAACTCACTGGGCCAATCAGAATGCTCTATTTTTTAAATTGGCACTCCCACAAGAGTCTTGGTGACTCTTGCAAGCCCAACAGTCCAAATATACAATTATTTTTCACCCTTAATTTCTAAAAAACTACTAAATGGATGTATACCAAATCACAAAAAGCACAATCTGCTGACCAAGAACTAGCTTCCTGACACATTTGGTTTGATTCTGTTCAGCAGTTTTTGCTGAAGCTGTGTCCAAAGAAGTCTATGGAGAATGCATAAAGACTTTTACATTTTGGAACACCCCATTTGTAAAGTTTTTTGAAGATTTGTTAAAGGGGGCCAAAGCCAATAAACGCTCTGTCTATGGGAAAGCTGCACACACACACACACACACATATATATATATTTCCCAAAAGACCAAAAATTACAGTTTCGTGGAGATCCACTGTAATATTGGTTACCTCTTTCAGTTTAGCTTACGGTTCACTTAATTGCTGTAGGTTTTTCAAGCTTAGCTTATAAAAGATTATTGCCCACGCTGATTTCTGGGTTTTCGAATCTCATCTTTTATGACTCTGATTGTTGAAAATGGTGCAAACAGATACAGTTGTGATAGGGTTAACTTCAAGACACCAGCCACACAACAGCTGCTTAATAGGGACATTCTTAACATAAGGGGTGCAGTGAAATTTTTTGTAAATGCACAAGCTACATAGGTATTTGAAATATTTTAACCATGGGTGGAGTTTGAGGTGCTAGTACCCAAAATGGGGAATGTTCATAACTACAGACCTGCGAAGTGTGACACAATTATAAATTATCAACCCTACAGGGGTCTGGAAGCCCTTTTGACTTATTGGCAGCACGAGGCCTGGTTTGGCAGACATTCACTTTGTGTACATCAGAATGTTAAAATGGATCCCCTATGTAATGATGAGGCCACATGGCACAAACGGGATGGGTCCATGCCATATCCTGACACAAGAAAGCTTCCAGTGGAAAAAATAATATGACTAAGAAATGAAATACTAACACCCTCATTATGAGTTTCGTGGTCCTGACTACGCCATGTCGGTGGTGACGGTTTTACCACCATAGTCCTGGTGGACTTACCAGATTGGTGGGATGCTGTACTTCAACCAGTGGGGAGACCGCCGCTACTGCCAGCCCAACAACAACCGCCATATTGGCAGTCAGCAGAAAGGTGCCAACATTGAGCAGCACAGCCAATCTGACCACCATGTACATTACGAGGTGCACAAATGCCATGTCGACTGTGGTGTGGAGGCCACCAGCTTAGAGCTGGCGGAATCAAGGGAAATGAGGGGCTTGCTCACCCATTTCCTTCTCTTTCTGGCAATTCTCTGTGTGTACCCCTTCAACCAGGTCCCCCCTTCATGGATGCCCCCCTGGGAAATATCCCTTATGGCAGGTAGGTGCCTGTATCATTGTACCCCCATTGACTGGACTGGGCATACATGCCTGGAGTCCGGCAATGGAACGGTACATGCACAGATGTCTTTTTCCAAATGTGTCTATGCACATGTGCATGTGTTGTACAAAATAGACACATTTGCGCAGACACATGTCGAAAAGACACGTCCTGTGTACCTACCTGCAGACACAGTCGCCTGCCACTCACAGCAAGACCGCTGTTGACATGGCAGTCCAATTGTAATACAGCTGGCGGAAAGGGGACTGCTCGGCAGAATGTTTGGGCCCACCAACATGGCGGTCTCAGACTGAAACCCACTCAACTCGTAATGAGGCCATTAGTGTATATTGGAAATATGTTACAAACTATAGTCACAAGAGCAGTTCTTGTTGGGCCTGCATAAGAAGCCCAAGTTGCCATAAAGGCAATTAGTCCACAGACTATAAATGCTATCATGGGCAAATCACCCACAAAATGAGATGAGATTCCATTCTAAAATGCTTGTAAGACCCATCAGTTGGAAACGGTTCAGTTGGAAACGGTCTATCCTCATACAGCACCGCAAGATAAACATAGAATTCTGATTATGGTGGTCATTCCAACCCTGGCGGTCCATGACCGCCGGGTTGGAGGACCGCGGGAGCACCGCCGACAGGCCGGCGGTGCTCCAATGGGCATTCCGACCGCGGCGGTAAAGCCGCGGTCGGACCGGCAACACTGGCGGTCACCCGCCAGTGTACCGCCGCCCATTGGAATCCTCCAAGGCGGCGCAGCTAGCTGCGCCGCCGAGGGGATTCCGACCCCCCCTACCGCCATCCAGTTCCCGGCGGTCCGCCCGCCGAGACCGGATGGCGGTAGGGGGGGTCGCGGGGCCCCCGTAAGAGGGCCCCTAAATGTATTTCACTGTCTGCTGCGCAGACAGTGAAATACGCGACGGGTGCAACTGCACCCGTCGCACAGCTTTCACTCCGCCGGCTCGATTCCGAGCCGGCTTCATCGTGGAAGCCTCTTTCCCGCTGGGCTGGCGGGCGGCCTGAAGGCGGCCGCCCGCCAGCCCAGCGGGAATGTCAGAATTACCGCCGCGGTCTTTCGACCGCGGAACGGTAACCTGACGGCGGGACTTTGGCGGGCGGCCTCCGCCGCCCGCCAAGGTCAGAATGAGGGCCTATGTGTCTTCCTCTTTGGTTAGTGCCACCGGTAGAAGAGTACAACACCTGGGAAAGAATATTTGTGAATATCTACACTACTACACATGGCACACCCTCATTAGTAGTGCTACCAGATGTGTTAAGGTGGGTACAACATGAGCATGGAGTGGGACCTGCTCTTGATTTAGGAATGAAATGAAAGGGAAGCTTTAAAGCTGTTTCCTCAATTGTTTAGGGTAACATTCACGGAGAAGCCAGAGTCTTAGCAATATACAAGAGAATGGCAATAGTTCCTGTTCAGGGTCATGAGTGGGAACTGCCAAAGATTATTTCAGAAGTGCATGCATCTGTGCACCGTGATACCTTTGGTTCACAAGTCACTAAACCGCATTTCAACACTAAAGTTGAGACTGAGGGCTTTGGCAAGGAAGAAGCTGCATCAGAAACTGAAAAGAAAAGAACAACAATCAGAAAGTGAAACTAAAAATAAGAACTGCATTGCTCTCAATTCAGGAGTTCAGCCGAGGTGGATATAACTTAAGGGACTGTGATGAAATTGGAAAGCTAAATCAGTATTGTATTCTGATAGCCATTCTTTCCACAACACTGGCAGTAAAAGACTGTATAGGAGTGGACAGACTCGGTATGGCAGGAAAGATGAATATGTCAAGCACAAAGGTTAAGCTGAAGTGTAAAGGAAGAAGAGCCTTCCATTCGAAATAAATACAATATGCTGGCTGCATTCATCGGGTGCTTATGACATCATTCTTGCTAAAGATGATTGGCTTCCAGTTTTTATAATAGATACACCTCGAGAGAAAAATATGCAATGAGTAGGCTCTACCCTTGTATAGAAATCAAGTGAAGTGGGACAAAGAATCAGTTCCACATGTTACTCTCAAGAGGAGTGAGTCCCAGGTACAGACTCACAAGCCTTCAAAGCCAGAAGCTAAACATGACCTATAAACTATTTTAGACCAACTACAGTGTCAGGCTTTGTAGTGTATTGCTAGTCCACAATGAACAGATCTCTTTTTCTAGTTTTAAAACCTGATGGCTCATATAGCATTGTTTAGACTCTAGTAATTTAAACATATTAACATATGCATGCTATACAAAATGCTCATAGCACTGGACTAATAAAAAAACTGAAATGAAAAAAAAAATCTCTGGGCTTAATGGGTTTTTAGCCAAATCATGGCTCCTGAAAGTCAGTATATAACTGCTTTCTTGTTCAATGGGTTCCTATATCCCTATATGAGATTGCTTATGGGCTAAAAGAATAGTCCTGGTATACTTGCAGTAAGAATTATGGACATCTCACAAGAAGATCCTCACCCCTATCTTACATTGGTGACAATTATATCACAGACAATGGTTTTGATAGAACACCTGACTCGGGTGGATAGAACAGTGACATTACTAGCTACACATGGATATAAAATCAACTTTACAAATCCAAGATTGCATATTTAAATGTAATATTTTTTGCAGATGAACTATCCAGTGAGGGTAAAGGATTACCAGCTGACTTCCTACAGACGATTACTACTTCACAACCTCCAAATAAGTTTTAAAAAGTTCAAGCCCTGGTGGAATTTCTTAACTTTGGAGAAACCACACACATCTTCCCTGAACGATCTGCAAGCAGACATGTTAGAGACTAAGGGGGTCATTCTGACCCTGGCGGTCAGTGTTAAAGCGGCAGCCAACCCGCCAACAGGCTGGCGGTCCAAAAAATGGAATTCTGACCCTGGCGGGAACCGCCAACACAGGCCGCCGCTTTAACACTCCGACCGCCACGGCGGCACAAACAAACCAATGTACTGCCCACCCTATCACGACTCACCAATCCGCCACCTTTTCCGGGGCGGGAGACCCGCCGATAAAAACACGGCGGAAACAGACATTTCCAATGGAAAACGCTCACCTCGACACACTCCACGCGGAATCGGGACAGCATGGAACCGGAACTCCACATCCTCCCAGCCATTGCCTTCCTGCTCTTCTTCCAGGATCACGAACGTCGCCGCAGACGACAACAGTGAGTACTGCACCTACGACACAGGGGAGGGGGGAGGAGGAAAGGTTACGGGCACACACATACGCCACACACCCACCCCCACCCTCACCCCCACCGAAATACCTACACACCAATGCAGATGAAAAAGTCAGAGTGACACTCCCAAACCCCCAAAACAAAAAAGCAAAGACAAAAGGCAATGATTGTAAAAATAGAACTATATTATAGCAATAATTAAGTATAGCGAACTTAGCAATATATAAAGAATTATTACACATCTAGAACTATATATATATATACAAGTAGCAAAAGTCCGGCACAGTTTTGCAAAGTTCAAATGTCCGTGGGCCAATGTGCAGCAACACATGGTCAAAGCCCACACACGAGATCGAGTCCATTGGAGAGAACACTGCTGGGGCATCACAAAAATAAAATACTGGCACCTCAGGGGGAAGGGAAGGGGGGCACCTCAGCCACATGAGTCCACGACGCCAGATCCACGAAGGGCCTCCATGCCCACTGTGCCATCCTGGGGAGTGCAAAGCCACAGTCTCTCAAGTCTCTATAGTGGGTGGATTGCCCACTGTGCCATCCTGGGGAGTGCAAAGCCACAGTCTCTCAAGTCTCTACAGTGGGTGGATTGCCCACTGTGCCATCCTGGGGAGTGCAAAGCCACAATCTCTCAAGTCTCTACAGTGGGTGGATTGCCCACTGTTCCATCCTGGGGGGTGCAAAGCCACAGTCCATCAGGTGGATTACAGAGTCCACTGGTCATGGAGGAGGCATGGTGGGCAGAGTGCCTCGTGAAGCCCTGCCCGACACAGAACCGGGCCTGCCAATGGGCCAGCAGTGCTTGACAGGAGGGCCCAGCAGAGCGGTGCTTGAGATGAGGGCCCAGCGGAGCGGTGCTTGACAGGAGGGCCCAGCGGAGCGGTGCTTGACAGGAGGGCCCAGCGGAGCGGTGCTTGACAGGAGGGCCCAGCGGAGCGGTGCTTGACAGGAGGGCCTAGCGGAGCGCTGCTTGACAGGAGGGCCCTGTTCAGCGGTGCCTGTCTTGGCGGGGCCCTGTTCAGCGGTGCTTCTCACGGCGGGGCCCTGTTCAGCGGTGCCTGTCTTGGCGGGGCCCTGTTCAGCGGTGCTTCTCATGGCGGGGCCCTGTTCAGCTGTGCCTGTCTTGGCGGGGCCCTGTTCAGCGGTGCTTCTCACGGCGGGGCTCTGTTCAGCAGTGCTCCTCACGGCAGGGCCCTGTTCAGCGGTGCCTGTCTTGGCGGGGCCCTGTTCAGAGGTGCTTCTCACGGCGGGGCCCTGTTCAGCGGTGCCTGTCTTGGCGGGGCCCTGTTCAGCGGTGCTCCTCACGGCGGGGCCCTGTTCAGCGGTGCCTGTCTTGGCGGGGCCCTGTTCAGCGGTGCTTCTCACGGCGGGTCCCTGTTCAGCGGTGCTCCTCACGGCGGGGCCCTGTTCAGCGGTGCTCCTCACGGCGGGGCCCTGTTCAGCGGTGCCTGTCTTGTGTTTCGAGTGAACCACACCTGGCCAATACTTCCCGCTCAGTCAGCATCGGACCTTTCCGTTGCGGGGCCCTCCTGTGATGGAGTCCTGGGGCCCTGGGTCTCCTCCGATACCCCCGGAATGGGGCTGGTGGGGCCCTCATGGCCAGGTCAGCTGCTCCCTGCCTTTTGCGCTTTGCTGCCCTTGCCCTCCTTGGCAGACTCTCCGTGGCCCTTGGCTCCCTTACCCGATGTGGCAGGTGACGGTGCAAGGCTACCCTCCTTGGGGGCAGGCGTATCAGGCCTGTCGCGCCTGCCCTTCCGTTTTTTGCTCCTCTTCCCAGGGGGGGGGCTGGCTGTGCCTTTGCTGCTGGCCGATGTCCCTGCCCAAGGAAAGGGCGGACTCCAAAAACCAGGCACGACGTTCTTGGGAGTTGCTGGGCTGGTGGTGGCTGAGGTGTTTTTGGAACTCTTACGAGATGGAGGGGGAGGGTCAGGTGAGGAAAAGAGGTCCAGTTTATAGAGGATTAGTTTTTTAGGAGCCATGGGAAGGGTAGCTGGAGTGGGTATGGGAGTGAAGGAAGAGGATGTGGTTGTAGGAGAGTCAAGTCTGGTGTCTTTGGGTGCAGGTGCTTGGGCTGGAGGCTGACGTGAGGTGGATGGCTGTTGGTTGGGTGCCTGCCTGCGTTTGTGTGGTTTGGAAGCGGGGGTGACAGACACACTGGGAGAGGACACAGGGGACGTGTACATGGCAGTGGGGGTGGTGACTGCACGTGTGCGGACTGGTCTGGAGGGTGTGCTGGTGATGGGTGTACTGGCTGATGGTGGTGTGCATGCAGGTGTGAGTGGAGACGTCACAGGGAGGGAGGAGGGAGACGAGGAGGTGGGGGACACAGAGGAGGTAGTGGCTGTTGGCAAGTCTGCATCTGTATGTTGCTTGTGTGAATGCTTGTGTGTTCTGTGGTGCTTATGTCTGGATGAGCTTCCCTTGGGTGTTGAGGTGTGTGCAGGCTGGTCTGTAGGTGTGGATGGGATAGGCAGAGGAACAGGGGAGTGGGACTGGGTGGAGGGAGTTAGAAGAGGGAGGCTGGAGACAGGGACAATCGCTGCCGTCAGTGCTGAGGCCAGAGCGTTGAACGATCGCTGCTGGGCAGCCTGACCCGAATAAAGGCCCTCCAGGTATGCATTGCTTTGATGCACCTCCCTCTCCACACCCTGGATGGCATTCAAAAGGGTAGACTGCCCAACAATGATGGTCCTCAGGAGGTCAATGACCTCCTCACTGAGGGCAGCAGGGGTGACTGGGGCAGGGCCTGAGGTGCCTGGGGCGAAGGAGATGGCCG
This sequence comes from Pleurodeles waltl, assembly GCF_031143425.1. NCBI lineage: Eukaryota > Metazoa > Chordata > Amphibia > Caudata > Salamandridae > Pleurodeles > Pleurodeles waltl. The sequence continues at coordinate 701,557,759 of NC_090443.1, read as the reverse complement.
CCTTCCTGGCCGTGCGGGCACGGGCCGAAGGCCGAGGGGCTGCTGGGAGGGCAGAGCTGGTGCGCTGGGTGGCGGTTGTACCTGTAGTATCGGTGGGCACGGATGTTGCCGCCACCGCAAGGAAGCTCCCATCCGAGGACGTGTCGGTGTCACTGACGTCTTCACGGGTCCCCGTGGTGGAGCCCCCCTCGCCCTCCGTCTCACTGGTCATGTCGGAGTCCGTTGCATGGCCCTCTGGGACCATGTGAGATGCAGCTCCCTCTTGCGCCGATGCCACTTCTCCTCCGCCTGATGATGCTAATGCACACATTCACAGAAAAACAAAGAAAATGGGGGGGGGTGGAGAAATAAAGACAAGTTGAGTGCATGCATTGGGGACACCGTTGGCGGAGAGGACAGACACAGAAGCCCCCTGCACTACGCTGCGCACTTGGGGTACACTACTCATTCACTGGGACATGCCCTACAAGCCCATGGGCGACAACTGCCCACACAGAATACACAGGTCCATGAATAGCGTTACTAGGCACCCTACAGAGGTGGGGGGCAGGGGCACAGGACCATACCTCACGGAGGGGCCTAGCCTACAGAAATCGCCCTGGCCTAGGGATACCCACAGCCTTCCTCCCCACCCAGGCACCTCCACTGCGCGCAAATATAGCTGAATGTGCTGGTACTCACCCCCTTGTGTCTGCTGTGATGTCCTCAAGCGCCCATCTAAATCGGGGTAGGCCACCGCCAGGATCCGGGACATCAGGGGGGTCAAGGTACGACTGGCACCCCTCCTAGGTTGGGAGGCCATCCCCAGCAGAGCCTCGGCGGTCTTCCTGCTCCCGCGGCGGATGTCCTCCCACCTCTTGCGGCAGTGGGTGCCCCGTCTGTTGTGGACCCCCAGGGCCCGGACGTCCTTGGCGATGGCACGCCAAATATCGATCTTCTGATGGGCGCTGACCTATGTGACATGTACAGGTGGGGAAAAGAAACACCATCACTTTTCTGCACGCTCGATGTGAGTGGTCCCCCCTCCCCAAACTTGCCATGTGGCACATGCTCTCATCTGTTGTGCCATGCATTCGTAATTCGCTCCCCTCCCCTCCATTGTACATCCACCCCACTCATCACAGGCATTGCCCACTATGCATTGGCCCCCGTGTACTCACCTGTTGGTCTGGAGGACCGTAGAGTAGCGCATACTGGGGGAGGACCCCGTCCACGAGCTTCTCCAACTCTTCGGAACTGAAGGCGGGGGCCCTTTCCCCAGTCGCAGCAGCCATTGTCACTTCCAGACCGAGGTCACAGCAGCACTTGCAGTATAGGTCCTCTCCTGTGGATGGTCAGGTCTCGTGTGATTAAGCAGAGAGAAAATGGCGGTCACGCCCGTGGCGGTGCGTACCGCGACCGCCGGCGCACATCGTCATTGGCTCCTGAAACCCATAGGGTTCAATGTTAACCAATGCTGCTTTGCGTCGCGGTCTTTGACCGCCTACCGCCACGGCGTGCCACGCCAGCGCAATGACCTCACTTCACATTGTCACACTTCACAGGTCAGGCAGCCGCCATTTCAAGGGCCCACATGGCTTAATTCCTACTGCGTCACACATGGCTAGGCCTTGCATCGACACTCATACAAGCTATTCAAGAGAGATTCGTGTACTGTGCAGGCTGTGGGAACTTACCTGTGGGTTGATTGACTCTGTGCTCCATGTTGTCCTTCCTAGGCACCGTCCGCTGGGACTTGCGAGGAGACGGAGGAATGCTCCAGTGTACAGACCGCTGGTGGACCTGTCGACAATGGAAGAACGACATGTCATACTCACCTACAGACTCAACAGTGCCACTATACAGGAACTGTGTGCCCAGCTGGAGCCAGACCTGATGTCACCCATCCGCCAACCCACAGGGATTCCGCCTCTAGTGCAGGTGCTGTCAGTACTCCATTTTTAGGCTAGTGGATCATTTCAAACTACAGTGGCCATTTCATCTGGGATGTCTCAGCCTATGTTTTCAAGGGTATTGTCCAGAGTGTTGTCTGCCCTGATGAAATACATGCGGAGCTACATCATTTTCCCTGAGGTGGGTGACTTGCCTACAGTGAAGGGTGATTTCTATGCCCTTGGACACATTCCCAATATCATTGGTGCCATTGATGGTACCCATGTGGCTTTGGTCCCCCCAAAAGACAATGAACAGGAGTACAGGAACCGAAAAAGTTATCATTCGATGAATGTCCAGGTGGTCTGTTTGGCTGACCAGTACATCTCCCATTTAAATGCCAAGTTCCCAGGGTCAGTGCATGACGCATACGTCATGCCAAATAGCAGCATCCCTTATGTGATGGAACAGCTACAGAGACAGCGTGTGTGGCTAATTGGTGACTCTGGTTACCCCAACCTGCCTTGGCTATTGACCCCAGTGAGGAATCCCAGGACAAGGGCAGACGAACGGTACAATGAGGCCCATGGGCGTACTAGGAGGGTGATCGAGCGGACCTTCGGCCTCCTGAAGGCCAGGTTTAGGTGCCTGCATATGACAGGTGGATCCCTAATGTACTCACCAAAGAAGGTGTGTCATATCATCGTGGCCTGCTGCATGCTTCACAACCTGGCTTTGCGACGCCAGGTGCCTTTCCTGCAGGAGGATGGTCCAGATGGTGGTGTTGTGGCCGCTGTGGAGCCTGCGGAGAGTGAAGAGGAGGAAGACGAAGAGGACGACACAGACAACAGGGACAGAGTGATACTGCAGTATTTCCAGTAACACACAGGTAAGAATCTACTCCTGCATTTTATCATATCTGTAACAGTACTGGCTCTCTACTGTCTGACCTTTCACCCCAATGTATGGTAACTTAGTTGTGAATTTGCCTTCCTATTTCAGTGATCTGGTCCCCACGGAGTGCCCTCTGGTTTATTTCCCCATGGACTACCGCTGTGTGACACTGGTATGTTGTCATCACAATGTATTTGGACATTTTTGGTTGGTTATATCGAATACATTTGGTTTTTTTAAAAAAATAGCAGACTCCAGATGGTTTTTGTGCAATAATTGTGTTTATTGAAGTGCAAAAATTGGTGTATAGTTCAAAAAGGGTGATGGGTGATGGTGGAGGCATGTCCATGGCAGAGTCCAGACTCTCGTTCACACAGGTGCATTGTCCATATGCCTGTGGAAGGTGGAGCAGGGGCAGTTCAAGGTTGGACAGGGTGAACAAGTGGGACAGTGGGATGACATCCGGGGGGATCCGTGCATGGCGGGGGTCTTGACATCCTACTCTGTCTTCTTCCTAGATCTCAGGCCTTTCTTGCAGGGTGGTTCATGTTCTGCAAGGGGTGGGGTCCGGATGGCCCGTTGCTGTTGTGTCGGGGCCTCCTGACCACTAGCGCCGGCGGAGGTGGTGGGCTGTTCTTCCTCCATGTTAGTGGCAGGGGCCCTTTGGGGGGCCACATGGTCCCGCAATGTGGTGACAATCTGGTTGAGTGCCACCACGATTGTACCCATTGCGGAACTGATGCTGCGCAGTTCTTCCCGGAACCCCATGTACTGGCCCTCCTGCATGGCCTGGATCTCCTGGAACCTGGCCAGGACCATCGCCATCGTCTCTTGGGAATGGTGGTACGCTCCCATGATGGTGGTGAGGGCCTCTTGGACAGTGGGTTCCCTAGGCCTGTCCTCCCTCTGTCGCACAGCAGCCCTCCCAGTTCCCCTTTGTTCCTGGGCCTCTGTCCCCTGGACGGTGTGCCCACTACCACTGCCCCCAGGTCCCTGTTGTTGTTGGGGTGGTGGGTTGCCCTGGGTGCCCTGTAGTGGTAGACACACCGCTGCTTGACCTGTCCTGGAGACAGAGGCATGGGCCCGCTGGGTGGGTGCTGTGCTGGGGTTTCCAGAGGGGGGTAGGTCTGCTGGGGCCTGTGGCAGCCTGAGTGAAACCGACTGTCTAGAGGTCCCCAATGGTCCGGGCTGGTCATCAGGTTCTAGGTCGACAGAGCTGCTGTCATCACTGGGGGCCTGTTCTGGGGGTGGGATGGACATTTCTGGACCCTCCGGGCCGGTGTGTTGGCGTTCGGGCCCTGCAGGGGTAAAAGAGTATGGTTATTGCTTCCGTGTGTGCCATGGCGTGCGATTTGTGGGTGCCCTTGTCCCCCAGTGCTGGCATTCCCTTGTGGGAGGAGTTGTGAGGGTGGTTTGGGGGGGGATGGGTATGTGCAGTGGTCATGCTTAGGTGATGGGTGTCCATGGTTTGTGTTGGCATTCAGGGGTTGGTGTTGGTTTGGGTGGGTTGTGCTGGTGAGACATTAGCAGGGAGGATATGTGCTGGGGGGTTGGGGGTGAGGGTGGGGGTGGGGGTTGGCATGCTGGTGGTTGGGGGGGTGAAGTAGTTGAGATTAGACTTGCCAGAGTCCATTCCTCCGCCTACTCCAGCGAGGCCCTCAGGATGCAGGATGTTCAAGACCTCTTGCTCCCATGCTGTGAATTCGGGTGGAGTGGGTGGGGCTCCGCCGCCAGTCTTCTGCACAGCGATGTTGTGTCTTGACACCATCGTCCGCACCTTCCCCCGTAGGTCGTTCCAGCGCTTTCGGATGTCTTCCCGATTTCTGGGATGCTTCCCACAGCGTTGACCCTGTCGACGATCCTTTGCCATAGCTCCGCCTTCCTGGCTATTGTGGTGTGCTGCACCTGTGTGCCGAAGAGCAGGGGCTCTACCCTAATTATTTCCTCCACCATGATCCTGAGTTCTTGGTCCGAGAACCTGGGGTGTCTTTGGGGTGCCATGGGGTGGTGTGGATGAGGTGTGGGGTGGTGTTTGTGGTGATGAGTGTAGTGGTGTGTGGTGTTTTGTGCGTAGATGTAGTGTGGGGGATGATGTTGGGTTCCTGTGTGTGTTGTGGTTTGCGTTCCCTGTGCTCTCTCTCTGTGTATTGCACCTTGTCTCTGAATTTCGATTTGTGGGGGTTTGTGGGTGATGTGGGTGTGTGTTTTATATCGTATTGATTGTGTGGGAGTGGTGTTTGTATGTGTATCAGGTGTGTGTATTTGTAATTGTCCAATGTGGCTGAGTTTTCTATGTGTGTGTGTATTTTGACCGCGGCGGTGTGTACCGCCAATGGGATACCGCGGTTGAAAGACCGCCGCGTGGATTCGTGGGTCGTAATGGCATTGGCGTATTTCTGTTGGCGTGACGGTGGAGGTTTGGTCATCTCCAGTTTATCGCTGACCGCTGATGTGGCGGCCTTCAGTGGAGGTCGGGTTTTTGGCGGTTTGGCAGTTGTGGGTCAGAATGACCCTGGCGGGTTACCGCGGCCGCGGCGGTGTTATGGCGGTCTTCTGACCGGCGGTAACTGCCTTTTACCGCCAGGGTCAGAATGACCCCCTAAATATTTGCAGAATAGAGATAACAAAACTATTCTACTAAATATAATTCTTCCCAGTGCTTTTGGCTACACACACATCTTATAATTGGGGACAAGCAAATCCCATTGCATATAGATTACATTTGTACTCCACTATTGAGTATGCTTCACTCCCATCCATTAGTGTACAAACAAATGATAATGCTGGAGGGGTCATAAAAGACTTGCAGTCCTCGTAGCAATGGGAACAGTTCATAACTTTCTTTCAGACAATGGTCCTGTGTTCTTCCCTAAGGCATTCAGGGATCCTATGACTGCTCTGAGAGTACATCTGCTATACTTGCATCCTTTCCACCCGGAAAGTAACTGTTTCTTAGAGTGCTCCAACCATAGGTTTAAACAAGGTTTGACCACTGTGGTTCTGAGTACAGGACTGAGTTGGCTATGTAATATGTATGGTCTCAATAAATGAATAACAAATTTGCCTAGAAGAGAATAAGGTGGTCACATGCCATACAAGATGCTGTTTGGAGTATCTGTGTGTTCCTGATCTTATTATCCCTGGAAAGGTGGTAGGAGCAAATTTCGCTTATCTGGAGCATCATTTTCTTTATTACAGAGCATCTAAGAGATCAAAAGTAAACTATTTAATAACAAGAATTACAATTTTGCCACTGTAGCAGATAAGGTTTTTAAAGTTACTGATGGATAGTTCCTCAAAGTTGGAGAGGAAGTTCAATAAAAGATCTCTGGTGAAGAAGTTTTTGGGCCATTTTACAGACCATCTGTTGCCCCTCTTGGGGAAGAATGCACAAGAACAGTAATCTTGCCTCTTGTCTCTGGTTCAAAGAAAAACAGGAACGTATACATCAATCACACAATCACATCAAAAAACAATATGCAATCAATGCTGTTCAGCAGACTCCCCTTTGACACGAAAGTAGCTTTGGAGTAGAACTGCTTATTCTCTCCATACTCCACAATACCTACCCATAGAAGAGTAAATCCAGATGGAAGTCCTGAGTCCCATTTCAGGGACTGGAGGGCCTGATATGCCTCCAACTTAACAACTAGTATCAGCTTCCAATGAGGACCTTGATGATGCAATTTCAACAATGTCTTCACTTCTAACTACTACTAAATCAACGGCATGGCAGATCAATTGGTACCACTGCAAGAATTTGCACTGTACAAGAATGATTCTAATGCAGATTTTGAAATAAGAGATTTAGCAACTTGCTTTATAGTTGTTCAATGCAACAAATGCCTTTTTGCCTCCTGCTGGTTTTCTGACATATATCTTCTACTCCCATGGTCTTATTTTTGGATTGCTGTTGGAGGATTTTCCCTTGTGATTTGGTTTACCATGCTGATAATGAATTTGCTACTAATCAATGGAAATCATATTCCTGATAAAACTGTCCTATTTCCTGTGGGTCAGGAATTAAATTCATATTCTTCTTCTACAGTGCACATCAGCATCATGATGCTGTGAACATCACTGCATATCCTGTGGTGGATGGTGCAGTTTGGGAAAAAGTTCCTTATGAGATCATTGGACCAACAACCATTGATAAAGATTCCAAATGTTTTAAAAAAGTTTATCAGAGGAAGTGGTAACTCCTGGTTTACTAGATTTAAAAACAATACAATAGTCCCAGATGTTAGAAATTGGGTTATTGGTTGACTGGGGTGGAAACCTTATTCAAATAGCACCAAAATCCTAGTCAGGGTAACTGTGAGGCAAACCCTAAATTAACCTTAGCTCAACTTCTGGTAGCTTTGCGCAGAGCAGTCAGGCTTAACTTAGAGACATTGTGTAAAGTATTTCTGCAACTCTTCAAACTGTTAAAGAGTGAAAACACCACACAAAAAGATACCACAATGAGTTAAAAAAAAGAACTGACTTTAATGAATAAGACAAGACCACAGCAACAATAATCCAATAAGTAGAACTTGAGATATTGACTTTTAAAGGTTGTAGGAAAAAATAGTGTTAAGAAGCGTAAAGCACTAAAAGGGTTTATCTGGTCGTGGTGGACTGGGACAAAGTCAAACGTTCAGGCCAACCATGATGGAGCAAGGGCTGGTTACAGGGACCCAGTTAGGTCTGCTAAACCAAAGTACCTTAATCAGAGGTTGCAGAGCATTGCACGGATTTTGGCCGTAGATTAATTGTGCAGCAGAGGTGTTGAGCTGGTTACAAGACATCGAGGATCCTGTCCCCAGGGCTTGCAATGCGACGTGCGGTGTCAAGGATATGTTTCGCACTCAAGGCGATGCTTCGGTTCCAATAAGCAGCGAAGCTGTGATGCAGAGTTTTGGCATTGTCGTTGAGGCTGGTGTCAATGGAAATACAAGGACCTTGCACTGGTAAAAGCATCGCAGAGTGGCAGTTCCAAAGGCAATGCATCAGTCCTAATAGGTGGGATGCAGCAGTGATGTGACTCTTTTACAAAGAGTCCAACCCACGCAGCAGCAGCAATGCATCTGTTCTGCTTGAAGATGCGCTGCCTAGCCCAGGCGATGCATTGGTTAGGCTTGGATACGTGTTGATCATCAGCGGATGCATCGGTTCACCTGGATCAAGCACCATCGGGTCCAGGATTTGGGTGGCACTATTTGACAGGGATAACTCACAGGTGGCAGAGTCCAGGTGCAGAAGTTGGAAGTCTTTTGTGCCCCTGAGACTTCAGATCAGGCTTTAAAGTTGGGAAGACTTCAAAGACAGTCCTTTGAAATGTACAGATGTCCTGCCCTTCCTGCCCTGCATCCAGACTCACTACAGGGTATTGTGTAGCCCTTTGTATTGGGGGCAGAACACAGTCTATTCAGGTGTGAATGAGGCTGGATCCAGCTCTTCCCTCCCATCCTGCCAAGATGGTCCATCAATTCACACCTAAGCTCCCATTGTGTGTGGCTGTCTACCAGGAATACACAAAGCTCAACTGCCACTCTCCCCAGACATGTGATCAGAGACAGGCAGCAGGTACCAAACAGCTAAAGGAATTGCAAACTTTCTAAAGAATATAGAGGCAAGCTGTCTCAGTAACTGGTAACTGCCACTCTGCTGTTCAGAGGTCAGGGTAGGAGAATGTTGACACCTTTCAGTGACCCATCAAGTTCCTGTGCACAGAAGAGGTCAGGGAGAAGCTCGCTCTCCTCTTTCACTCCCTCATCTGTCACGATGAGCATGCTCACTTTGGATCTCTCGAAGTGAGGCTTAAGCACCTAGGAGTGCATAAAGCACTCCTAGGGGCTTTCTAGGGGCCTAGAGGTCCACCAAGTAGGTGGACTCCACCTTACACTCCTGTATTTCATATGGGCTGGTCCAGTGGTCCTAGAGAGCCTGTGGCTCTACTGCCTTCATGACCCATACTTTCTGGCCATAACGAAACTCCACCAGAGGGGCCTTCTGTTCATACCAGAGCTTCATTACTTCTTGACTGACCCCAAGAATGTTTTTTTCCAGACTAAATGCATTTGGATGCGGAAGGCCAGCATGGAGGTGGCCACATCCTGGGGACGGGGTCCTAAGTCTTGCACCCACCCCTCCTTTACAAGGATCAGTGGTCCCCTAAAACAGTGGCCAAAGAGGAGTTCAAAGGGTCTGACCCTACTCTCTTCTGTGCACCTCCCTTTAGGAAGAGAGAGGGCATGGCAGGAGTAGTCCCACTTAATTCTCATGGACTCAGGCAGGCCCACAATCATGGCCTTCAAGGTCTTGTTGAATATCTCCAAAAGACCATTGATTTGGGGGTGATAGGATGCGGTGAACTTGTAAGTTACACACCACACTCATCCTACATGGACTTCACGTATGCAGACATGAAGTTAGTGCGTCTGTCAGACACTACATCCTTGTGGAACCCAACATAGGTAAATCCATCAGAGCTCTAGCCACCACAGGTGCAGTCTCTGAACTCAGAGGGATGGTCTTTGGGTTGTGGGTGGCATGGTCCACCAAGACAGGGACAAACCTGTTGCTTAATGCTGAGGTTTGAGGGTCTAATTAGGTTGATGCTCACCTTTCAAAGGGGATGCCAATGACTGGCAATGTGGTCAGGAGAGCTTTGTATTTTGTGTTTTGACTTCCCACTAGCCTAGCAAGTGGGACAGAACCTGCAGAATGCACCTAAGGCTGTCTTCATTCTTGCCAAATAAAAGTGGGAGACAAGCCTGGTGGAGGTCTTGTCTTGCCCCAAATGCCCTGCCAGCAGAATATCATGAGCCAAACCCAGTAAGAAATCTCTCTAACACTGGGTGGCCACCAGTACAGAGGCTGCCCCAGTACCAGTAGTTTTAGGCTCACTATAGAAGAGATTATTCTCCTAGTATAAGTGGTCCCCAAAGGCTTCACCTACTGCCTGGGCTGAGGCTTGCTGCCTCATGCCCTCATGAAAGGAACACTTCGTCTGCACCTTGTAGAATTCCTCCCTCGTAAAGCCACCCTCAACTTGCCAGCCAGCAAGCTCAGACAGGCCATATAGGATGGGAATGTCATACCTGGCTGGTTCAGGGGCCTTCTCCTCAGGGACCACATCAGCCTCCACTGTGGAAACTTCAGGGGTGTGCTTCCCATGCCCTTTGCCCCTCCTGTTGGCAATTGTCTGGGTCATTGTTCCAGGCTCCAGATGTCCTTGACTCCCTTTCTGAGCAGCCATGGACTGTGTTGTTCCAGGCTCCAGTGGGTCAACTCAGGCAATCCCACCATCTAAGTGAGACCTGAGCTCTAGATCCCTCCAAGTACTGTGTTTTAGGTCATTGGCTGACAGATAATATATAGACATAAGCAGGGCTCACAGCTACTTTCAGAGAACCTGAGACTCCAACACTCAAAGGAAACCAGAGATACCAGTAGATGGGTATTGCGATTGTCAGCGACTATGATTTGGTGTAATGTATCCAGTAGCATTTTCTGTGCAGAAAGCAGCTGACACTTCACAGTAGCCATGCTGGGTCCCGTGTCTCATAGGGCCTCCATCCATTGTCAATTGATGGCGACCCACGGCCTATACTTTGCAGTATTTGCAAGCATCCGGGCTTTAGCAACCATCTCCTTATCTCCCAGGCAAACTAGGGTTACCTATCTGTTCCCCAAAGCTAACGTGGACTCACTCCTCCCTGAACGCTACACTCACCAACCAACTGGTGGGAGTCTCTGCCCTCTTGGGACATTTGGAGTTAAACTTGGGGGGCCCACACTTATTGCGCTCAGGACATTGGGGTACAAATCACCTGATCTTGTGACTATAGAACCCTTTCTTCTTAGGATCAGACTGGGACTGGTTGCCACTGTTACCTTGAGAATTATTTGGGGGCCTTTTGAGGAGTTCTTATTTTTAAGCTTTCTCCCCCCTCTTTTTTCTGGTTGTAACCCTGTCCACCTTTGTAGGAGTATTCCCAGATAGCTTTTTGGACACTCGTGTGCTAGCACAGAGGATAGCCTTCACAGCAAGCTTCCTATGATCAGTCAGCTGACTGTCAACTAGATGCTGGTGCAACTCAGGAACACAGATACTGAGCATCTGCTATCTCATGATTAAATGGTAAATCCATTAGAGTCACTAACCTTGCTGTACCACACCCAAACACTGAATGCCTTACTGGATTAGTTCACAAAATCTATCCAGGATTGGTTGGGAACCTTGCGCCTATCCCTCATCTGTTGTGATACTTCTCAGGGGTCAGCCCATATTTGGCAATTAAAATGATCTTCATAAGGGTATACGTGTTTTGGTCCCCAACCTCTAGTGTCAGAAGTGTATCCCTCCACAGAGTAGGAATGTGTTTCCATAGACTTCCTTCACCCCCAAATGCTCCTCAGGAAACATGTGAACCTTCAGTTTAACTTCATAAGCAGAAAACCATGTATCAATGTCAACTCCCACCACAAAACTGGACACCAAATTCTCAGATATGCAAACCCTTATCTCTCCTTCAGGTACTGCTGGTATTTTGTCACCATCATTGCTTCAGTCCACCTATATGGCTTTAATATCCGGCAATTCTAAGCTCCTCTAAGGAACTAATAACATTTATTTGCAAACCAAGGCCCTTTCAGCCTTCCTCCCCCTCAAGGCTTTTTCAGCATGTCTCTCCTCAATTCTTAATTGTGCTATCTGAAGCTTGGAGTCTCTCTGTTCCCTCCTTTCTGCCAGTTCCTTTGGAGACAGGCCATGGAAAGAAACACTGCTGCCTGCCCTTACAGGAAGCTTCAATTCAGAGCTGTCACCCTCAGCCACTGCAGGAGGTTCCTCAGAAGAGCCATTCCCTGGTCCCAATAATCCATCATCCTCAGCTGTGTTATCATCCTGTCCAGGGTGAGCTTCTGCCCAGGCCCTCTTTGCCTTTTTTTAACTCCACTTTTTTGGTAGTGTTCTTGGTATGAAGTCCCTGACCTGGGCCACCGTATAGGTTTCAAGGGTGGGCAGCTCATATTCCATGTTTCAAGTTGTAGAACCAGTAGTCGGAGACATGATTTTAGGAAAAAAATAAAAATGTCCAAGGATTAAGAACTCAAATTGGTCTTGGATGTGGAATTGGACTGTACACCAAATCACTGAATGGCACTGCACAAACACAAGTCTTTATCTTACAGGTAAACACCAATGTTAGAAGTTGGGTTGTTAGTTGATTAGAGTGGGGACCTTAGTCAAGCATAAACCACAATCCTAGTCAGGGTAAATGTCAGTCAAACCCTAACTTAACCTTTGCTCACCATCTGGGAGCTTGGCAGTCAGGCTTAGTTTAGAGGCAGTATAGAAAGTATTTGTGCAACACTTCAAAAAGTAAAACAGTGAAAACACTGTACAAATAATACCACATCAAGTTGGAAAAATAAACCTAACTTTAATAAATAAAACAAGACAGAAATGACACAAATCCAATCAGTAAAACTTGACATATTAATTTATAAAGGTATTAGGTAAAAATAGTGCTAAGAAGCATAAACAGAAGGTCCCAGGCCAGCTCTCCCATGCTGCTGCATCAGTCTCTCCTGCTTTCTGCCTCATGTTCACTGCTTTCTTCTTGCTTCCCCTCATTTTTCTGAGTGTTTTCTCCTTTTTTGCTTCATTTTTATTGCTTTCCTCTCCTTCCATTTTCTGAGTGCTTTCTCCTGCTATCTTTCTCACTTTCACTGCTTTCTCCCTCCTTTCCTCCATTTTTCTGAGTGATTTTTACTTCCTTTTGTCTTATTTTTACTGCTTTCTCCTCCTCTCCCCCACTTTTTCAAAGTGCTTTCTGCTGCTTTCTGCCTCGTTTTCAAAGCTTTATCCTTCCTCTCTCCTTTTTTTGAGTGCTTACTCCTTCTTTTTATCTCATTTTTAATGCTTTCTTCTCATGTCCCCCCATTTTTCAGAGTGTTTTCTTCTGCTTTTTGCTTCATTTTCACTGCTCTTTCCTTCTTTCCCCCAATTTTTTCTGAATGCTCTCTCCTGCTTTTGCCTCATTTTCTTCACTGTTCATCCTTTTTTCCTCATTACCACACCCACCTACTGCCTGTTTTCCCACCTCCTGCCTAGTCTGGCCCTTCAGCTCCCCATACCCCTCCCTCCTCACAGGACCCACTTAATGGAGGCCACAGTAAGACTTGATTGAGCCTGTTCCAGGCCAGCGCTTCCCTGCAGCTGCATCACTCTTTTCTGCTTTCTGCCTTGTCTTCACTGCTTTCTGCTTCCTTTCCATCTGTTTTTCTGAGTGCTGTCTCCTTTTTGATTCATTTTTACTGCGTTCTACCCCCTCCCCTCATTTTCTTAGTGTTTTCACCTGCTTTCTGCCTCATTTTCAATGCTTTCTCCCTCCTTTCCCCATTTTTCTGACTGCTTTCACCTTCCTTTGGCTTAGTTTGTACTGCTTTCTCCTCCTCTCCCCTGCTTTTCTGAGTGGCTTCTCCTGCTTTCTGCCTCATTTTCACTGCTTTCTCCTTCCTTTCCCCATTTTTCTTAGTGGTTTCTCCTTCTTTTTGCCTTGTTTTTGCTGCTTTCTCCTCCTCTCCCCCTGTTTTTCTGAGTGCTTTTCCTACTTTCTGCTGTTTTCACTGCTTTCTCTTTCTTTCCCCCAGTTTTTCTGAGTGCGCTCTCCTGCTTTTGCCTTATTTTCTTCACTGTTCATCCTTTTTTTCCTCATTGCCACTTCCACCTGCTGCCCGTTTTCCCAACTGCTGCTTGATCTGGCCCTCCACCTCACAGTGCCCCTCCTTCCTCACAGGACCCCTTTAATGTAGGCCACAGTATGACCACATTGAGCCGGTCCCAGGCCAGCTCTCCCCTCGCTCTCTCCTGCTTTCTGCCTTGTTTTCACTGCTCTCCCTTCCTTTTCACGTGTTTTTCCGAGTGCTTTCTCCTGTTTCATTCATTTCTACTGTTTTCTACCCCTCTCCCCTCATTTTTCTGAGGCATTTCTCCTGCTTTCTGCCTTGTTTTCACTGCTTTCATCCTCCTTTCCCCATTTTCCTGAGTGTTTTCACCTTCCTTTTGCCTAGTTTTTATTGTTTTCTCCTCCTCTCCCCTGCTTTTCTGAGTGCTTTCTGCTGCTTTCTACCCCATTTCTACCCCATTTTCACTGCTTTCTCCTTCCCTTCCCCTATTTTTCTGAGTGATTTCTCCTTCTTTTTGCCTCATTTTTACTGCTTCCTCCTCCTTTTCTGCCATTTTTCTGATTGCTTTCTCCTGCTTTCTGACTTGTTTTCACTGCGTTCTCCTTCCTTTCACCTAATTTTTTCACTAGTTGTTTTCACTGTGCATCCCTTTTCCCCCATTGCTGCTCCGGCCTGCTGCCTGTTTATCCACCTAGCCCCACCTAGCCCCACCTATGAGCTCCCAGGCCCCCTCCCTCCTCCCAGGACCTATTTCAGTTGTTTAATTATTTTTCCTTAACTTGTAGGCCCTTCTTACATTCAATTTTATTTACTCATAATGGTAAGGAGAAGGAATTCCCATTTTACAGAGGGAGAATTGTCAGTCATGGTGGATGAAATCATTAGAGTAGAGCCACAATTATTTGGAGCCCAAGTACAAAATGCAACCATATCTCAGAAAAGGTAAATGTGGTCCAGAACAGTTGATGGAGTGAATGCTGTAGCAAACAGCCTTGGCACACAGGAGGGTATTAGGAAGCGGTGGAACTATCTGTGTGAGAGAGTGTGTTCCCTGGCCTCCCGGTGTCACCTGGATGCCCAGAGAACTGGTGGTGGTTCTCCCAGGCCCGCTTCCAAATTTTCTTCTGGAATGAGAAGGTCTTGCTGATCCTACATCCTGAAGCCTTGACAAGAATCTCTGGTGGAGTGGAGGTAAGTTACACTTTTGTATTTCTCACTAAACATAAATGTCATTTTTGCTCTTAAGTTATCTGTTGATAATGTGTTTTGCACCTTTGTAAAAGCAATAAACCGAATTGTAAATTTTTCACATCTATTGTTATCATCAAATTAGTAACAATATGGTACTATCTCTTGTTTTACTACTGGCCAACATGTGTGTTGTCCTTCATTGATCATTTCTTGCTTTTGCTTGTTTGTTTATTTGAATGCATGTTGTTGTAGTTAAGATAATAGGTTCAATATTCCATCTATTATACCATGAAGGTATGGTGCCTGTAAGTGTTCTCTCACATATTAACATATTTAACATATGTAATTATTTAGGAAATGTGTGAACATCTTTAGTGCATAAACTGTACTAGGAATGTCAAATGTCCAATTTTGAAGTGTTGCTAATGTTAAATTGAAATGACTGCAACTACCATGATGCTTTGTTTTGGTATCTGGATTTTTTTTTAGAATGTGATGTTGGTCCTTCTCGCTTTTATTCCGTATATGCACATATGTTAAAGTGTTATGCATTTGTCAATCCCAATGTTATACCATCTATTAAAATGGCATTATCTTATTTAGTATATTGTCATTTTTATATTATTTCATTGAATTGGTGCATTTGGTTTCACAAATCATAGCACGTTGACTTAAAGAATTTCCTCTATGTTATGTTGTGTGCTCAATATAAGTTGTAATTATATTAAATGTATTATGCAATGTTTATGTGATGTATAATGCTATTAATCCTTCTAAGTTGTAAAATAGTCTGAATTTTAGTCTGCAAGGCCTTGGAATTGTTTACTTCTTATTACTCCTCTCTACTGTGTTTGGTTGAATGTGTGGTATATTTTATGCACACTTCCTAAGTAATCTATTTTTTTCAGGACATCTCATGCTTTTTTAAAGTTTTCATGTGTGCAATTTTAACTGTTTGTGTTATCACCAAAAACCACTCAAAGGTCTTATCAAACTATGAATTAGCTTACTCTTAGGTTGCTTCATATGTAGCCCAAATCTCATATGATGTATAATCCAGACTTTTACATTTTGTTTTTCATGTAATCCATATTAGGTCCAACACCTAGAGTACGTGGTCAACCATCTGCCAGTGAGGATACCTTCACTCCAGACCAGGACCAAGCCTGCACTTAGGACTCCACTCCTGCAAGTCTGGATGATAAGGAACTGCCTGGTCCATCTGGTCTGTCTGAGCAGACAGTTCCAGTAAATCTCACTCACCCACACCTACACCTCACAACCCAGCTATTATTACGCCTCCCCTTCCTGTGTCCAAAGGAAACTCCCCCTCCCATCTTGTGCCCCTCAGTTCTTGCTGCTGTTTAGCCAACAACACCACTACCTCCAGTTCAGCCAGGACCCAGTGGGATGTGCCACACTAGCTCAAGGGCAGAGGGTAGTAAGGGTAGGGTTCGTGGGACGGATTCTGTGGACAACTGGGTTCACTGTCACTCAGGCCATCATTAACTAAGTCTTGGGATCCCTATATTAGTCCCAAGACATGATGGCCCAGGTCCCTACAGAACCATGGGACATGAAGCAGATGGAGAGGGAGCACAGTGTAGGGATGCAGAATCTAAATTCTATTTTGAGCTCCCTGATTGGGGTGCTGTTCGACATTTACACCTTATGTGCATATATCTACCCCTTTCAGTGGCCCACACCTGCCTCAGCTACAGAAAGCCACAGAAAGAGAGGCCCTGCCACAGGGCTAACCACCTGCAACCAACTCAGTCACTGCAACTGTGGATCTCTCCCCGTTCCTCCGAGAGGACATACATACTTATCATCAGGAGAGGATGCAAGACCTCCACCAGCAAGAGACGCATTAGCTAATTTCCTCCAGTGTGTGACTAGTATTTACTCTGGATTATTTTCTGAACACATTTACATTTTCTGTGCTAGTTCTATTTTGTACCTTGGTTTTTTGCTAGCATTTGCGGCTCTAAAATTATAGATTCATTCACCATGGTTGACTGATTTGTTTCATTATGATCCTGTTTCAGTTTATTTGTGTCTGTAAAATAAATTCAAACCCAACAAGGTCAAAGACTGGTGGTCTATTTCTTGTACTTCTTTTTTCTTTTTTTTCCATCATTAATTTTTAATTAGAAATAATTTAAAAAAATATATTTTTTAAAATGATATTCTTTGTAGGTAATTTTCCTCACTTTTGGAAATATTACAAATACAACAAACACACAAATCTAAAAGTCAGATTGTCATACAATTGTATTGATGATGTGTTGTCTAACTTAAAAAAAAAAAAAATTACAAACCAAGCAGAACCAAAATACTCAGTGCCATTTTTATATTTACATTTCCAGACCTTGACACCATTGAAACGGGATATAATTAAAAAAATTAGATACAATAGGCAAACTATTCTTGATTCATGTCATCAGCTGGAGCCAGACGTCCTACCTCACAATAGGAATCTGTTAGAAATGAGGTCTTTGGTTGGCAGTTAGGTTACCCCCTGTCCAAGCAAGGACCGTCACTCTAGTTAGGGTAAAGGAGAATCACCCTTGGTTAACCCTCGCTAGTCCCCTTGGTCGCTCGGCACGAGCAGGCAGGCTTAACCTCAGAAGCAATGTGTAAAGTATTTGTACCACAGCACAGTTTTAGACAAATAGCAAATATTTATCTAAACAAAACAAGACCAATACAAGAAAAATCTGACATACACAAGTCAGGTTATTAATTTTTTAAGATTAAACTCAAAAATAGCACTTAGAAACACAAAATGCTTCGATGGAGTGATAAAACGGCATCATGACCGAGTCGTTCCCAACAATCTGACGCCAATGGCGCCGAGTACGGAGTCATGCATAACCCCATGTAGAGTACCTTAGTAAAATGTGAAAACAAGCCGGTGTGCAAAGTCGGGGATCGTGGCGTCGCTGGATCGGAGGTGGCGTTGGTTCCGGTGCTGCAGGGCGAAGAAGCAGAGGCATCCAGAAGAAGAGTCAGGTTCTTGCTGCGAAGCAGTGGAGGTGAGGCGTCATCGGTGCAAAGCGTTGAATCCACGCACTCAGGTAGAGTCGATATCCGGCCGTCACGACGTGGTGGGGGGACTTCCATAGAGTTGCAGACTCCGGCAGGGCTGCAGCCATGACGGACCTACGAGGGTCACCACACTGCAGTGAGGACCACGGAGTCGGTTGCAGGCGGCGTCACAGGATTCGGCAACGGTGTGGGTCCGGAGTCATCTGAAGTCAGTTTTCTTGGATTTTCACCAGCTTCTCCTTCCAAGGGCCCAGGGATTGCATAGGGCACCACTTGTCAGGGCAGGAGACTCAGCACAGAGTCAGGTGCTGGTAGGGGAAGTCTTTGATGGCCCTGAGACTTCAGAAAAGGGGACAAGCTCAGTCCAAGCCCTTGGAGATTCTTCTCAAGCTTTACCACAAGGTCCAGTCTTTGTCCCCTTTCACAGGCAGAAGCAGCAACTGCAGGATAGCCCAACAAAGCACAGTCACAGGAAAGGGCAGCACTTCTCCTCAGCTCTTCGGCTCATCAGCACTTCTCCTTGGCAGAGGTTTGTCTTGATTCCAGAAGTGATCTAATTTTTAGGGGTTTTGTGTGCCCTTCTTATACCCCTTTCTGCCTTTGAAGTAGGCCTACCTCAAAGAGAAGTTTCCGTTGTTTTCAAAATCCTGCCTTGAACAGGCCAGGCCAGGCCCCAGGCACGCAACAGGGGGTTGGAGACTGCATTGTGTGTGGGCAGGCACAGCCCTTTCAGGTGTAAGTGACCATTCCTGCCTCGCTCCTAGCACAGATAGCTCATCAGGATATGCAGACTACACTCCAGCACCCTTTGAGTCACTGTCTTGAGAGAGGTGCAAACAGCCCATCTGTCAAACTGACCCAGCCAGGGAAACTACAAACAGCAGTATCAAAGAATGTCTAAAAGTGGCATTTCCAAACACACAATCTAAAAACAACATCACTAAAAGATGTATTTTTGAATTGTGAGCTCAGAGACCCTAAACTCCAGATTTCTATCTGCTCTCTAAGGTAATCCCAACTTTAATAATATTTAAAGGTAGCCCCCCATATTAACCTATGGAGAGAGATAGGCTTTGCACAATGAAAAACGGAATTGGCAGTATTTCACTGTCTGGACACATAAAACACATTAGTATATGTCCTACCTTAAACATACACTGCACCCTGCCCATGGGGCTATCTACGGCCTAGCTTAGGGGTGCCTTACATGTAAGAAAAGCAAAGGTTTAGGCCTGGCAAGTGTGTACGCTCGCCAAGTCAAATTGGCAGTTTAAAACTGCACTCACAGACACTGCAGTCGCAGGTCTGAGCCATGTTCACAGTGCTGCAGGTCCACTAACAGTATTTGATTTACAGGCCCTGGGCACCTCTAGTGCACTGTACTAGGGACTTACTAGTAAATCAAATATTCCAATCATGAAAAGCCAATTACACACACGTTTTACATAGGAGCACTTGCATTTTAGCAGTGGATAGCAGTGGTAATGTGTATCAAAACAGCAAAACAGAGTCCAGCACACACCAACAACCTGGGAAACAGAGGCAAAAAAGTTAGGGGAGACCACGACAAGAATGCCAAGTCTAACAGAATCCCACATCAATACGACCAAAAGTTAAAATCACTGCAGTACTACATACTGTGGCAGTATCTGGTGGAATGTTGCCACCAACTTTAAGTGGTGTGCTATAAAATGTTCTTTCTACAATGATGAGACACATCAACAGCTTCATACACTTAACACAAAGTGAGAGTTTTAACAATGTGAAGGGAGGTGGGTATTCTTTGGGTCACGTTACACATGTGGTTCGAGCAATTTAAGTTAAGAAGCACATATTGGCCTGGTGGCAATATTCTATAGAAAACAAGTCTAATGCAATCTTAGAGACTTAAATTCAATGACTGTGCAAGTTGTCATTGTGGAAGATATGCACATCCAAAGTGTGTGTGCCTTTCACAGGATCAACCCATGTTCCCTTTGTACTTTGCAACAGCAGCATATAACTACAAATGTCACAACTTTGAAATTTCCAAATGAAGATAACATGGTGAAGGAACCTGAAACAGAATAACAACAAAAATGTTGTAACAGAACATTACAAAATAGACACACTACAAATGATAAACGATGAGGAAAAACTTACTAAGAACAATAAAAGATAAACAATGTATGGCAACACAGTAGTCAATGTGTCAAAACTGTGATCAACAAACATAATTGGCCTGGAATTTCCTTAACTTCCCATTCCTGAAAAATGTCCAGCAGAGACTTAAATACTCATTATATTAAAAGTACTTTTGACATTTAAGGTAACATTATGTAAAGATATACTTAAACTTGTGAAGAAGTTGTCAGTAACATCTTGACGTATGTCAATTCCTTCCTCTTCACCATTATCATCTTCATTTAACATTTCAAAATCCTCACCCAGTGACTCATCATGGTCTCCACCCTCTGCAGTGTATGGGAGGTTCCGTTGCAGTGCAATGTTGTGCAACATGCACCATGCCATGATGATTTTGCACACCTTATCAGGTGAGTAGAGAAGGGCCCCACCAGTCTTATCCAGACATCTAAATCTGGCCTTTAGTTGGATTCCTCAGTGGTGCTAACTGCCTAGGTTGGTAAGAATAACCTGAATCTCCTATATGAATAAAAACAAAAAAAATGAGGCAAACAATATTATCCAATTGTAGATCCTTAAACTAGAAATTATCCAAATAACTATATTGACAGATTTTACTTACCAACAAGGCAGGCCCTCTCAGGTCCAAGTTGAGACATTTGCAAGTGTATGCGGCTATTCCACAGTACAAAGGGATCATTGTTGATCCTGGGAAACATGCACACACTCTTGTGACATACAAATCAGGTAAGCAGACAACTTGCACATTGAGTGGGAGTTCTTCCAATTGCAGTAGACCTGTTCTTTGTTGTGTGGTGGCACTAAGACAATATGCGTGCCATCAATTGCTCCGACCACATGTGGGATGCCTCCTAAAGCATACAAATCTCCCTTCACATTGGAAGAATCCTTATTTTGTGGAAACTGGATGAAGCTGTTTATATTTCTTATCATTAAAGGAAGAACTCCTTGTAGCACACAACTAAAGGTTCACTGTGACATGCCACCAAATACTACTACAGTGTATTAGAATGATCCTGTGGCCCCAAAATGGAATACTGCTATGATTTTGACTATTGGCACACTTGATGTGGGATTTCTATTGTGAGGCAGAAGAGCTGGCTCCAGCTGACAACATAAATCAAAAATAGTTTGCCTATTCAGTCTGGATTGTTTGATAATATCCCATTCTTCCATTGTGGCAAGGTCAGGAAATGGTCTAAAGACTTGAGACTGTTGTCTTCTACCTCTCCTTGGGTTTGTATGCCTCTACTTAAGGAAAAAATGAAAATATGTATTTAAATGTGCAAACATTTCTTTGATATTCTATACAAATTTAATGTCTTTGAAATATTGTACATGTTTTTGTAACATATCTGTACAAAATCCTTTTTTTAGTGATGTTGGAAAAGATATAACAATTTTTAACATGTCTGATAATTTAAAAAAATATTGGGGCATATCTATACTCTGTTTGCACTGGATTTGCGTCACTTTGTTTAATGCAAATTCAGCGCAAACTTAACTCCATATTTATATTCTGACACTAACCCAGTCTAGCGTCAAAATATTGGAGTTTGTGTCGTTTTAAGGATGCCTGGAACCACCTTGCATCAATAAGATGCAAGGTATGAGTTCCCGTCCAAAAAATGACTCAAACACCGTGCGCCATATTTATCCACCCGGGCAAAAATTACACACGGGTGGGTTGCAGACCCGAAAAATGACGCAAAGCCCAATTTGCGTCAAATTTTAATGCCTGGGTCAGGGCAGGTATTAAAATTAGGCAAACACACCACTACTTAATGAAAACACACACAACCAACATCATTGCTCAAGAAGGACAACATGGAGGTGCTACTCATGCAGCATGCCAGATGACGCAGAGCACAGGACCAACAGCAGCAGCTACCACCACCCCAATGTGGACCCCAAAGGCAACGCCGAAGGCAGGAGAGTGTCTTCCGAACCAGGAGAGCCCTCCTGGGCCTCAGGGAACAGGATATCATCTGGAGGTACAGACTCAACTAGCAAGCCATACAGCAGCTGCTGTGCCAAATTGATCCACAGATAACAGCCACTCTGCAGACACCACACAATATTACACTGGTGGCCAAGCTGCTAGCTGTCCTGCACATGGTGGCAAGTGGTTCATTCCAAACAACGGGTGCCCTGGTTGCTCGGGTATCACAGCCCTCATTCTCCGTCTTCCTTCCCAAGGTCCTTGATGCCATCATCTCCCTCACACCCCGCCAACATCAGTTTCTCCAACACAGAGCAGAAGCAGCAGGAGACAAAATAGGAGTTTTACCATATACATGGCTTCCTGCATGTTCTTGGTGCTATTGACCTCACCCATGTCTGCATTGTACCACCTGCTGCAAAAGTGCATCTGTACTGGAATAGAAAGCACACCCACTCAATAAATGTGCATGCCATAGTTGACCACCAGGGATTGTTTACCAACATCTTGGCCAAGTATCCTGGGAGTGTACATGATTCCTTCATCTTTCACCACAGCACCATCAATCTGCACTTCCAGGATGGACGATATGGCAATGGCCTTCTTGTCGGTAAAGCAAAAACAACAAAACCTAGCAATATACACACGGAACAGCAAACCTGTAGGACACACAATACATACACCACTACATTGACACGTGGGCAGGAAGACACTGAGGTGTGACACAGGTAGTTATCATGGACACCCTGACACAAGGGGATACACACATATGGACAAATGACGGCTGCCAATAACAATAGATGCCACTGTAGAGCTACAAGGGACAAATGTCAAAGCACACAGTGACAATGAAATGGCCTGCCCTTGAAGTACAATTTGGAAGATGAACCATACACTATTACATTAGGCCACATAGTCAATCCACACCCTCCCAAGCAATAAGTACTGTCGAAGGGGTGTGCAATGTGTGTTGCTGCAGGTCAAACATCATGAAACACATAGCATGATGATGCTGACTCACATGTAGGTGACATGGAAATACTGAGGCAGTCGCAACATCACACATCACTCCTGGGGTGATGTTGCCAGCTAGCAATAAGGAAGTGGACTGTGCTATGAACACATATTGATATGCCACTAATGCAAACTGCACACTGCTGGACACACTGAAAGAGCCAATTCTTCATCAAAATAACAGATGTACAGGGAGATGGCCCTTCCTGCACAGTTACATCCACCTCCAAAGGCAGTTAGCCAGGTCACCTGGAGCAAGTTCGGTAGTGTAGGTGCACGGTTACACATGAGCCACTGGTAGAGGGACCCACAAAGTTCTACACAGAACCAAGTCACACATGGGACAATTGTGCATTGTCAATACTGAAAACCTTTGTGCTGCCAACTTAGGGAGATGTGTTGGGCATTGTCACCAAGCCTAATCAAACTGCCTCACTTCTGGATTTCATCTGCAATGACATATGTCTAAGTGGATGGGATGTCCAGGCCACATAGTGCAACCATGTTACCACCACATTGGAATCTATTGTGTGTGTGGAAGTATTGTGTCCCCTCCAGTGAAAGCACACTAAAACATGTTGCTCACTATAAAACACATGGTACATACGTACTAAACTGCAGTTTGGAAACTAAACCATAGATATCAGGTCAATGAGCCAAACCCAAGTTGTCAAGTCAAACAACCCAATGCAGAAAGAACCTCACAGAAGCCCAGGATCTCACACAATGCCACAAACACATATGAGTCACAGACGACACAAGATATCAATTGCCATGCTACATGAGATTCCTAGTGCAAGCAACAACAAAATACTTACTCCTATTTCCTTTTTCAGCTGATCAGGGTTACAGCATCCAGCCATGGATCATGACCCCATTCCCCAACCCAAGCACAGCAGCAGAGCGTGCCTATATTGAGGCACATCGGAGGACACGCACCATTGTGGAACGGACCTTTGGCATTCTGAAGTCCAGATTCAGGTGCCTGGACATCACCGGAGGCAACCTCCTATATTCCCCCAAAATAGTCTGCAGGATCATATTGACTTGTGCCATCCTGCACAACATTTGTGTTAGGAGAAACATCCCCCTTTATGAACCCAAACAAGAACTGCCTGAGGAGGAAGAGGAGGCAGATGGTGCCAGGGAAAATGAGGGGGAACATTCAAACACCGCTGCAGGAATGCGTTGCAGACAGCAGATAGTTCAAAACGTTTATTAACAATAGTCACTCTAAACACATTGTTACAATATGTAATTAAACACCTCACTGTATCACTCAATCCTGCTCTGGTTACTTATTTATGCATCACATGTTCTTTAGGAATGTGAGTATTACCTCAGGGAGCATGTAACAAAGACACATCTGACTACTTCTGATGCAACATCGCATGTGATGCATATGATTGTACAGCAAACATCACACACAGTTTTTAAAAAAAACAACATCTTTTCAATTTCACATATGAAGAACGAAATCATAAGACCACAGCATATGACAGACATCCACGTTGCCAACATGGTCTATTGTAGCACATGACACAACTGTGACATCTTCAATCATAAGGTAAATAAGCACATCATACATGAGGCAGTGGGTGTGAAATATCAGTGGTAACAGTAATGTATGAACAGACCCCTGACATTTGGAAGTGTGACATTTGCTTTCTCTGCAAGGAGGCAATGTAAATGGACTATCTGTACCCTGGGAATCATCATTAACACTCACCCAGACTTCCATTCTGACTACTGTTTGCTTCCTTTTCCATAATGCATGCTATAGAACAACTACATTAGCCTGCATGTACTTCAGGTCCCATAATGCACTACCTGGTAGTCGGTAAGACCTCTAATCTTCTGTCCATAGCTTCCTGTGGGAAAAGTCTGGTTGTCCCCTTATACTGGATTATATCCTCCAGGACTTGTGAGAGACTGAAGCTGCACACACCTGTGAGCTCTCTCGTGCAGACCAGTCATGTAACGTTGCCCTGGCCTTGCTGCTGCCTGGAATTGCGTAGAGGCTGCCATTTCCTGAAGCTCCTCATCGGGCATTGGAGTACAATTCATTTGTGTACCAGAGCCCTTGTTGGATTGTGTTACAGTCCTAATTACGCCTGAAACTGCTCTCTGTTTCCATAGTGTTGTTCCTGCTTGTTCCAGTCAGACTCTTCTTCCTGGTTTTCAGCCTTGTTCATGTTTGTTTCTGACAAAGCCTGCTTTCTGTTACCCAGAACTGTTCCATGCTTTGCATCAACCATAGCCTGTTCCCTGTGCCTGCATTTGCCTCCTAGTTGGTTCCCTTGCCCCCTGTTTCCTCTTGGGGTAATGTTTCTGGTAAGTGTAATATCAGTCCTCAACTGGATAGAATTGTTTAATTTTGTATGTGTTCAGGTCCCTGGTTTCCAGGAGGATAATCCAGCCCCCATCGTTTGTCTAGTTTTGCATGTAGTCATTAGTGCCTAATAGTGACAGTGTGCTATGGCTGTATTCCAGGATTTGTTACTGTGTCTCCAGCCTGACAAACAAGGGCTAGTCTTGTGTATGTAAAGACAATCCATGTTTGTGCCCTGAGGGTCCAGACACAGATTCACTTCTGCCGCCACCTTACTATGGCGCTTGTGTGGTGACTAGCTGTGAGATGAATTAGCACAGAGACACTGACGTTCCCTGTTGCTGTGGAAATTTCTGAACCCTACCCTGTGTAGAAACGTAGTGATGAGCCCTTCATGTTTGTTCATTACTGAGCCGTTATATATTTTTCCACACTAAGGTTGCTCTGTATTCACTCTTCTGTATTATCTGCTGTACCATAGCTGCCCTATCCCCTTGTATACCTTTAGCTGATCTTCTGCTTTAGGACAAATCTGCTTTGCAAGATACTCTGTGAACTCAAGTGTTGCCCCAACTGACTCCTGACTAGACTTGCACAAAACCGTAACACCATGGAGCCCAATACTGACACAGGGTACACATGCCCACACACTTGAACTGGACACTTTTGTGCAATGCACCTCTGAAATATGTGAACACATGCAGCCAGGGCTGCGGGTCCACCACAGCCACAGGAGGATCATAGGTAATTTACATTAGTCAAACTGACATCTACATAAACAATTTTATGATTGTAATTGAGGCTCAGTGTCGCAAACACTGTACCTACCAAACATGTACAAATGCCCGACATATAGGTAGCTTACACACAAGTCACCATGAGTCGTAGATACCAACTAATCACATGTGAGGGGTAACATATCCGAGATAACCCTCATCAGCCATCCTCGATCTTCACTGTGTATTTTTTGTCATGGGAAATGTAATGTCCCCAAAGTCAAACAACTACACACATCAAATGAGTCAACAGATAATACAAGCACATATCGTGACTGTTGTACATCATTGATTGCCATCTGTTGTTGATACCCA
Organism: Pleurodeles waltl; assembly: GCF_031143425.1. NCBI lineage: Eukaryota > Metazoa > Chordata > Amphibia > Caudata > Salamandridae > Pleurodeles > Pleurodeles waltl. Next base: position 701,531,547 of record NC_090443.1, on the reverse strand, counting down.
TTTGTAACTCATTCCCACATGACCATTACGCCAAATGTATTGCATGCCAATATCAGAAGCACACACATAGTTGTAACAGTCAATTTACAGACAAAGCACACAGACCACGATTTATACTTTTGTCGCGCATCCTTGCTGTAATTTATTGATGCAAAATCAGGGCAAACTTGCAAATTCTGTTAGAATATCCTAACTTTACACTGCTTTTGTAACAGAAAATAAAAGGAAATGCTGCGCAAAAATAATATAAATGTGGGCCCCAGTTGCATGGTCCACCACATGTGGCCAAACACTATAACACACACTGCAGGCCAGACCATCCTATCTTCATCTAGATACAGGCTGCATGCATGTTAAATATTTGAAATTCACGCAAACAGAAATTTTTATGCAAATGCATTGAAAAAGCACGCAAACGCATTCTGAACATCAATCTGTCCCTAGCGTTAATTCTACCAGCACACCTAATGCATGCGGATATCCATAAAAATAGTAGTTTCCTGGTAATGCGTTGTATTTTGCCGCACATGTAGGTTATGCATCGAATATATTCACGGAAATTACGTATGCGTCAGAAAAATACACGCAAGATGGAAAACGGTCTGCAAAGGGGACAGGAAGTGATGTAATAGGAAATCCTGTTTACAGAAACGGTACAGGGGGTGTACTTTCACTTTCACTTTACAGTCTGTGATTGTTCTTGACTGTGTGGCTGTGTCCTGGTGTTGCTCGTGTTTGGATTGTGTATATTGTATCTTGTGGTGTTTATCTTTTGTATGTTGGTCTACTCTATTTGTATATTGTACATGTGTAAATGTTTTTGTGTATTTTTGTGTTGTCTGAATTGTATTTGTACTTTCGGGTGTCTCTTTGGGGGTTAGATTAGTTGGGTTAGTTGGGGTCTGTAAACTGGGTTTGTAAGTTTCCTTTTTTCTTATTTCTTTCCCTTTATTTTTCAATTTTCTTGTTAAAATTCTGTGCCATACCATGTCTGGAAGGGCAATTCTGAGCCACATGGGTGAGGAGGAGCTTGGGACATTTGTGTGGCTGGTGTGCCACTTTCTTCCAATGATGCTGGAGGCGGGGGCCGTGTGATACCGGGGTATCACACGGAGGCAAGGTGGCTGCGTTAGGCTTCCACCTAAAACATGTGTTCAACACCTCCCGGAAAGAGCACCAGCTGAAGAATCGCTGGGCTGACCTGGTGGCATGAGAACAGGACCTGCTGGACCACCTGGGTGTGGTGATCAGTGGCCCTGTTGGTGAGTATCGCACTGACAAATGTATACAGAGGAATGCTCCTGAGTGACAGTAGCAGATGTCTTGACGTGCTGCGTGGAATGTTTGTGGCCATGTGGAATGCAAGTAGAACAATATGTTAGTGTACCAGTACTGAGATGTATTACATGTGTTTATACATGTTAACAATGCAGTCCAGAGTTTAGTTGAGCCATGTCCGACTATTATTTAGGGCCATATGTACTAAGCTATTTATAACTTTCACAAATGGCCTAGTTTTCGGATTTTTTTGTGTTTGTCATGAAAAATATTCTTTCAAATGCACAACCCAAATTTTGTAATTCTGCTATCACATTGCACAATCACAAAACAAGGTTTTCTAGGGGCACTTAGGAATGGGCGTTGTTGTCCTATTATTGAGTCGCAGGCGGATAATTGTTTTTTTATTGGGCACACATGCTGGCACTAAGCAGTTACCATCCATTTCAAGTTGGTGCTAACCCATTTGCAAAAGGGGAGGGGTCCCCATGGGATCCCTTCCACTTTGTGAATTCATGGCCAAAAATTCATTAAGAGCAGGAAGTTGTGCCACAGACCACTGACTGCTTCCAAAAATATTTTTCAGTCATGAAATAGGTTTTTGAAATACTTTCTGTTTACCCCTGCTGAAATAAGGCTGTAATTAAACAAATATTTACATCACAATATGAAAGCAGTCACATACATGGTGGTCTGATGAGCCCAGCAGGCCAGCATCCCTGTGAGTGCCGCCATTCTCAAGGGGTTTGCAAAATGAGACCTACCTCATCATTATTCAACAGGTAGGTCATTGGCTACCCCATTTTTGAATTGCAAACAGTGTCATTTTGAGTGTTCCAGCTCAGATGATCCAACTTGCTAATTGCTAGTTGCTAAGTCTTGCACTGTGTGACTCACAAAACCTGATATTGGCACATATGGCCCTCAGTGACCCATTTCAGGTGCAATGACTACACCTGTGCCCATGTATTCTGTCAATGATGATCAGCTAAGACAATGTCAGCTTACCATATTTCACAGTTTTGGGACAAGTGGGCTATCCATGCTTAGCTCTACATTTTCATCATTACACACACATGATCCTTGCCATCATGTTGTCAGAGGGGGCATATGCAGCTTGGGGGACACTACCAATGGGGCATTTGTTCCCTACATACAACTGTGCCACAGCTGTTATGGACCATTGAATGTACGATAATTGCTGACTGAAAATTGACCCACATGTCCATCACACAGTTAATCATTGTCCCTTGATGTACAAGCCACAATACCAGAGTCACTTGTATTTCAGTGCACCAGGGAAGTGTCATTAAGATTGTCACCCAATTACAAATCATGACATGGAGTACCACATGAAATGGATTAGCCACACAACTTTGTAGTCAGGTTTAGCACCACATGATTGTTAGGCCCAGTACTTGTGTGCATATTTGTGTCTATCACTCACTGGAGTGTCAGTGTCAATGTAGGTTTGCAGTGGTATGTCTGTTGGAGTGTCTACATGCAGGATCGGCAGCTCACTCATATAAAATGTCACACACTGTGATATGTTGTCCACACGTTTGTACAGTGATCAGACATTGAGCATATATCTCCTTTCCATGTCTCACAGATGGACCGGCCCCCTATACCACCGGAGAAGTGGCTCGATTTGAGGACTCAGGTGTATCCAGTAAGTGTGGAAATGTCTGTCCTGTGTAGTAATTGCAGCTGTTGTGTGATTGACTCTTGTGTGCTGGACTCATTTCAAGATATGATGAGCTGGCACGTGATCTGATATATGATTTGACTGGAGGCTGACATAGTGTTCCATGCAAGGGTTAGATATTCACAGGCAGAGAGTCATGTCTTGGGAGTCTTTTGCTGTGCAATAGGCAGCAGCATGTCAACAAGGTAATAAGTAGCCACATGTAGGCCCACATTTGATTTGGAAGTGGTCCAGTGTCAGAATATTGACAGCAAGTCATACCCTCATTTACACAAGACAGTGATGCATCAGTTTTCCACACAAAATTGTGCATCCCTGTATTGTAGTGTACATGTAGAACTGTATGGGTAAATGTTCCCCAGCATCAAGCCCCAAATGTTGTACTCCATTTACATGGCTCTTATGGTATGTTATAGGTGTGCATGCAGGTCAAGGCCAGACGTGTGCTTGCATCAATGTGGGTGATTTTAGAAATGTTTTGGCAGATCAGATGTTGATGGTTGTCCACAAATGGAAACATGAATGTAGATGTGATTGAACAATGGATACCTCACTCCTAGTTGGCAAGCCTCCTCACATATGTTCCACTTACTAAATCCATGTACAGCTGGACGTGGCTTTGTGTTTGTCCTTGATGGTTGTAATTATGTATTACATGCCCATCCCCCCTGAGGCACAGGGGTAGGGGGAGAACATATATGTAGGTAGGTGTGATGGTCACAGTGTAGATGACAGACATCTAATTGAAGCATGCATGTGTCCCAAACAACACTGACCCCTTATGATTAGTAACTGCATACCATCATGCCAATTATATATATATATACAGGGAGTGCAGAATTATTAGGCAAATGAGTATTTTGACCACATCATCCTCTTTATGCATGTTGTCTTACTCCAAGCTGTATAGGCTCGAAAGCCTACTACCAATTAAGCATATTAGGTGATGTGCATCTCTGTAATGAGAAGGGGTGTGGTCTAATGACATCAACACCCTATATCAGGTGTGCATAATTATTAGGCAACTTCCTTTCCTTTGGCAAAATGGGTCAAAAGAAGGACTTGACAGGCTCAGAAAAGTCAAAAATAGTGAGATATCATGCAGAGGGATGCAGCACTCTTAAAATTGCAAAGCTTCTGAAGCGTGATCATCGAACAATCAAGCGTTTCATTCAAAATAGTCAACAGGGTCGCAAGAAGCGTGTGGAAAAACCAAGGCGCAAAATAACTGCCCATGAACTGAGAAAAGTCAAGCGTGCAGCTGCCACAATGCCACTTGCCACCAGTTTGGCCATATTTCAGAGCTGCAACATCACTGGAGTGCCCAAAAGCACAAGGTGTGCAATACTCAGAGACATGGCCAAGGTAAGAAAGGCTGAAAGACGACCACCACTGAACAAGACACACAAGCTGAAACGTCAAGACTGGGCCAAGAAATATCTCAAGACTGATTTTTCTAAGGTTTTATGGACTGATGAAATGAGAGTGAGTCTTGATGGGCCAGATGGATGGGCCCGTGGCTGGATTGGTAAAGGGCAGAGAGCTCCAGTCCGACTCAGACGCCAGCAAGGTGGAGGTGGAGTACTGGTTTGGGCTGGTATCATCAAAAATGAGCTTGTGGGGCCTTTTCGGGTTGAGGATGGAGTCAAGCTCAACTCCCAGTCCTACTGCCAGTTCCTGGAAGACACCTTCTTCAAGCAGTGGTACAGGAAGAAGTCTGCATCCTTCAAGAAAAACATGATTTTCATGCAGGACAATGCTCCATCACACGCGTCCAAGTACTCCACAGCGTGGCTGGCAAGAAAGGGTACAAAAGAAGGAAATCTAATGACATGGCCTCCTTGTTCACCTGATCTGAACCCCATTGAGAACCTGTGGTCCATCATCAAATGTGAGATTTACAAGGAGGGAAAACAGTACACCTCTCTGAACAGTGTCTGGGAGGCTGTGGTTGCTGCTGCACGCAATGTTGATGGTGAACAGATCAAAACACTGACAGAATCCATGGATGGCAGGCTTTTGAGTGTCCTTGCAAAGAAAGGTGGCTATATTGGTCACTGATTTGTTTTTGTTTTGTTTTTGAATGTCAGAAATGTATATTTGTGAATGTTGAGATGTTATATTGGTTTCACTGGTAATAATAAATAATTGAAATGGGTATATATTTTTTTTTGTTAAGTTGCCTTATAATTATGCACAGTAATAGTCACCTGCACACACAGATATCCCCCTAACATAGCTAAAACTAAAAACAAACTAAAAACTACTTCCAAAAATATTCAGCTTTGATATTAATGAGTTTTTTGGGTTCATTGAGAACATGGTTGTTGTTCAATAATAAAATTAATCCTCAAAAATACAACTTGCCTAATAATTCTGGACTCCCTGTATATATATATATATATATATATATATATATATATATATATACAAATTACAGGTCTTGGGTGCCATGAAGTTGATCCAGATGATAGGGATTAGTCGGCCTGGCTCATATACTTGCTGCATTTGCATTGTGACACATTGCACTACATAAATGCACAGATCAGTTTATTTGGTACACACCTTGTTGTGCTTTGCTGTGTTGTTAAATACTTGATGGTTAGGCTGTGTTGCCATGTCATTCATCAGGGACAATGTATCATCTGTACTGTGATTTAGACTGCATGTGTAATTTGAGGGAGGGTGTTAGAGTATCATCTGCACATGCATCACACAATGATTACACTAATGGTTGCCTGTCTCATTTTCACAGCTGCCAACATGAATGTAGCTGAGATAAGGGAGGTCCAGAGGCGGGCAGTGAGATACAGGCATATCTTGGATGTGGAGTCTGGGTTCAGAATGATGGCAAGACGCTACTGTAGGGAGAGAGCCACAGGAGCATGGCGGGCTTTCAGCCAAGGGGGGCCGGCATTGGTCACAACAGTTGTTGCCACCACCACGACTGCAGCCAGTGGCACAGTGGCCACCAGTACATCAGCCCCACCTGCTGCACCCTAAACCTCGGGAGCTGCAGCCACAACACCTGCTGCACCTTCACTTACAGTACCCCCGACCACAGCACCTGCAGTAGTGACAACATCAGGGACACAGACCACCACAGCAGCTACTTTGGACATGGCCGCAATCACACAGCTACAGAGGGACATGAGAAAGCTCCTAAGGAAGATTGACACTCTCCAGCGGGACGTGGACAGGAATAGCCGGAGGCTAAAATCTATTTAAAAAACTCTGAAGCGAGCAAACCTCTGAACTCCTGCATTGCCTCACACCTAATTCCGTCCCCTCCCTCCTCTTTCCTTATTCAGTTTTTTAGTGGGTTTAGGGGGTTTAGTGATAGGTTAAAGTAGGCTAGTAGTTTAGATAGGATAAGTAGGCTGGAGGGTGGGTGGGTTTATATTATTACATGTTATTTTGTGGGTGGGTGGGTGGGTGGAGGTTGATGTTGGGGCTTTTGTGTATTCTAATAAAAAAATAAAAAAATATATAAAACTTAAAAAATATATATATTTGTTTAGTATTAGTTGGTATCTGTTTAGGTTAGCATAGGTTGTCCTACGTGTGTCCCATCATATAAGGGGGGGGTAAATGTTTAGAGTGTTTAGTTAAATGTGGTAAGTAAGTTTAGCATAGGGTAGTTAGGGCCAGTTGTGGGTAATGTATAGTTAGGATAGGTTAGGTTAGTATAGTTGTGTGACATAGTTTTAAGTTCTCTTTTACACATAGTTATTAAAGTTTTAGGTACTCCTTTACGGCATGTGTCATATCCTTGGGGATCTGGGTCTTTGCATGAGTGTGCAGCGCCAATTTTCTGTTGGCCTGTGTATTCCGTCCTGCATCCACCTCTCACTCTTGACATGTTAATTCCCACTTCCAACTCAGCTGTCACATTGGCAGCTACAACAAAGCTAAGGGCCAGATGTAGCAAAGGGTTTTTCCCATTCTGTGTCAATGGGAAGATGTGTTCGTACATATGGCCCTAAATCTCTATGCAACTGCCATCTATTGTACCCACCACTCAAGGTGACTATGGTTCCCATGTATTGGACAGGTAGGTGTGATTTTAAAGCTGTCATCGTTTGGGTCCTGTGTTGGAATCTTGGTCACTGTGGGACATCTGCCTGCAGCCTGACGTTCAAGTGAACACTGATAAACTGAGTGGTGTAAATTTCTGATGAGGTCAAGTATACAAAATTCACGTCTATGGGTTTTAATCGTACTCCCAGCTGACGTTATTGGCCAAACACTCTTACACAGCCATTCCTGCTGCATGTTGTGGGTGTGGCATGTATGTTTTGAGTCAAATGTCACATACAGAATGATTGTCTTGTAGGGGATGTGGCCAGCATCACGTTTAATCTTGTAGATACCTTGGGCCTGAAATATACTCTTTTTACACACCATTTGCCTCATTATTTAACCCAACAGCAGTGCAAATTTACAAATTGCAATGATATTTTGTAAGTTTGTGCTGCTTTTACTTCAGAAATGAGGTACAGGAAGCACAGATGATTTAAAAATCCAGACCCTTGTGCATAAATATCTGCACCACATTATTTCTGCACTCTGGTATTGACACTCTGTGACCATTGACATGTTACATGCATCACAAATCTCCAGCAAAGTAGATGTGTCACATTACACAGAGACAAAGTGGTTGTGTAGGTGCTGTTTATTTTAAGGTGCTGTAGTGCAATATTTACATAGTCCAGGTTTGTGAGCCCATTAGTGTAAAGCATTCTATTGTGACACAACACAAGTGCAAGGTTCAGGGACATCTCATTTGACATGCTGAGATGAAGTGTCATTCAGTGCAGAGGAACATGAATTGCCAATTGGGCAGTGAGAGACAATTGCAGTCTATAGTGATTATGTTAACAGTGTATGGGTGAAGAGTGCATGTCACCAACGGTAGCAACACTGGCATTTCGTCAAGCACAGGACAAAAGAAAAACAGTGCCCATATGACATGGGCTGGTGCTACCGGGTACTCCTATGGGTGAAGGTGATCTGTTGGTAGTCTATGATCCTCTTCATCCTCTGATGTGTGTGTCATCTCCTCTGCCCTTGATGGTGGTGGTGGGTTTTAGAGTCAAACACACACTTTAGTGGTTGGAGAAGTGGATTCCAAATTCCTGCCAGCTGCCATCTGTGTAACTAGATATTGCATATCTGCAGCAAGGAGGGACTGCTGATTGTTGAGTATGGCAGCAATATCCCTGTGGTAGGCAGCCATGTCTGCCCTTAGGGAGTCTAGCCTGTTGTCATGCATCCAGCTGCAAGATTGGGAGGGCAGGTGTTGTTGCAACTCCCTCACACCAGTGGTGAGGTCCCTCACACACTGTTGGACTCCTTGCAGTTGTGATTGGGTGAGCTGTATGGCTGCTGACTGTTTTGCGGATGTCGTCATGCACTTTTGCATCCCCTCAAAACTGGCTGCCATAGTTTGCATCCCTACCCGCACCTCCTTGGCCAGCTCCAGCTGTACTCCCACAACTGTCCTCTCAAAGGTGGTCCCAGTGTCATCAGAGTCCTCAGCTGTGTTTGAGCTGACAGGTCGTACAATTGGGGTGGTGGGGGGGGGGGTCCTCTGGGATGGCTGCTACATGTGTGCTCCTCCTTGCAACTGGAGGTGGTGTCTGGAGGGTTCCCAGGACATCTTGGAGGTTTTCCTGGCTGATGGTTGTCAGCTGGTCATCCATGTCATCAGGGTAGTCCAGGACAGGAAGATCCACAGGAGAGCTATCGTCCTCTGCAATGAGATATTGTACAATTAATGTGTCGGTGTTGTAGCAGTTGTAATGTGACATCACTGACTTCCTATTGGTGGTACGTTGTAATCTTGGTTCCCATGCATTGTTCCTATCATTAATGTTTGCAGTCTCTCAGGCCTATGCCCCACCTGCATGTCACATGTAGTGTGGGCAGCTTGGGGATTTGTCTGTGTCACATCTTCTAGGCGAGGTTTCTGTCCAAATTGTGGCTTGCCACCTTCTTGTCCTAATCAACCCTCCCTCTGCTACCATTAGCATGGTGAGGCCTTGCAATGCTTGTTGGTGTGCTGACGCCACATGCACCACACATAAAAAATTGGCCCTGTCCCAGTCTATCCTTTTTCACATACACCTATATGGTGCTGAGACTTAGCACCATAACATGTATTGCATTTCCATGAAACAATACAGGTGTCACCCCTGGTAGTTTCTCATGTTGATGTTTGCATATATGTGCAACATTACATTGCATTGATGGGCCATGGCAGAGTTCCATTTTCTCTTATGACTGTGCGTGTGTGTTTTCTTAGCTACACATATATGTCCTCCCCCTCAATGCAGTTGTCTAAGCACTATGACACCTGAGATGTTGCATTGTGGCATTGCGGCTATTGGGACACAAGCGCCAGGGTAGACCCTGGAATGGGCAGCATGGGTATGAGATTTACGCTGTGTACTTCATACTGTATGTAACAGTGCCTGATGTGCATTGGGTCTATGGACATGAGCAGTTGACAGGAGTTGCACTTGGATAGGGATGATGACGTAGTCATACTTATCCCTCATTTTGGGTGCATTTGTGCCATGGGCACCTAACTGCCACTTCCTATTTGACCAGCACATACAGCACAGGTAATAGTGGCAAGTGCTGTCAATGGTAAATGCGGCTTGAGCCATTGGCCTGAGACTGGGCATTGTCCTCTAGTGTAGGTTCTGACAATACCAGCTGTCCTGTGACAGCAGCTCAGTTTTACGTTCTTCCCTACCCTCCTGGTCTTCTTTTGCATTTCCAGCAGCCTTGGCATGGCGGTGTACCCCCATGCAAAGGTTGTTGGTGTTGTATTATGCTGTGCCCCGGATACCCCTACACAGCCCATGCACCCGTGCCGTGCCCCTAAGCCCTTTCCACTGCCTGATTTTCAGGGCGGACATGCTTAGTGTAGTAGGTATGTGCCTCCTCTTTCTAGCACTTGACATTTAGGCTTTTTTGTCCCCCATGCAACTTACCCTGCATATGTGTTGTTTCCTGGTAGTCTGTGCTGTCATGTCCTGCAATTCCTGTGATGATCTCCTCCGGGATGATGGCTGCAACCATCTCCTCCATCTTGTCCAGGTCCTCTTGCTGTGCTCCCACCTCTTGTCTGCAGTGCTGCCTTCCTGTTCCTTGCCATTTTCTCCTTTGTCCTGCACTTGCAGTCATGCCAGAGCTTCTTATACACGGTGACAGTTCTCCTGACCTCTGCCACACTGTTAATCTTGTCCACAGTTTGTTGCCAAATTGCCTCTCTCCTTCCAATTGGCAATTTAAAGGTGATGGATAATTGATGCTGGTGCTCCGTCACCTCTCTGACCAGAATTTCATTCTCCACTGCGCTGAAGTGAGACCTCCTCTTCTTGTCTCTCCCCTGAGTCTTGTCTGTGTCCTCCTGGCTGGTTCCTGGTTGATTGAGGTCTACCTGCAGTCTCTCCTGGCTTCTGGGATCCATTTTAGGGCTCCTTAGCATTGTTTGCTACATTTGAAAAAATGGCGCATATCCGTTTTGTGATGTTTTTCCATGTCCAAACCGGATTAGAGTCATTTTTCCTTCGTTAACGTCATTTTGCCTTACGACAAGGTGCAAAGGTTAGCATAAAAAAATTACTCTAACCTGTTCTTAGCGCCATCGTGCGTCAAAGTATAAATGTGATGCACGGGTGGTGTTAAGAAGTGGCATTAGCCAGCGTTAAAATTTTTGATGCACAATTGCGTTAGCGCTGTTTTGCATCAAAAAGTATAAATCTGGCCCTAAATGTCTAAACAATACATTCTAAATTAATCATTTACACACTATTTTGTTTATGATTTTTTCTCAAAAATTCAGTCAGCAGAAGTATAAACTAAGCTGCACAACTATCACATTTAAACACAGTAATACACTGCATAATACTGTTTCAATTTAACAAAAATGATAAATGTTTGCTTTTTATATATGTAAACAAACTAGCCACCATTTTGAGTGGTAGTGAAGTACTTAACATTCAAAAATATACTGTTTCACTACCTACAGTGGTTGCCATCTGACTTTGTAATTAGGAAATTTTCAAACATAGAGCCGTTTGGGGGTAATTGACCAAGTGGTGGGTATAAACTCCCCAATGGACACAGCCATAGACTAACGTTTGTGACAGCAATGTACAACAGCTAATGGATGTGTTTGTCTCGGTTGATGATTGCGTACATCGTGTACATGTATGTTGCATTTGTTAAAAAGCTCACATGCCTCTTAATATTGCAGCCGACAACACCTCCTCCATTTTTCAGGTTGTAAGGAACAGCAGGTGACAGGGCCCCTAACTTCTCAGCTGAAAAGCTAGATTTGCTGACCATGGAGATCCTACCCCTTTACAGTCAGCTGTATGGCTCACGTGCGGAACAGCAACATGTTTAAATTGAATATGTAATTTTCATTAGCTTCTTCATATTGAAACACTGGCTAGAATGTCACTTTTAGTTCCAGAGTGAAGTGTAGTGAATGGAGTGAAGTGAACTCAGTATTGGAGCTGTGAAGAAAATGATGCTTCTGAATGTTCTTAAATATCAGGAAACTTGAATGAAATGTTATCTTAAAAATTTAGATAACTCTTCATTTCAGTTTACTCACATATAAAAGTATTGCATTTACAAACTGCAGGCCCCTTATTATCATGGGCCAGTAGACACTGTGCCATAAGTATCAGTGAAAAATACAGCCATATGTTGAGATGAGAGAAATGTGAATAGCAGAAAAATAATTCATGTTATGTACTTGTCAAAATCAATATATTCTGCCATTTAAATGTTTCCCATTTTCACAATAATGAGTGTCTGTTTGTGTTATACATGTGACAGTGCCACATATGTTCAAGTTCAAGTTCAAGTTTATTTATTCGATGCATAGTTAACAAAACCAATACATCACATCTTTCTATCTAATACAAAAATATATCTAAATCATAATATATATAGTTTTAAATATCAATCTGTAACCCCTAATATGCATAAAAAGAATTCTATTTATGAAATTTCCTAATAGGTACCTCCTTTTCCAGGTCAGTGTAGACTACCCATAGATGTCTTATACCTTACTTAACTAAGATTAAGAATCATTTCATGAGTACTGTACAGTGATCAATAGTTTTTTTTGAGGGTTACATTTTTTTTTTATAATTCTATAAAAACTAATACACGTACCAATTAAGATCTTATTTTCAAAAAAATGTTGTGTTGCTAAACGTAAAAACTTGGTAAATTTAGCATTTAAAACAACGTCAAAGGGTTTAAAACAGGCAATCACCCCTTGCCTACAAGTCCGTATCTTTCTTTGGTTGAAAGCTGCCTTTGATAGAGATTTGTGTTTGTTTCGTAGGCCATTACAAATACAAATCAAGTGGATTATATCTTCCTTTCCCCAGCCACACAGCCTGCACTGAGGGATTGTTCCAGGGCATTCCCACGGGGCTAGATAGGCACCATCAGGAATGATACCAAACCGGTATTTGATGAAATGGTCCTTGACTGTCTTTGTCCACCCGGCTTCCAGGTAGGGCTGACATTTCAAAAGTTTATACTCATTTATTACCATCCAGGAGTGCGATCTGCAGGCCAATAAGCTCTTATCCATGTTCACTGATCTTTTCCTTGTTATTCGATTCAGGATTTTTTTTAAAGCCAGGTAGGAAAGATATAAATTCCATAATTCCGCTACGTCCAAATCTGTTAATGCCTGATCTAGATACTCTCGAGATTAAGCCTTAGGGTTTGAACTAATCTCCTTCCAAAGTGCTTGGCAGAGCTGATTTTCCTTTGTTAGCTGTAAATGTTTCCAAACTTTGATCTAACTGGCTTTCCTGTCTATACATTGATTTAGATAACCAAACTCCAGCCTGATTTGTGCTTGGGAAGTATATCCCGGTAGCTGGAATAAGGACCTAAAAATGTTCCAAGTAATTTTATTTAAGATTATAGCATCTTGTCCACACAAGGCTATGCTTCCGTATTCTAATGTTGGGATTAGTTTGGCTGTAATGACTTGAAGCAGTGGCCGATAACCTGGGTCATTAAGCAATTTTTTTTAAGTATGAAAATTAAATAATAGAGCATTTCCTTTTCTGTATAGCTCCTGCTTTTGGGGAGCAAAGGAGCCCCGTTCATCAAAAAGCACACCCAGATATCTGCACTGGTTTACTTGTTCCAAAACACCCCTTTCTGTATTCCACTTTTTTGCTCTCAATTTTTTTTCGCTGATTTCCATAACCTTGTTTTTTTTCTGATTTATTTCCAGACCATTTTGCTCTGCATATTCAAATATCTTTACGATGAGCTGCCGTAGCCCTACTTTAGTTTGACTCAGAAGTACTACGTCGTCTGCATATAGCAAGTTTGAAATAGTCATATCACCAAGCTTTGGGGGGTGCGCATTTACCTTGTTTAAATTCGCAGTCAAGTCCGATAAAAAGAGATTAAAAAGATATGGTGCCAGCACACAGCCCTGTTTCAATCCATGTTCTATTTTAATTTCCCTTGATAGGAAAGATCCGTCCCCTATCTTAACTCTTACCCATGTATCTGTGTATAACAGTTCCATAGCCTTTAACAGATTCGCCGGTATCCCCCAGGAGACTAATTTCTCCCATAGGAGATGTTGCTGTACCAGGTCAAAGGCTGATTTAAAATCAACAAAACAGAGATACAAGGGTTGATTATTTTGTTTGTACTTATCAATGATCAGGGATAGAGTTAAAATATTTGCAGCAGTACCCAGGCCCTTTACAAAACCTGTCTGATTGGAAGGAATAATGCTATTTTCAGTTGCCCACCTACCAGTAAAATCCCTGCATAATGTTTAGCTTCTACGTCCGTTAGGGTAATTAGTCTATAGCTCTCAGTTTGTGAACTATTACCTCCTTTGAATATTGGATGTATTATTGCACCCCTCCAAGATTTTGGAATACTTCCTAGTGCCATACAATGGTTAAAAGTCAAAGCCAATTTTTCACCCCAAAATGCAGGATTCAGTTTAAACAAAGCATTTGGGATCCCATTACGGCCCGGAGCACCCCCAGTTCTGCTGTTTTCTATTGACCTCATAATTTCAGCCCTTGTAAATATAATTTTTTTGGTTTCCTTTTGGAGTGTAAGGGGTTTTAATTTTGCTTTTTCTTGGTTTAACTTTTTCGCATCCTCTTCTAAATTTTTGCTGATTGTCTTTTGCTCTCCGAAGTGGTGACTTAGGTAATCAAACCAGACGGCTTCCGAAATATTGGAGCTGGTCAAAGTCATTGGAGCTTTATTCAGGGCATTCACCATTTTCCAAAAACCTTGTGTATTTGATTTTTTACTCACGAATAGGGCCTTGGCCCAAACAACATGGTTTTCCTGATGGTTGTATTCCCATATTTGTTTCCGATATATTTTGTTTAGTCTTTTAAAATCTGCCTTAAAATAACGGTTTGTTGAATTCTTGTTATATAATCTTAAAGCTCTATTCCGTGCTTTTCTTAATTTAATCATGTGTGCTGAAAATGTTATATCTTTGTTCATTTTCGACCTCGACCCTGGTTTTGATACCTCTTTTGCGATCTATTTGTGAGGCGAGCAGCTGCAAATCTATCTAAGAAAGATGACCAGATCGTTAATGAATCCCCTGTTAAATCCATATGGCATTGCTCGATTATCTCCATTGACCGTTCACTAATGGATTCTTTTAACCTTTCAAACCATCAAAGTTTTTTATAGTTGGTTGTAATAATATTCCTGGGTGTTATAAGTGCAAGGTTAAAATTAGGGAGGCCACAACCTATCTCCAGGCATTGCTGGCCATGATCGCTCATATCCGATTTAACGATGTAAAATTTTGTAATTAGCGTAAGCAAAAATAAGGATGCCACAGTATAGTCAATTGTCAAGTGAGTTCCAGTGGCATAGCAGGTAGTTGCCGGAGGAGTATCTTGCGAATATCTTCCATTTAGTAGTCTAAGCTCAAGAGCCTCCTGATCTTTTACTAAGGAGAGTGCTACTATCCCGGCTTTTCCTTTCTCTGTTGCGCCAGGGACTACTGTGGTACTGCCCATAATAGATCTTGCAAAATAGTTTGTGCATCCCTTTCAAAGGGGTATAGTAATTTCAGATTAAAATCCCCTGCGACTAAGAGCTCCAGGGGTCCTAGATCCTGATGGGCAGTTAAAATTGCATCTATTAATTTGGAAGATATATATTTCCTGGATCGTACATCTGGGTGGATATAGACATTAATTAGCAGGAGTCTACAGGGATGTTCCTTATTCCCCCATCTAACTTCACTAAAAGGAAGTCTTTGTTTTCCTTATATATTCGAGTACATAATATATTTAAACCTGCTGACATAAAAATTGCTAATCCCCCCTTTGGATGACCATATTTTTTCTCCTTTATTGCTGGGGAAAAAAATCCCATAAATCCATCAATTGAAAAAGAGTCAGTAGCCCAAGTCTCCTGGAGAAAAATCATTTGAAATCTCCTTAATAAACTTGATCTTTTTGTAGGGTGTTTGATCTAATCCCATTTATATTCCAGGATCAAACTTGGAGGGGGTTTTCATGCAAGATTGTCAGTTCATTATGCCCCCTACTACTCATAAATCACCTTCTATATCTAAGTTACTTTCTATATCCCCCTCATTGGAGTGTAGTTCATTTTCGTTTTGCTCCCCTTGATTATGAGTAGTATTGCCCTTTGCTCCAAGGTAGAATAATGGGAACAATTTATTTATTGTAGAGAAACTCGTTGTGTTTGTCACGAGGTCATTGGGCATTGGCATGCCATCACCTCTACCACATATGGTGAAAGGTATGTCCTGTGTTGCAAGTACATGCAACACTGGCTTTCAGTCACCCATGCAAATATATTACATTCCTACACATACATGTTCATACATCACCAAACAAAGAGCTCTCACTGACACACATGGCAGCCCCTTTCATAGAGCCCTTAATCATAGTATATTTTTCTGACCAGAGTATCTAGCTCTATAAACTTTAGGCATTAAGTCAATGCAGCTGGGTGTGGGGGGGTGTGGTAACAGTGTTCAATATGTTTAGCCTTCAATAGCTCACAATGACTTGCACAGATCAGAAGTAGCTCTCACTATAGGAAACGTTTCAGACCCCTGGTCTAGCCGATGTTAGTGGCCTCAATTTGTAAAATAGGGACCTAAAAAGTGATGAGAGTACTCAACAGGTCACTACAAATTTGTAGTTTCACATAAAAAACAAATTTTAGAAAATATGCTGTCCTGACTTATTAGAAATGCCTGTGATAAATGTATTCAAACTGTGTTACATCAATACAAACAAACAATACCTCACAAAATATTTTTTCTTTCTTTTTTCATACCCATCCAGGTCAACACCCATCAGAGAAAGACTGCATGGAAGGCCATCGCTAAGAAGGTGCGGATCCTGGGGGTCTACAAGCACTATATTACTCACTGCAGGAAGAGGTGGGAGGACCTACGACACTGCACCAAAAAGTCATCAGAAGTCTAGCTTGGCCAGTCTTCCCAACATGGGAAGTGCATGCGTCACACCCTGACCCCCAAATGGCCTGCATACCTGTGGTGGCCTATCCCACGTTCGGTGGGCAGTTGAGAGCCCAACAGAAGCATTGAGTTCTTATTGTTAACTAACTATTTTTTTTACAAGAAATGATGGCATCAATATAAAGGTTGACACACGTCCAACGCACAAGAAGAGTTTTAGAAGGCGTAAGTTTTGCACAAGGTGTATGATGATGTGTTTTGTGTATTGATTTGTGGAAAATGTTACCACTAGATTTCTGATTACTACCAAAGGACTGTTTTAAGCAGACACATGCCTACCAAAGAAAAGTTATTGCCTGGATTTTGTCTATGATATGAGGGATAGTTGTATCAAACAGGGCACAATTCATGACTGCGTCAGATGTGATGCTCCATCACAATTGTGAGGAGGTTATATTGGCAATGTTGCAGGTGAAATAGCATACAAGGCATGTATGATGCAGTGGATATTCCAGACTTCACACTGGTGATTTTGTATAGTAAAAAAAACAATAGTGAGAATGTGACCCAAAATGACTAGGATCATGAGAACAATGGCAAAATCTTTTAGCAAAAACATATATAAAAATATGTTTTCACTTACCTATGCAAGCCCTTCAATGCTCACAGTTGCAGATTGGCATGAAGCCTTACTTCTTCACAATTGTGCATGCAAGCCAGTCTGTTTTACAAACTTGGTAGGCAAATATTATTAAGTGAAACAAACAGGAATATGTACACATTGGTGACAGAGTAACACATACAAAAAAAAAAAACATTTATGTTTGCTTTGGTATGTCCAGATGATAAATCAATAATTAAGAAAAAGAGCTGTTGAAAGGGAATTTTCAGATGGACAATGTACATGATACAAAGTTTTCTTGCGACAAATGTATTTTTGTGACATGAGTTCACTATTCAAAACAATCAATCTGTATCATTCAGAAGTGTTAAGAAATTCCAGGAGAAATGTGAAATACTTAAGAAAAATGATCAAAAAATAAATTATAGTAATGATGGTAAGCTACAAAACTGTGAGCAAATGGGTCATTAAGATGTTCCCTACATGCAATGGGTAATGGTAAAGTATACCTAAGTTTGAAAGCCTTGAAGCAGGTGAAATATGACAATTAGGAACTGTTTAGTTAAAAAACAAAAAACATGACAATGTTTCTTTGCACAGATCCAACAACAATATTGTATCTGTCTTTTCAGCATATTCAGGAACAGGTGAAGGGGGCATTGCCATGAAGGCGGGGAAGCTGCTGGCCACTGTGTGTCTGTGTGTCTAGTGGTGGGGCCTCAGACACTAATGAACACAGTGGCATGGAGGGTGAGGGGACTGGTGTAGGAGGCTGGCCTGGTTTGTAGTGGGTACCAAGGGGTACTTACACTCTGCACCAGGTCCAGTTATCCCTTATTAGTGTAGAAGAGGTGTTTCTAGCAGCTTAGGCTGATAGAAGGTAGCTATAGCTGAGCAGCTTAGGCTGAACTAGGAGACATGCAAAGCTCCTACTATACCACTAGTGTCATATGCACAATATCATAAGAAAACACAATACACAGATATACTAAAAATAAAGGTACTTTATTTTTATGACAATATGCCAAAAGTATCTCAGTGAGTACCCTCAGTATGAGGATAGCAAATATACACAAGATATATGTACACAATACCAAAAATATGCAGTAATAGCAAAAGGAAGTAATGCAAGCAGTGTATAGTTACAATAGATTGCAATAGGAGCACATAGGTATAGGGGCAACATAAACCATTTACTCCAAAAGTGGAATGCGAATCACGAATGGACCCCAAACCTATGTGAGCTTGTAGAGGGTCGCTGGTACTGTAAGAAAACAGTGAGGGTTAGAAAAATAGCCCACCCCAAGACCCTGAAAAGTAGGTGTAAAGTGCACCTATATTACCCAGAGCACAGAAGTCGTGATAGGGAATTCTGCAAGGAAGAACAATACCAGCAATGCAACAAAGGAGGATTTCCGGATGAGAGTACCTATGGAACAAGGGGACCAAGTCCAAGAGTCGCGACAAAGTCGAGATCGGGCATATGCCCAGGAAATGCCAGCTGAGGGTGCAAAGAAGCTGCCACCGGATGGTAGAAGCTGTGGATTCTGCAAGAGCGAAGAGGACTAGGAACTTCCCCTTTGGGGGACGGATGTCCCACGTCGTGAAGAAGCTTGCAGAGGTGTTCCTACGCAGAAAGACCGCAAACAAGCCTTGCTAGCTGCAAGGGTCACGGTTAGGGTTTTTGGATGCTGCTGTGGCCCAGGAGGGACCAGGATGTCGCCACTTGCATGAGGAGACAGAGGGGGCACCCAGCAAGATAGGGAGCCCTCACAGAAGCACGTAGCACCCGCAGAAGTGCCAGAAAAGGCACAACGAGGAGGAGTGAGCCGGAGCTCACCAGAAGTCACAAAAGGAAATCCCACGACGCCGGAGGACAACTCAGGAGGTTGTGCACTGCAGGTTAGAGTGTCGGGGACCCAGGATTGGCTGTGCACAAAGGAAATCCTGGAAGAGTGCACAGGAGCCGGAGCAGCTGCAAATCACGTGGTACCCAGCAATGCAGTCTAGCCAAACTTGGACTGAAGAGTCACTGGACTGTGGGAGTCACTTGGACAGGGTTACTGAGTTCCAGGGACCACGCTCGTCGTGCTGAGAGGGGACCCAGAGGACCGGTGATGCAGTCTTTTATTGCCTGCGGTTGCAGGGGGAAGATTCCGTCGACCCACAGGAGATTTCTTCGGAGCTTCTAGTGCAGAGAGGAGGCAGACTACCCCCACAGCATGCACACCAGGAAAACAGTCGAGAAGGTGGCAGGATCAGTGATAAAAGGTTGCAGTAGTCTTCTTTGCTACTTTGTTACGGTTTTGCAGGAGTCCTGAGCAGTCAGCGGTCGATTCCTTGGCAGAAGGTGAAGAGAGAGATGCAGAGGAACTCTGATGAGCTCTTGCATTCGTTATCTAAAGAATTCCCCAAAGCAGAGACCCTAAATAGCCAGAAAAGGGGGTTTGGCTACCTAGGAAGGAGGATAGGCTAGCAACACAGGTAAGAGCCTATCAGAAGGAGTCTCTGACATCACCTGCTGGCACTGGCCACTCAGAGCAGTCCAGTGTGCCAGCAGCACCTCTGTTTCCAAGATGGCAGAGGTCTGGAGCACACTGGAGGAGCTGTGGGCACCTCCCCTGGGAGGTGCAGGTCAGGGGAGTGGTCAGTCCCCTTTCCTTTGTCCAGTTTCACGCCAGATCAGGGCTGGGGGATCCCTGAACCGGTGTAGACTGGCTTATGCAGAGATGGGTACCATCTGTGCCCATCAAAGCATTTCCAGAGGCTGGGGGAGGCTACTCCTCCTCAGCCCTGACACCTTTTTCCAAAGGGAGAGGGTGTAACACCCTCTCTCTGAGGAAGTCCTTTGTTCTGCCTTCCTGGGCCAAGCCTGGCTGGACCCTAGGAGGGCAGAAACCTGTCTGAGGGGTTGGCAGCAGCAGCAGCAGCTGCAGTGAAACCCCGGGAAAGGTAGTTTGGCAGTACCCGGGTCTGTGCTAGAGACTTGGGGGATCATGGAATTGTCTCCCCATTCCAAAATGGCATTGGGGTGACTATTCCATGATCTTAGACATGTTACATGGCCATGTTCGGAATTACCATTGTGACGCTATACATAGGTAGTGACCTATGTATAGTGCACGCGTGTAATGGTGTCCCCGCACTCACAAAGTCCGGGGAATTTGCCCTGAACAATGTGGGGGCACCTTGGCTAGTGCCAGGGTGCCCACACACTAAGCAACTTAGCACCCAACCTTTACCAGGTAAAGGTTAGACATATAGGTGACTTATAAGTTACTTAAGTGCAGTGGTAAATGGCTGTGAAATAACGTGGACGTTATTTCACTCAGGCTGCACTGGCAGGCCTGTGTAAGAATTGTCAGAGCTCCCTATGGGTGGCAAAAGAAATGCTGCAGCCCATAGGGATCTCCTGGAACCCCAATACCCTGGGTACCTCAGTACCATATACTAGGGAATTATAAGGGTGTTTGAGTATGCCAATGTGAATTGGTGAAATTGGTCACTAGCCTGTTAGTGACAATTTGGAAACGAAAGAGAGAGCATAACCACTGAGGTTCTGGTTAGCAGAGCCTCAGTGAGACAGTTAGTCATCACACAGGGAACACATACAGGGCACACTTATGAGCACTGGGGCCCTGGCTGGCAGGGTCCCAGTGACACATACACTAAAACAACATATATACAGTGAAATATGGGGGTAACATGCCAGGCAAGATGGTACTTTCCTACACACACACACACCCAAACGAAGGACAATAACACTAGCCATGACCTGATGAGTCTTCATTGTCTAGGTGGAAATATCTGGAGAGTCCATCTGCATTGGAGTGGGTACTCCCAGGTCTATGTTCCACTCTATAGTCCATTCCCTGTAGAGATATGGACCACCTCAACAATTTAGGGTTTTCACTTTCATTTGTTTTAGCCAAAGTAGAGGTTTGTGGTCTGTCTGAACAATACAGTGAGTGCCAAACAGGTATGGCCTCAACTTCTTCAGTGCCCAGACCACAGCAAAGGCCTCCCTCTCTATGGCAGACCAACGCTTTTCTCAAGGGGTCAACCTCTTGCTGATAAAAGCAACAGGTTGATCCTGGCCCTCAGAATTGAGTTGTGATAAGACTGCCCCTACCCCTAATTCAGATGCATCAGTTTGGACAATGAATTTCTTGGAGTAACATGGGCTTTTTAGGACAGGTGCAGTGCACATGGCCTGTTTCAGCTCCTCAAAAGCTTTCTGACAGCTAGCTGTCCACAATACCTTTTTAGGCATTTTCTTAGAGGTGAGGTCATTAAGAGCAGCTGCTATGGAGCCATAGTTCTTTATGAACCTCCTGTAGTACCCAGTGAGGCCTAAGAAGGCTCTCACCTGGGTCTGAGTTGTAGGGGGAACCCAATCTATGATAGTTTGGATTTTCCCCTGAAGTGGTGCAATCTGTTCACCACCTACAAGGTGTCCCGGATAAACCACTTTCCCCTGCCCTATCTGGCACTTTGAATCCTTGATAGTGAGGCCTGCCTTCTGCAGGGCCTCCATAACTTTCCATAGGTGGACCAGGTGATCATCCCAGGTGGAGCTAAAGACAGCTATATCATCTAGATATGCTGCACTAAAAGCCTCCAACCCTTGCAGGACTGTATTCACCAACCTCTGAAAAGTGGCAGGTGCATTTTTCAAACCAAAGGGCATTACTGTGAATTGGTAGTGCCCTCCAATAGTCGGAAATGCAGTTTTTGCTTTACCATCCTCTGATAACTTGATCTGCCAATACCCTGCAGTCAAATCAAAGGTGCTTAGATACTTGGCAGATGCCAGTGTATCTATTAGCTCATCTGCCCTGGGTATAGGGTGAACATCAGTTTTAGTTACTTGGTTGAGACCTCTGTAGTCTACACAAAACCTCATTTCCCTTTTCCCATCTTTGGAATGAGGCTTTGGTACAAGCACCACAGGAGAGGCCCATGGACTTTCAGAGTGCTCAACCACTCCCAGTTCAAGCATTTTCTGAACCTCTTGTTTTATGCAGTCCCTGACATGGTCAGGCTGCCTATAGATCTTACTTTTGACAGGCATGCTGTCTCCAGTATCTATAGTGTGCTCACACGAAGAAGTGGTGCCTGGCACAGTAGAAAAGAGTTCAGAAAACTGACCCAGGAGATTTATGAAGTGGCCTTTCTGTTCAGCAGTAAGACAATCTGCTAAAACTACACCTTCCACTAGAGCATCTTGTTCTGTGGAAGAGAAGAGATCAGGGAGAGGGTCACTCTCTTCTTCCTGTCCTTCGTCTGTTGCCATGAGCAGGGTGAGATCAGCCCTGTCATAGTAGGGTTTCAGGCGATTGACATGGAGCACCCTAAGGGGACTCCTGGCAGTGCCTAAGTCAACTAAGTAGGTGACTTCTCCCTTCTTTTCAACAATAATGTGGGGTCCACTCCATTTGTCTTGGAGTGCTCTTGGGGCCACAGGCTCCAAGACCCACACTTTCTGCCCTGGTTGGTACTGAATCAGAACAGCCTTCTGGTCATGCTATTGCTTTTGGAGCTCTTGGCTGGCCTGAAGGTTTTTACTGGCCTTTTTCATATACTCAGCCATTCTGGATCTTAGGCCAAGTACATAGTCCACTATGTCTTGCTTAGGAGCTTTTAAAGGTTGTTCCCAACCCTCCTTTACAAGTGTTAGAGGACCTCTTACAGGGTGTCCAAATAGAAGTTCAAAGGGGCTGAAGCCCACTCCTTTTTGGGGTACCTCCCTGTAAGCAAAAAGGAGGCAAGGTAACAGGACATCCCATCTCCTCCTGAGTTTTTCAGGGAGTCCCATTATCATTCCTTTGAGAGTTTTGTTAAACCTCTCAACCAGTCCATTTGTTTGTGGATGATAAGGCGTGGTGAATTTGTATGTTACACCACATTCCTTCCACATGGCCTTCAAGTATGCAGACATAAAGTTGCTACCCCTGTCTGATACCACCTCTTTTGGGAAACCCACCCTAGAAAAGATTCCCCGGAGGGCTTTTGCCACTGCAGGAGCTGTAGTGGTCCTTAGAGGAATTGCTTCAGGATATCTTGTGGCATGGTCGACTACCACCAAGATAAACCTATTGCCTGAAGCAGTAGGAGGGTCAAGGGGGCCAACTATGTCAACCCCTACCCTTTCAAAGGGAACCCCAACCACAGGCAGTGGAATAAGGGGAGCCTTTGGGGTGCCACCAGTCTTGCCACTGGCTTAACAGGTGACACATGACTTACAATTTTTTTTTGTGTCCTCTGACATTCTAGGCCAATGAAACAGGGGGCCAAGCCTTTCCCATGTTTTAATTTGCCCTAAATGTCCAGCCAAGGGAATGTTGTGGGCTAGAGTTAGGAGGAACTCTCTGTATTGCAGGGGAATGACCAATCTCCTGGCTGCTCCAGGTTTAGGGTCCCTTGCCTCTGTATACAAGAGGTTGTCCTCCCAGTAAACTCTATGTGAGTCACTGACATCCCCATTTTGCTGTTTGACAGCTTGCTGTCTTAGACCCTCTAATGTGGGACAGGTTTGCTGTGCCACACTCAGCTCCTCTCTGGCAGGCCCCCCTCCACTCAAAAGCTCAGCAGTGTCTGCTTCCAGCTCCTCTGGTGAAGGTTCTCCACAGGGGGGACATTCTTCTTCCTCAGAAGTTGAATCATCTGTAGAGGGAGGGATAGTAGGTAGGGATTTACATTTACTAACCCTAGCTTTAGGGAGCACTTGGTCAATTGTTCCAGGATCCAAGTCACCCTGTCCTTTTTGCTTTTTGGCCTGAGCCCTGGTTAAAGCAAAAATATGCCCCCCAGGAATGCCCAGCATTGCTGCATGAGCCTCCAACTCCACTTCTGCCCAAGCTGATGTCTCTAAATCGTTCCCTAGTAGACAGTCTACAGGTAAAT
Source organism: Pleurodeles waltl (assembly GCF_031143425.1). Classification (NCBI taxonomy): domain Eukaryota; kingdom Metazoa; phylum Chordata; class Amphibia; order Caudata; family Salamandridae; genus Pleurodeles; species Pleurodeles waltl. The sequence continues at coordinate 701,507,502 of NC_090443.1, read as the reverse complement.
CTGAGGCAACCACAACTTTCTTTGGACCAGTAACCCCCCCCCCCCAGTTGAGATTCACAACAGCCATGGGGTGGCTAAGAGTGTTGTTATGAGCATCAGTCACTTGGTACTGGTGACCAAGTAGATGTTGTTCAGGGTGTACCAGTTTCTCTATTACCATGGTAACACTGGCACCTGTGTCCCTGTAGGCCTGAACCTCAACACCATTTATTAGGGGAAGTTGCTTGTACTTATCCATATTAAGGGGACAAGCAACCAAGGTGGCCAAATCAATGGCACCTTCAGAGACTAGCACAGTCTCTGTGGTCTCCCTAACAAGACCAACCCCAACTAAATTACCAAAAGTGAGCCCAGCTACTCCCTTGGTTTGGCTATTAGTAGGTTTGCTCCCACCACCACTGCTATTACTAGGGGCACTAGGTGTAGCAGTCGGGGTTGTGGTAGTGGGAGGCGTGGTGCTTTTCTTTGGACAACTGGCATCAGTTGTTCAATGGCCTTTTACTTCACATAAATAGCACCATGGTTTCTTTACTTGATTAGAAGAGGATTTGGACCCACCACCCCCACCAGAGTGTTTTTGTGGGCCTGATGAAGACTCATTTTTAGATTTGTCCCCACCCTTGTCTGAAGACTTACCATCCTTCTTCTTGCCATCCTTGTCACACCCTGTATGAACTTTTCTGTTCACTCTTGTTCTGACCCATTTGTCTGCCTTCTTTCCCAATTCTTGGGGAGAGGTCAGATCTGAGTCCACTAGATATTGGTGTAACAAATCAGACACACAGTTATTCAGAATATGCTCTCTCAAGATTGGATTGTACAGGCTTTTATAGTCAGAAACTTTACTGCCATGTAACCACCCCTCCAAGGCCTTCACTGAGTAGTCAACAAAGTCTACCCAGTCTTGTGAGGACTCTTTTCTGGTTTCTCTGAACTTAATCCTGTATTGTTCAGTGGTTAAGCCAAATCCATCCCAGAGTGCATTCTTCAAAACTGTAAAATTATTGGCATCACTTTCCCTCACAGTAAGGAGCCTATCCCTACCCTTTCCACTGAAAGATAGCCATAGGATAGCAGTCCACTGCCTTTGAGGGACCCCCTGTACAAACAGGCCCTCTCAAGTGCAGCAAACCACTTGTTAATGTCATCCCCCTCCTTGTAAGGGGGAACTATCTTATGCAGATTCCTAGAATCATGCTCTTTCACAGGATTACTATCTGTAATACTGCTGCTGCCACCATGGGGTCCTAACCCCAACCTCTGTCTTTCTTTTTCTAAGTCTAAAGATTCCCTGTCTTAAGCCAGCTGTTGCTGTTTAAGCTTCAGCCTGGACTCTTCCACTCTCAATCTATTTAGCTCCCTTTCTAACATTCTGTCATCAGGGTGGGTGGGTTGGGCATGCTTTGACACAGAAGAATGGTGTGAATGAACAGAGGGAGAATTGTCCCTAACAGTTGGCACTCTAACAACTTGACCTGCAGGAATGACATCCCTACTGTGATGAGAGCTCACATTAGTACCAGTTATGCTAGGTGGTCTGCTAAGGGGCAAGTTGGAAAGAATACCATCTAACATTCTTACTGGGGCTACCCCAGAATCAGAGTGTGAACCGTCTGCTAACTTCTCAACTGATGTGCCAGCTAAGGCCTTATCATTTTCAATGAGCATGTTAATCAACAATTCTCTAGAGGGATACTTCCCTACCCCTAAACCTCTATCAATGCAGAGACTACTTACACCTTTCCAGCTAAGGTCGTCATAAGCAGAGCTGGCCAGATCAAGAGTAGGACCTGTGCCAGACATGATAGAAAAAGGTTTAAGGGACAGAAAAAGAAAGAAAAAGTTTCAGAACTTTTTAAGGAAACAGAAAAAAAAACTTTTTCAACTTTTTAGAAACTTTTTGAAAGTTTAGAGGTACTTTTCAGCACTTAGCAATAGAGCAAGAGGAGAAAAGCACAACTTATTGGTTAGGTGTACATACACTGAACTTGTTTTGTATATTTTTCTCTCATGAAAAGTACAAAATGACAAAGTGGTAAGTAGTTGCAAGTACTTATCCCACCGCTGCACAACCAATGTAGGAGGCTGGCCTGGTTTGTAGTGGGTACCAAGGGGTACTTACACTCTGCACCTGGTCCAGTTATCCCTTATTAGTGTAGAAGAGGTGTTTCTAGCAGCTTAGGCTGATAGAAGGTAGCTATAGCTGAGCAGCTTAGGCAAAGCTCCTACTATACCACTGGTGCCATATGCACAATATCATAAGAAAACACAACACACAGATATACTAAAAATAAAGGTACTTATTTTTATGACAATATGCCAAAAGTATCTCAGTGAGTACCCTCAGTATGAGGATAGCAAATATACACAAGATAAATGTACACAATACCAAAAATATGCAGTAATAGCAAAAGGAAGTAATGCAAGCAGTGTATAGTTACAATAGATTGCAATAGGAGCACATAGGTATAGGGGCAACACAAACCATATACTCCAAAAGTGGAATGCGAATCACGAATGGACCCCAAACCTATGTGAGCTTGTAGAGGGTCGCTGGTACTGTAAGAAAACAGTGAGGGTTAGAAAAATAGCCCACCCCAAGACCCTGAAAAGTAGGTGTATAGTGCACCTATATTCCCCAGAGAGCACAGAAGTCGTGATAGGGGACTTCTGCAAGGAAGAACAACACCAGCAATGCAACAAAGGTGGATTTCCGGATGAGAGTACCTGTGGAACAAGGAGACCAAGTCCAAGAGTCGCGACAAAGTCGAGATTGGGCAAATGCCCAGGAAATGCCAGCTGAGGCTGCAAAGTAGCTGCTACCGGATGGTAGAAGCTGTAGATTCTGCAAGAACGAAGAGGACTAGCAACTTCCCCTTTGGAGGATGGATGTCCCACGTCGTGAAGAAGCTTGCAGAGGTGTTCCCATGCAGAAAGACCTCAAACAAGCCTTGCTAGCTGGAAGGGTCGCGGTTAGGGTTTTTGGATGCTGCTGTGGCCCAGGAGGGACCCGGATGTCGCCACTTGCATGAGGAGACAGAGGGGGCGCCCAGCAAGATAGGGAGCCCTCACAGAAGCAGGTAGGTACCTAGGAAGGAGGATAGGCTAGCAACACAGGTAAGAGTCTATCAGAAGGAGTCTCTGACGTTACCTGCTGGCATTGGCCACTCAGAGCAGTCCAGTGTGCCAGCAGCACCTCTGTTTCCAAGATGGCAGAGGTCTGGAGCACACTGGAGGAGCTCTGGGCACCTCCCCTGGGAGGTGCAGGTCAGGGGAGTGGTCACTCCCCTTTCCTTTGTCCAGTTTCGCACCAGAGCAGGGCTGGGGGATCCCTGAACCGGTGTAGACTGGCTTATGCAGAGATGGGCACCATCTGTGCCCATCAAAGCATTTCCAGAGGCTGGGGGAGGCTACTCCTCCCCAGCCCTGACACCTTTTTCGAAAGGGAGAGGGTGTAACACCCTCTCTCTGAGGAAGTCCTTTGTTCTGCCTTCCTGGGCCAAGCCTGGCTGGACCCCAGGATGGCAGAAACCTGTCTGAGGGGTTGGCAGCAGCAGCTGCAGTGAAACCCCGGGAAAGGTAGTTTGGCAGTACCCGGGTCTGTGCTAGAGACTCAGGGGATCATGTAATTGTCTCCCCAATGCCAGAATGGCATTGGGGTGACAATTCCATGATCTTAGACATGTTACATGGCCATGTTCAGAGTTACCATTGTGACGCTATACATAGGTAGTGACCTATGTATAGTGCACGCGTGTAATGGTGTCCCCGCACTCACAAAGTCCGGGGAATTTGCCCTGAACAATGTGGGGGCACCTTGGCTAGTGCCAGGGTGCCCACACACTAAGTAACTTAGCACCCAACCTTTACCAGGTAAAGGTTAGACATATAGGTGACTTATAAGTTACTTAAGTGCAGTGGTAAATGGCTGTGAAATAACGTGGACTTTATTTCACTCAGGCTGCAGTGGCAGGCCTGTGTAAGAATTGTCAGAGCTCCCTATGGGTGGCAAAAGAAATGCTGCAGCCCATAGGCATCTCCTGGAACCCCAATACCCTGGGTACCTCAGTACCATATTCTAGGGAATTATAAGGGTGTTCCAGTATGCCAATGTGAATTGGTGAAATTGGTCACTAGCCTGTTAGTGACAATTTGGAAATCAAAGAGAGAGCATAACCACTGAGGTTCTGGTTAGCAGAGCCTCAGTGAGACAGTTAGTCATCACACAGGGAACACATACAGGGCACACTTATGAGCACTGGGGCCCTGGCTGGTAGGGTCCCAGTGACACATACACTAAAACAACATATATACAGTGAAATATGGGGGTAACATGCCAGGCAAGATGGTACTTTCCTACAACTGGAAAACAGGCAACCAGCTCATCATCTTCATTGGAGGCCTCCAATAGTGACCAGTCACTAGTGGTGGTGGACTCTATAGGACCTTTACCATCTGCATCCTTGTCCATCGCCCAGATTTCCATCTCTACCCTCCCTCTTGCTCTGCCCCAGTTAGTCAAACCCACCCCTCTAAAAGGACTGTGGTTTCCTTTGCCACAGGTACCTCCCACCTGCCCCTGTGCCCCCAGCTGTGCTTAGTGAAGAGGCTAATGAGCTGTTATGCAGCATCTCTGTAGGCCAGACAGCAATTGTGAATGGCATCCAGGACTTTAGTTGTCAAATACAACAAATGGTTGCATTTCTGGATGTCTTTTATACTGTAGTTCAGTGTCTGGCATGCAGAGATCGCTTGCAAAAACAGCCTCTACTCTGACTGCAGCTCCCCAAGTGATCCAGCTTTATGCCCTATTCTGGTTACAGACTCATCCCAAACCCCAACTACCACTCCAATCCCACACACACTCACTTCTTTGTGGGCACCCTCTCCAACAGACACAAGCAGCATACCCAAAAAGAAACACACAAAGAAATACAAACATACACCCATCCAACATGAACATACTACTGACACCACACCCACCACAAGCACCACTGCAACACTCACAAGCAGCATTACCTCCACCACAGACACAAGGACCACAACCACCACCACAACCACCACCACACAACCACAAACACACACAATCACCACAATGACCAGCATACCCACAACCATCACCATGCCCCCATGCACCACAACTACAACATCCACCTCTACAGCACACTCATCCAAACAGACTCACACAAATGTATACCTACATACAAAACAACAACCACCAAACCCAATGCATAACTCACCCTAACTGCAAACATATTCCAATAAACACACACCCATACATACACCAGACAAGCATGCATCTGCAAAACATACAGACACATGCACCATGACCATACCAACCACATCAAAAGCACACTCATCCAAACATACTTACTCACAAAAAAGCCCACACACAGCACCAACCAAACTCAAATACACAGGCTCCCCAAACACCTTCCAAGAAACACACACCCAAACATACACCACATACACCAGACCCACATGCACCTGCAAAACACAGACACACACACTCCTGCTCCCTTTACCTCTGAAACCCAATCCTCTCCCTCCACTTCTACCCCTTCTCCCCACCCGATTTCACTTCTGACCCTGCCCTGTCCCTTTTGGAAACCGAACCCACCCCTCCCAAGAAGGATCCTTGAGGTACCTGCTCTCTGCGCACTTAATGCCCCTTCTTGAGGAATTTGTCCCTTGGCAATATAAATAGGAGGCAAGTTCCCAACCATTGATGCACTGCATCCTGTTTTTTTGGACAATTATGTTTTATTTATACTAAAAACCTTTGAGAGGTGGATCTCCTTTATTAATGAAAAAGCATTTTCACAAAAGCTGCCCTGACATTATTTTTTAATTAAAAGTTATTGATTGATGACAATGTTATTTATGAAAATGTGAGTAACATCTACCTAATTTCATTTATTCCAATGAACAAAACAGGTTTTATTTTTGACATATTTGTATAGCGCATATGTTAGTGATGAACATTTGTAATGGGCATGGTAATTTTGGTGCAAGCATTCTTCATGATAATGGACACTTACACCAAAATTAAACATGTTTAATTTTTTAGCTTGTTAATACAGGTGTGTTTATTTAAAAATGGTGTGTTAATGACAAACAAATGAAATGTTTTGAGTTTAGAAGTGACATTGAATGTACATTTCTTGTAAACCAACTTATTGCATTGTGTAGTGTAAATACTACATTTTATTCAATTGTTGTTGTTCAAATAATGTCTAATGCATATGTATCTAATTTGAAAGTTAGGGGAAAGGATTAAAGATGCCTTTATGGACACATTTTGAATGTGGGATTAATGTGACTTTTTTGTGTCAGTGTTAGCATGAAGGCAGCTTGGACCAAAGTAGTAAATGTAAATAAAATATACAGGTGTGTTTCTATAAATTTCTTAAGCTACCACATTACACACATATGCACGGGACATTATTATAACTTTGCATTATTATAACTTTGCTTGTAAGTATTTATAAAAAATGCATGAGTACAGAGCTAATGTAAACAGACAATTCAGATGGTAACAGTTAAAAAAAAGACCTTAAGTTACGGTGACAACAGGGTTGATTTGCATTGTGGTCAAGTAGCAGCAGCAAAGGAAGGACTTCTATGATAAGTTCATGGAGGCAAGTGAAATGAAAAGCAGAAAAAAAGGTACGTTTTGACGTTGTAAGCCATCAAATCTGCCAGCTCAGGTGTGGAGGTTCAGCCGCCTGCTACATCAGCAGGAAGGCATATCGTGATTGGCCTGGTGGTAAAACTGGCTGTGGTCCCACCGCCAGCCACTTCTGCCGATGGTACCATTGACGTGGATGTAAAATTCTGGCGGTGATGACGGTTTGCCAACAGACATTCATCCATGGGCCCGCCAGTATCTAAATAAAGAGGGGGGACTGCCTAATCAATGGACGGATTATCCAACAGAAAAACAAAGGTGAGATCATGTCTGCAAAATCTAATCAGAGCCTTAGTCCTTTTATTATATTGGGGCAAGGAAGGAGGCTTTATCAGATGAGGCCTTTTCACTGATTGTGCACTTAATCAGATTTGCATCTGCAGAGAAGCTCCAGAAGGGGTGGACCCATTTCTTCAGCCTAGTAAAGTTGTGCCTTTGTCAGATTAGCTCTGGTGGTTGGTCCCAGTCCTCAGGTGGCTTAAGGTCAAAACTCCCAGAAGTTTGCATAGGTTGTTGTCTTTTCCTCAGCTATTTACCTAATGCTCACAGACTTCAGGGGAGACTCTTAGTAATTTACTACTTGATCCAGCAGAAGCCTTTATCAGGGTCCAGTTGTGATTGGGCAACTAAGAATCCAGGAAAAAGTGTTTTTCTGCTTTTTGTTATACTTTAATCTCACAAAGGTCCCCCCACTGACCCTTGGAGTCCACTTCTTTGTCCTGTGGATAAGGGCTCCCCTCAGATTACAGCAAGAAGGGTAAAATTCTATTCTGATCTTCCAGAGGTTCAGAAAGTGTTCTGAGGAGGGTTTCTTGAGGTGTCACATTTATGGGAGGCACTAGCAAGTGGGAAAGGGTAACTCAAGGCCCCTCCTAAAACAATGGGGTTAAGGTTTCCAGGGACAACCCTGCCAACATTTTCAGTAATCGCTGTTTGCCCTGCTGCAAAAAATATTAAAATATTACAATGCACACCTTACTCTTACAATCAAGATTGGGAAGCCTTCCTCTCTTGTGTAGAGCCTGTGTGCCCAACCTGATACATGACCAGGGAAAGGAACAGTCCCCTCATGTGTGCCCATTTCAAACTGGGATGGCGGGAAGCTTTCCTCCTACTGGGTTAGGGGGAAGCCTGGATTGTGTGGGCCTTGGGAACAAAGGATTACTTTCCACTGGGTCTTTCTTTACAGCTGCCTCTAAAAGGGGCAGGTATCACCTTGATCCTTTACAAGTTATTGAAGTTAATTGGCCCATCCTACGTGCCCTTCCTTCAAGAGAAATAAAACCACCACCTCACACCGAGGCTATTGTCTCTGATGTGCCGACAGTTTTCACAATTTATTTTCAGGGAGGCAGTGGCAGGCCAGCTGTCCACACTGATGCTAATTCTGTCAGGACAGGAGGCAAGGATTATGCTGTTCCTTCTTCACTTTATTAACACAGGAGCCACAAGGAACATGAACATATCAATAAACTACCTTTCCCATGAACACCAGGAAGAGTAGAAATAGAAAACATGAATAATAATAACAACCTATCAATAGGCTTTTCATATTATATAGCCCTTTACCAATGCCCAGTCTCCCTCTTTCTTCGCTGCTCCACAGCCAACAGGTCTTGAGTCTCTGACTGGATTTGAATTGTTTATTATACCTTCACAACCTCGTGGACTGCCAGCCCCTCAGTCAGGCAAGGCCAAAGTGAAGCATCTGCACCGCTTGGATACTGACAACTTTGGCAGGCTCAAGCAGGTCTTCCTGGCCAGGCATGCCCCTCCTCCCTTTAAACCCCACTTTTGATCCCTTTGAGGATCCACAACACACAACCCCCACACAAATCCTGACCCCGACGACTCTCAGACAGAGCCTGATATGCAATGTGAACACTCAAGGCCTTGGCACTCTTCCTCAGATGGTTGTCCCCCAGCTTCCAATGTCTCAAACAACTTTCATCCTTTTCCAATACATCTCTGGTCATTCAAGTAGCTACAAGTCTTTCAGCCATACAGAAGCTCGAATGAGAAACACGCCAAACTACTTTGAACTTGCCCTGCATTTCAAAAAGGGATAAAGGTAACAGCTCCTAAAGATAACAGTTGATCACAATTCTCTTCCCCAGACATTTTTTTCAAAGTGACTTTTAGGGAACCATTATACCTCTCAATTAGGCCATCTGTCTGGGTACGTTACACATACATTATGGTGTGGGATATGTTCAGCTGTTTGCATATCTAATTCATCAGTTAAGACACAAAGGATGCCCCTTGATCTGTGAGGATGTCTTTTGGAAAGCCTTCTCAAGAGAATGCTTTTATAATGACTTGTGCTATGTTTTGGAGGTTGGTAATCTCAAAGGAATAGTTTCCTTGTATCGAGTTGAAATGTCTACTACATCCAGAACATATCAGTTTCCTTTACTAGATTTGGGCAATGGTCCATTAAGGTCCATACCTATTCTTTCGAACGGTGTTTCGATAATGGGTAGGGGCTGTAGGGGTACAGGTGGAGGTCGGCAGAGGGGCTTTTTCACACACACCTCACACTCTTGGCAGAATTTCTTTATTGCTGCTACAATACCAGGCCAATACAAATTTTGTAATATTGCCTAACTAGTTTTCAGGGATCTGGTATGTTCTGCTAGCAGATGGGAATAAGCAAAAGATAGGATCTGTTCTCTAAAGTCGTGAGGGACCAGTGTCTGAGGAGACTCATTTTCTTTGCCTGCTCAGTATAGTGGCCCTTTTTTATTATGAAACAGGGTAATTAGGACGTGGAGTGTTCTCACTTATTTTGGAGTTCTGCATTAGCATTGTGAATGATAGTGTCATTCACTTGGATTGTCTGAATTTCTGTCTCGCCCATGGTTCTGACATTGGTAAGGCACTTTGGAGGGGACTTTTCTCCTGGGGCACTGCTAGTGAATACTTATCTTCTTATGTGGCTACGAACATATCCAGGAAGTGAGGGTTGTCTGTACCTAATCTTATATCTTCTGGAAGATTTCAAAGGACGTCCACTTCCATGCCCATGACTTGACCCTTGCTAATATTAACATTAAGCTGAGCCGATGGATATCTTTTAACATCCCCCGTGTGCACATCTGATACCTATAACCCAGCCATGAATAATTTGGGCTGGATGTATTAGGTCCCTCTGTACCACTTATTGTTTGCAACCAGAATCCATAAGAGCTTCCATATCGGAATTTATTTTAAACTGGGCTTCGGATACCTTATGTAAATATTCTGACTGTGATTTGAAGGCATCACAAAATACCTCCAGGTCCGCTTTAGTGGAATACTTTTGCCTCTCGAGTGCCCATTCGAATTTCCTCTGTCATTGCACCAGCTGATGCACTACGGGATCCATTATGTATCAATAGAAGGTTGCACACATTCTCCACCATGTGTCATTTTGCATGTGATTGGTGACGCCAAATACTTATATTAAGTTATAAAACATTTATTTTTATGACTGTTAGGTACTTAATATGTTTCTCAAGTCTTCATATTCTCTTTCTTTTTCCTTCTAGGGCAATAGGAGACTTGGTTCACAGTCTCCCTCAGAATAAGGAAATAAGCCACAGGTAAGTTTCTAGCACTTGCTAGGGCGCCTTGTTCTTAGTAAGTAAACTTACAAGGGGGCGCGTAGAGGTCGAGGAATCTTTTGGATCGCATATAGTATCCTAGTTAAGCGGTAACTAATGGAACATCAATAAACATCATATCAACATGTAACACCATGAAAAACCTTGTGTAATAAGAAAATACCATCACTCTCAAAAAGGTTAATCGTTTTTATTCCCTATGAGTTACAATTCTAATCAAAACCTTTATTTTGAACTTTGTATTGTTAATCAAACTTTATTAGCATCATGAGCAAAAATACACCAAGGGCCAGATGTAGGTAGATTCTAATTTGCAACTTGCAAATTGTGAGTCCGAGCGACTCACAATTTGTGAGTTGCAAATTGGAATGTAGGATGGTGTCCCTGACACCATTTGCAACTCGCAAGGGGGTCGCAAAGGCCCACCTCAATAACATTAATGAGGTGGGTCACAATTTGTGACCCCCTTGCGAGTGGCGGCATTCACAGGGATGGTGGCCTGCTGCGGACAGCAAACCACCATGTCTGTGACTGCTTTTTAATAAAGCAGGTTTTTTTTTTGTAATGCAGCCAGTTTTCCTTAAAGGAAAACGAGATGCATTATGAAAACGAAAAATGAAACATTTTCGTTTCATTTTTTCAGAGCAGGCAGTGGTCCATGAGACCACTGCCTGCTCTGAAAAAATGTTTGCAGTTCCATTCACAAAGGGGAAGGGGTCCCATGGGGGCCCGTTCCTTTTTGCGAATGGGTTACCACCCATTTCAAATGGGTGCAAACTGCTATTGCTTTGTGACCGCATTCGCGGTTACAAAGCAATCTGGCATTGCACTGCGACTCGCAAGTGGGAAGGGGACTCCCTTTCCTAATTGCAACTCGCAATCCCGTTTTGCAATTCGGTAACCAGGTTACCGAATCGCAAAAGGGGTTTTGTGCATTGCAATGTGCTGTTTGCACGACACAAACAGCGAAATTCGCTGTTTGCGACGTGCAAACTGTTTCTCACATCTAGCCCCAAGTGTTATTGATAAGCAAAAACGAGCATCAACATAAGTCAGCAAATCCTTTAACATTGAATAATCCAGCAATGCAAGTCAGTCAGTCTACCGTCACCATTAAGTCACCCTTGTCAGCCTACCTATCTCAAATTAGCATCAGCATTTAGGTCTTCATGCAAAAAAATTTTTGTCAAAAATCATTAATTTGGAAAAATCTACCTAAGAGAGAAAAACTTTTAAAACAGCACAGTTGGTACCTAGAAGAAAAAGCACACGTTAGTCAGTCAACATTTTATAGCTACCTATCCAAGATAGATCAGCAATGAGTCAGTCTTCATCTCCAGGTCATCAGTCATCGGCAAGAGTCGGGCTCACAGAGAGCAAGCCAAATTTTCATCACTTCGGACAGCGTCTCCTGACGTCATCAACTTTCACCTCTCTGCTCTGATTTCCCTTCCCTTGTCATTACTTTTTATTAGGGTCTCTCAGTCCGTCCGAAAAATTGCTGATTGGTCAACCTCATCAGGGGTTATGATTCTAACCTAAAGTTTTTGTTTACCATTGTTTGCGTTGGTTCAAGCATCAAGTTCCATTAATATGATTGGTCCTTCTGTCGATGAGAACATCATCCGTTTCTTCAGGTAATTAAATTGTTGCCCACAGTCTTTTAGTCAGTGCTTCCATTGTTCAAGTCCTGGGAAAGTACATTTAGCCTACTCTACACATAATTGTATCAATATGTTCTGATCGTCTCCTGTCCTCTGGTATATTGCAGAAATTTCTAGCAGAGCTCGTCTGAACTCTGTACAGTTCAAGGTCCTTTTCTCCATTTCCAGTCCTCAGCAGCTCATCGCGTCTCCATGTTTAAGCAAGCAAGGCCCACAACGACCAGGCCTCTAGTTCGGCTAAGTTAAAGATATGAAGCATCATAAAACATACTATATCATCAAATATGGCATATTAATACATAATTATTATATTTCACATTATTTTAGTACTGTTAACATACATGGTGACCACTCCCAGTGGGCACATTTTACTCATTACACGTTATTTTCAATTATTAGTTTCTTTTATCATTATTTCTTATTAGTATGTATACGCAAATCATTAAAATATTCACATATTAGCATATCTGCTCCAACAGTCCCTCCTCTGATTACTAAATATGTCATCACACCTTTCCGTTGTCAATCATTTACAAATTACTTCCAGCTTCATTTTGATCCCTTCTCCTTATATTTTCCCTGTAGATTCTTCTTCTGGGTTGTTCTTCCCTCCTCTGATTATTTTAGCCCTATTTAATTTGATTTTCTGCCATAATTTACATGCCCCCTATAATCCTAATATAGCAATGATCACAAATAATATTCCCTGGACGATTTTCCACAGTATCCCACCACAAATTTGACTAAACCAATTTCCCACAGTAACAAATCCATTTTTCCCAAACTCCTGGTTCCTTCAGCTCTTTCAAATCCTTACTTGCATTAGTTAAATTAGTAAGCAAATCTTTTATCTCTTTCTCGTTTTCGGGTATATATGAACAACGCCTTGCATTAATCATCTTACAGACTCCTCGGTCTTTCGCTAATATTATGTCTAAAGCAAGCCTATTTTGAAGCGTCATAGCTCTATCCGCAGCTAATTCAGTGTTTAGTCAAAATGTAGCTCTTGTGAAATTGGTTAACATATTATCTGCTATAGTTGATTTTTGTATCTTATTTGCATTCAATATAACTCCTACAGAAGGAATTACTGCTCCAAAAATATCCCCCACTATTCAAGAGGCTGTCTCTCTCCTTTGTCTCATTTGGTGTAACTCAGTCATTTTCGGTATCTTTTTCAAATCATCTATTTGATAAATCTTAGGAAAAACTATTCACAAGTAACATGTTCCATATCATCCCTTAGGAAGACGGTAATAAATCCACAAATATAATAGATTCCAGGAATCAAAGGGTCTGCACCATTCAGCCTAAATGTCCACTTACTCTGAAACAAAAACACATACCTACATTCACTTGTTCCCACAAATAAAGTGTCAGTGCATGATTTTGGGCTATATATACAAAGCTTCGCTACATGTAATGCATATAAGGCTAATTTACCTTGTGTTTTAATATCAGTGTAAGCATAATCATTCTTGTAAGTTCTCTTCTCTAACCCTTTCCTAGCTTTTCTTTTAGTGCATTTTTCCTGTCGTCGGTATGCCCACTAAAGCTCCTTTCCGTAGGTGTTAATAAGCAAGTCAAATTGTTACGATGCGCATAAGCCGTACCAAAGGTCAGTGTAGGCTCAAAGAATACTCTAACTAATACTACATCATGATCTTTAGCTATCTTACTCAAATTTCTAAATATAGGAACAAAAATATAAATACCATTTGGTAATTCGAATAAAAATATTGCATATACTCCAGAATCGAGTTAGTAGCAAACTACAAGCTATACCGTAAGTCAGAGGTAGACTATGATAAGTGACCCCTTCTTCCACAGAGGAAGGTATTTGCGTACACACAGGACAATCCTTCGCATCCATTGTTTCCACATACTCACTCAATAGACGATAAAAGACGTTAGAAGACAGCTCTTCCTTTGCGTTAGTATAATCATGCAAATATTGCTCATCCAATTTAAACTTCTCTATAGCTGTTTGTGTAATAGTCTCAAGTACATATGTAACTTTAGCTTCTCTCACCTCATGAATTGACATTCCCTCAATCATTATTATAAACAATATTCCACATACAATCGCCATTCCTACACTCAAATATCTACAATACCTAATGTACCTAATGTTGTTATCTAATCTAGCCATGATCTGTAAAGAATCAGAAAGCAGAATTTTAACTCTTAATTAATATGCAACACGAAAAATAAAAAAATAAAAACATTTCTACTTTTTTTTTTCACACTTCAGCTTCACACAACAAGACCCCTTTTCTTCCTTTGTCAAAATCGGTTAGCAGCTGGTCATCTCTGGGATTCTAAGCATCATATCAGTCTATTAGTGTCTTTTCTGGTAAAATCAATAATCTCAGTTTCTTTTCCTTTTGCTCAATGTCTCAGTCTACTGATTTTCTCCTTCAGGTTGCATCAAAATACTGATTTGGAACTTCTCTATCGAAGCAAAAAGCCATAAACTTGTTTTGCCAATCACTTGCTGCGGCATATGCCGACTCTGGTCCTGCGTGTTTTCGACTTGCTACTCTCTTTCTTTTCAACTTTCTTTCTCCTGTCAGTTCTCCATCACTCAATTTGTCTTTCTTTGTGGTGTCTACTTCTTCCTCTATTGTCTCATTTATAACCAAGTCCTTTTTCTTACCTATTTGAGACTCGGACCAGTGATCTCCTTTTCTCGCCCCTTCTGTCAACAATCTCTTCAAGATCGGACTCTTCTCCTTCACCTTATGTGAAGTACCTTCTCTTGATGGACCTGCAACTGGTTCAGGAGGAGTCAGATCACTTTGGCTTCGACCTGTCTCAACTCTTTCCCCCTCAGGCTCTGGCACTTGGTGTCCTTGCAGTTCAGCACTCTTTGTTTTTGTGAGAACCTCTCCTGTGCATAAATCTATTGACACTTCTGTTGAATTGATCTCTCTTTCTGCCGCCTGCATTTCCACACCCTCATCTCTTACTGGGGTGATCGATCCTTCTTCTGCCAATTCTGGATGTACTACCGGCTCGACCTGCTCCGTTTCTGGTTCAGGTAGAACTATTTGTTTTGCTGCTGCTGGCGTTCTCTGCAACACTTCTTCATGGTCCTGAGGACTCACCACTTTCTTTGTGTGGATTGCATGTATCCAGTTAGGCAATCCTGCACACTTCACAGCTTATCTAGTTGTCATCACCACTTGATATGGACTTCTCCAACGTGGCTCTAGGCAAGTCTTTCGCACATGCTTTTTGAGCACGACCCAATCTCCCGCTCTTAGATTGTGGCCTGGGTCATGGATAGGTGGCAGGGTAACAGCTTGTACCTGCGGAGAAAAAGATCGAACCACATCAGCTAGACCCTTGCAGTAGTCCAACACCCTATAATCTGTAATATTGACAAGAGCATTGGCTGGTATTGCTGCCAATCTCATTGCTCTTCCCATAAGAATGTCATGTGGGGACAATCCTGTCTTTCTGTCAGGTATATTTCTCATTGACATCAACACTAAAGGCAATGCTTCCGGCCATTTCAGATTTGTGGCAGTGCACATTTTGGCAATTGTTGATTTCAGAGTACCATTCATTTGCTCTACAAGTTCTGACGCCTCTGGACGATAGCTGCAGTGGAGCTTCGGTTCAATGTTTAGTGCTGCACATAAGAGCTTGATCACTTCGTTATTGAAGTGTATTCCCCTATCTTATTCTAAAGAGATCGGGAATCCAAACCTTGGTATCAGTTCTCTAAGGAGCAACTTTGCAACTGCAAGACTATCATTTCTGCATGTGGGGTATGCTTCAATCCAATGGCTAAACACACACACAATCACCAACACGTACTTCAGTCCACCACATGCAGGCATCTCAATGACATCCAATTGCATTCTGCTGAATGGTCCTCCTGCTCTTCCAATGTGGCTCAGATTTACCACTGTCCCTTTTCCCACGTTTAACTGCTGACAGATCACACATCTGTAACATACTGCTTCAGCTGCTTGTCTAAATTTCAGATTGAACCAATCAACCTGGAACAGCCTAATAATGGTATCCCTTCTGATGTGTGCCTGACCATGGTAATACCGAGCCATCTGAGTCAACAGACAATTCGGCAATACCATCTGACCCTCCTCAGATACCCAGATCTCATCTGGTCTTTGTACACATTTCAGCTTTGCCCACAGCTTTTTCTCTTCCTTGTCTGAATTTTCTTGTTATGTTTTTAATTCTTCTAGAGTATCGATTATTTTCAATGCAAAACTTGTACAACTGGTCTCTTCTTCTGGCATCAATTCCCATTTGTCTTTAAACGATATACAGTTCAGGGCACGAAACCTTGCAACCTGATCTGCATATCCATTTCCCAAGGAAATGTAATCTGGCGTTTTTTGATGTGCACTTCATTTTACCACAGCAATCTCCTCAGGTAATTGAATTGAATACAGTAATTCTTTTATCCTGTCACCATTTCATACTGGGGTTCCACTTGAGGTCATGAAACCTCTTTGCGACCACAATTGACCAAAATCATGAACAATTCCAAATCCGTACTGACTATCAGTGTATATTGTCACTCGCAACCTGGTAGAAACATAACAAGCTCTAGTAGCTCCAGTTCTGCCACTTGTGCTGAATATACACCAGGAAGCCAAGATGCCTCTGTAATAGTACATACACCATATCCTTCGCTCAAAGTGCCCGTTCCATCACTAAGGCATGAACCACCAACAAAGACAATTTGGTCATTTTCTTCTAATCGAGTACCTCTGATGTCAGGTCTAGGCTTTGTACATAACTCAGTCACTTCGAGACAATCATGTTCTATATCCTCCTCCTTTTCAATTTCAACAGTATCACTTGTCAATAACGTTGCTGTATTCAACACTGTACATCTTTTCAAAGTTACATTTGGAGCTCCCAATATGCTCATCCCTTGTCAGTCTGGCCCCCGTCAGATGTTGTGTTTTTGTCCTTGTCAGTAAAATTTCAACAGAATGTGGTACCATTACCGTCACTGGGTATACCATGACCACCCCTTCACATTGGGAAAGACTTTGACCAACTGTGGCTACTGCTAGCAGACAACCTGGTAAAGCTGCTGAAACTGGGTCCAAGGTAGCTGAAAAATAATCTACTGGGCAATAAGCACCTCCATGGACCTGTGTCAAAACAGGCAAAGAACAAGCATCATGTTCATGACAAAACAATGTGAAAGGCTTTGTGTAATCAGGCATTTCCAATGCTGGAGCTTTGCACAAACTCTCTCTCAGTTCAGTGAAAGCCCTCATCTGATCCTCATCTCGGCTGATGGGATCTGTAACTCCTTTGTGTGTCAACTGCTGTAGGGGTTTTGCTATCTCAGCAAAATTCGGAATCCATTGTCTACAGTACCCTACCATTCCCAAAAACATGCGCACATCTTTTTGGGAAGTTGGGGGATTTCTCTGCAAAATCATTATAATCCTTTCTCAGGAAATTCTTCTTAGCCGTTTCTCAATTTGATGATGCAAGTATTTGACAGACTTCTGGCAATACTGCAATTTTGCAGGTGAGACCTTGTGTCCAACGTCTCCCAAATGATTCAACAGGGCAATCGAGACGTGCTTATACTCGTCCCTTGTTCTGGAGGCAATCAATAAGTCATCAATGTACTGCACAAGAGTCGATTGGCAGGGTAATTCCAATGACTCCATATTCTTCTTCAAAATCTGTTTGAACAAGGATGGTGACTCCGTATAGCCTTATGGAAGCCTGCACCAGCTATAGACTTTATGTAGGAATTTAAAACTGAAAAAAACCTGACTATCCTCATGAAGTGGCACTGAAAGGAAAGCTTGTGACAAATCAACCACCGTGAACCACTCCGCCTCACAAGAAATCTGAAACAGTATCACTGCTGGATTGGGTACAATCGGACAGCACTTAACCACCAGGTCGTTCACTTTTCGCAAGTCCTGCACAACCTGTACCTTCCCACAAGGCTTTTTCAATCCCATTATCGGTGAATTACATGGGCTACTCAACACTTCCCTTAGAACTCCCTGCTTCAGGAAATCTCCAATTATCTGCGCCACTTTCATCATCACATCCTGTGCAATGTTATACTGTGGAAGTTTCGGGAACTCAAAATTCGGCTTCAAAGTGATTTTAATAGGTTCCACTCCTTTGATCAATCCCACTTCTTTTCCTGTCCAATACTAAACCTCCTTCTTTACTGTTCCCTGCAAGTCTGCATGCAAATCCTTCAGTGTGAACATCAGAAAGATTTCAATCAATGGGTATTCTTCGTAAGCATTATTAAGTACCATGGCTGTCGCCTGTTCCTCCTCATCATCACTATTTGTCTGGACCTCTATTCCTGCATCTGTGCAATTCATGGAACATTTGGTCTTGCACAATAAGTCTCTGCCTAACAAAGACACAGGACCTGAGTCACACACCACCAATCTGTACAATCCCAAATAATTTCCGATTTCAACTTGCACCGGTTCTGGGATAGGGTTCATTAACTGCCTACTCTCCACTCTCACGACTTGAACTGTCCTGCCAGAAAGGGGTAAATCTAGTACTTCCACACTCCTCACTGTGGAGCGCATAGCTCCAGTGTCAACCGGGAGCGAGACCTTATGTCCCATTACTTTTCCCTTAACAAAAGGCCCTCCCTGATCTACTTCTAGGGATGCAGCAAGAATACAAGCTCCTTCATCTGAACCGTCACTCATCTATTCATCATTTATTTCATCCTCACTTTGAAATGGGAACTAGTGTACTGTATTGTTACTATTGTCTGGTCTCTGACCTGTGACCTGTTGAGTAAGCATAACTTGTTGCTGCTCCATCGGTGCTTGTGGTATGTGCATTGGCTGTCTAGGCACCATAGAAATCTGCTGCTGTACTGGTGTTAAGGAAGTAAATTGTGTACGAGGCACATGCAACTGTTGTATGGGCAAGATATTCTGACCTCGATTTTGAGCATTCAGAACTATGCCCCTCATTCTTGGGACCTTTACAGTTTGAGCTCCATCAACTTCGCTTTGTTGAATCCATTCCTTACTGCACCATGAATGGGCACTCATGGTTCCAGTGTACCACATTTCCGCACAAATAACATGGCAACATCCTTTTCATGCCCTGCATATCATTCTGAACAACCACAGTGCTTAGATCCAGACCATGCATCATATTCATCCCACGTCCTCTACCCCTCACTTGAGGTTGAAATATGACAGCTCTCTGTTGCGGTGGCATCGGCGGCACTAAAGCTCCTTGTACTCCTGATTGTGCTGCCTTAACCTGCATCACCATTGCCTTTTCTTTCAACTTCTTTTGTTTCAATTCGATCTCATCACTACAATATTTAGCATACTGCAACACCTCATCAATCGGCTTTGCCTGCCAGCAAATCAAATGATTCTTAATCATCTGCCCTACTTCAGGTCTCAATCATTCAACAAATCTAAACGGTTGGACCGCTTCCTTGCCACTGTACTCCTTAAAAGTCTTTAACAACCTTTCATAATAAGTGTGTATTGACTCTTTAGTTTCCTGGACTATCCTGTCAATCCTCTGCCAATCAATGTTTTTCGGAGAAATCCTAGTTTTCAGAAACTCAATCACCTTATAATAATTTTTCATAACCTCAGGTGATGGTGCACCTGTAATCTTGTTCCTTTCAGGTTTACTCGTTGGCCAGTCTACTGCCCTCTTCCATTCGACCCATAAGTCGGCTGGCACAACTATCTCGAATAAGGTATTCAAGTCTTCCCACAAACACTCAGAGAGTTTCACAAACCTCTCAGTCTGTTGATACCATTCAACTGGCTTCTCTCTCAATCTCGGATAATCGTTTGTAAAAGACAATGGCCCTCATTATCCGCCAGGATCTGACCGCCGGGCGGCCACAATGCGGCCACACTCCCGCCACGGTCATTTTGACATCCCCGCTGGGCCGGCCCAGTGAGCATCTCTGCCGCAACACAGGAGCCGGCTCCAATGGAGCCGGCGGTGTTGCGGCCATGCAGACAGTAAAAAGCTGCACAGGGCCGCGGTCGTAATGAGCTTGGAAGCACCACCAGCCTGTTGGCGGTGCTTCCGTCAAAACAGCCCTGGCGGTCTTGGACCGCCAGGGTTGGAAAGGCCCACCAATATGTCACTTCTGCGCCATGGGACATGAGCAAACTGACCCCCTGGAATCTCTCTCATTGGAAGCATTTTAACTGATTCCCCTTTCTCTGCTCGCTCTGTTTCTTCTTGAGAATCTCGTTTTCGTTTCTCTTTCTTCCTTGCCCATCTGCCTTCCCACTTTTCTAATGCTCCCCAAATTTGCGCACTCTGCAGCAAGTCCCTCAAATGTGCTTTAATTCCTGCTGATCTCATGGGTTCGAAATCTTTTGCCTCAAAATCTAATCTGTAACTTCATCTCAAATGTTTAGTTGTTTTAATATTAATGTCATGCTTCTCTGCTACTTCTGCTAATTTCTGGTGTATTTTTCCTACCTCTTTTGTAATCCTTGGGCATAAATACCTCAGCTCTTCTTCAGTGTAGGATTCTAACCTATTCAATCCCATTGTTCCCTCGACTAATTCATTTGCTTCAATATTTAGTCCCACTCGGTTCAACTGATCTTCCCCTTTTGATGCACCTTGCAAAGAATTTAAACTATCCAGCCAACTAGTTAACTGCTGAGCTGTTAACCCTTGTAATGAGATGTTGCTCGCATTAGTCACGGGCAGTTGCTGTGCCACTGTACCCAAGGCTCGTGGTGTCAAAAGTCTCAAGCTCTGATTTGCATTAAAGACGTTTGCCACATCTGTCAGTGTTACAAGAGGACTAAAACCCGTAGGAGATCTGAGCTCACCAGGACAAGGTCCTGAAGATGATGTTGATTGTATTGAATCTCCCACTCCCCTTCTCACCAAACTCTCTGGCATCTCAGTCTGTTCCCCTGCTTCTGTTTTCTTCTGTGCATATAACGGTACCGCTGGACCAACAGTGATTGGTAGCAATAATGCATCTGGGCCTTCCCTAACACCTGCACCCTGTGTGAGTGGTACTCCCATTGCCTGATTCAGAACTGGTGTGAGATCTACCGAAGTCCCTGTCAACGGATTAAACTTCAACATACCTGTGTCTGTGCTGGTGGCAATAACATTGGTGTCGGGTCAGTCTGAACCAACATTGGCTTCGGAAGCACCTGCTCCCTCGGCACTACGATATTTGAAACAGTCTCAAGAACTGGCACATCTGGATAAACCCTTGTTACCGAAGGCGTATGTACCTGCCCCTGAGCTACCACACTAGTTCCTGCAGCTGGTATACTCTGTACTGACCCTGGCAACGGTCCTCCTTCTGCTTGTACAGCTCTTGTAGCTCCCCGGGATGTTGCAGGAGTAGCAGGAGGGGCTGTAGCACTAGTCCCTGGACCCCCTGCATAGGTCGTCATAGGTGGAGGTCTATCTCTCAAAACTTGTGTAATGAGATCCTCCACATCGGAATCATCATCTTCCAGATAATACTTCTTTCTTTTCTTTTTCTCCTCACTCTCCTCTTCCTTGGCACTATCCCCTTTGTCTGAGTTATCACCCTCTGTGATTGCAGGGAACATCTTAATCTCTTTCATAGTTGCCATCCTCCATCTCTTTTGCTCCCAATCCCACCTAGCTTCTGCTAGTGACTTTTCTATCTTCTTCATCCTTCTGTTGAACTTTAGCTGTTCCTGCTGTCTGGCCACAAACTCCCAAACTGCTAAAGCCTCAAACTGTGCCGGTCTCGGTAACGGCCTCATGTCATACAATGATAATCACAACTGGTCCAAAATTCTCAAATTGAACGTTCCATGCTCCGGAAAAGCTAATGTCCCTTGATTCTTAGTCAATTTACTCCATTGCTTTAACCAAAGACCCGAAGCTATACCTTTTTCTGTCATCACAAGATGTGCCGGGATATCCTCTGGGGGTGCTGGTTCCCCCACTGATGTCTTGATATATGACTCACCCTTCATCGCACTCTCAAATGCCTTGAAAAACTTCATTTTGCCTGTTTTGTATAAACAAATTCAATAAATGAACTGACTTTTACTCCCAAGATTCCCTTCACCCGTTTACTCAACCAATTGCCTCCCACGGACGGCTGCCAATCCGGTCAAGGTTCTTCTCACTAACCGATCTATGCCAGCACGGCACACACTGACGTCACACTGACTCACAGCGGCTGACAAAGTCTTGCAGCTTGTCCTTCTCAACTCAATTTCACTCAACTAATGCAATTTATTGTGAGCGTCTTCACCAAATAATAACTAAAACAAACCTTCTGGTTTACTCCAGGAAAGGACACAATTGCTTCAGGGACCTTACAGATTTTCACTAATGGCACTTTTTGGCTCTTTAGCTATTCCTCTTTCTCAGTCCCCCACATTCTCAAGCAAACTTTACTCTTAACTGATCAATGGGTCTGTCCTGGTGCACATAGGACTTGCCAAATCTCGGTTAAAGCTTCTTTTATTTGTCTAACATTCATTCTGACTTGTTGACCACGCCCGATCAACCTACTAAACCAGACAGATTATAACTTATTACCAAGTGTTGCCTACACTTGCCAATATACTCTGGAGTCTTAGACCACGCAGAGTCCGTACATCACCAACAACCACGTGGACAATTGTTTAGCACAAAGCGCCACACACATAAGAAGTTTGATGACTTCCCTACTCTTACACTTTGGAATCCGCGCACTCCTACTAACCCTGAACTGCAGTACGCAGACTCCCTACTTTTACCTCACATACATCACAATTCACCTGCGATTTGCTTGAGCCAGGTGCAAGCGCAATCTACTACTCTTATACTACTTCAAAACACGCCGAGAACATACTCAATCTCACCAATGGGATCCAGGATCTGGGAAAGTCATTTCTGGGTTTAAGGGGACATCATCTTTGCTACAATTAACATTTTAGAAAAACAAAATTCAAACCTCATAAAAATTAAAATGATTGTACTGAACTTTAAACTACTACCATACCCACTAGTCACCACTTAACTAGTCCCCTAAGGAAACAAACCATCAAGCTGCTACCAAAAACTGCTAGCGCACTTTGTCCTTAGTAAGTTAACTTACAAGGTCGATTAATCTTTTGGATCGCATAGAGTATCCTAGTTAAGCGGTAACCAATGGAACATCAATAAACATCATATCATCATGAAACGCCATGAAAAACCTTGTCTAATAAGAAAATACAATCACTCACAAAAAGATTAATCGTTTTATTCCCTATTAGTTACAATTCTAATCAAAACCTTTATTTTGAACTTTGTAGTGTTAATCAAACTTTATTAGCATCATGAGCAACAATTCACCAAGTGTTATTTGATAAGCAAAAATGAGCATCAACATAAGTCAACAAATTCTTTAACATTGAATAATTCAGCAATGCAAGTCAGTCAGTCTACTGTCACCATTAAGTCACCCTTGTCAGCCTACCTACCTCAAATTACATCAGCATGCGGGTCTTCATACGAAAACAATTTAGTCAAAAATCATTAATTTGGAAAAATCTACCTAAGAGAGAAAAACATTTAAAACAGCACAGTTGATACCTAGAAGAAAAAGCACACGTTAGTCAGTCAAGATTTTATAGCTACCTATCCAAGATAGATCAGCAATGAGCCAGTCTTCATCTCCAGATCATCAGTCATCGGCAAGAGTCGGGCTCACAGAGAGCAAGCCAAATTTTCATCACTTCGGACAGCGTCTCCTGACGTCATCAACTTTCACCTCTCCGCTCTGATTTCCCTTCCCTTGTCATGACTTTTTATTAGGGTCTCTCAGTCCGTCCCACAAATTGCTAATTGGTCAACCTCATCAGGGGTTATGATTCTAACCTATACCTATAGTTTTTGTTTACCACTTGTTTGCGTCGGTTCAAGCATCAAGTTCCATTAATATGATTGGTCCTTCTGTCGATGAGAACATCATCCGGCTCTTCAGGTAACGAAATTGTTGCCCACAGTCTTTTAGTCAGTGCTTCCATTGTTCGAGTCCTGGGAAAGTACATTTAGCCTACTCTGCACATAATTGTATCAATTTGTTCTGATCATCTCCTGTCCTCTGATACATTGCACAAAATTCTAGAAGAACTCGTCTGAACTCTGTACAGTTCAAGGTCCTTTTCTCCAGTCCCAGTCCTCTGCAGCTCATCGCATCTCCACGTTTAAGCAAGCAAGGCCCAGCGCCGACCAGGCCGACCAGGCCTCTAGTTCGGCTAAGTTAGAGATACGAAGCATCCTAAAACATAGATTACATCATCAAATATGGCATATTAATACATAATTTTTATATTTCACATTATTTTAGTACTGTTAACATACATAGTGACCACTCCCCATGGGGAGTGTTTTACTCATTACACGTTACACGTGTTTTACTCATTACACGTTATTTTCAATTATTAGTTTACTTTATCATTATTTCTCATTAGTCTGTATACACAAATCATTAGAATATTCTCATATTAGCATATCTGCTCCAACACACTCTCTTCCCAGACTAAGATATTTACATCTCCTCTTCTCTTGCTGGGGATTGTGGTGGGTCAAGGGGTTAGTTAGTGAGGGATTCTCTACTCCTTTGATTGGAAAACCAAACCCATAACTTATGTCCAAAGGAATTCAAAGGTACAAAATTAAAAGAAAATAAATTTGCGTCCTCATGATTTTTAAGCAAGATGAATAGTCGATCCGTCTTTTAGTATAGTTTTGCAGCTCTGGCTGACAGTATAAGGGAGTGAGAGGTTAAATCAGGATTGTGACCATGCTATTTCTGAAACTCCGATTTACTTATGGACTGTCTTGCATTCAGGGTTTTATCAGCTTTGAATAAGTGCATGGTTTCATACAGCATGTCATTCCATCACCAAATCACCAAATAAATCAAAAAAGAGAAATTAAATCACTACCAGAGCCTTTAACTTCCCTCCCCTTCCTCCTTCTAAGCATATGCGTTTGACCATTGGGCCCCAATTTAGGCAGAGATCTCAATTTGCCTCCTGCAAGGTTCCCTTCTGCCTTCCAAACCAAAATAGTAATCTGTCACATACTGGGACAAGCCACACTCTTCCTGGAGCCTGGCTGGGCACAGTGTCCTACCAGTGGCTTCCTTGCGGTAGAGAGGTTTCTGTGTCCTCACCTTGTCAAGGCAGGTTTCTGCACTGCACGTCTTTTCCCGGCTTCTCTCCTTTCACAATCTTCTCTGGAATGGCCACACCTCCTTGATCTCCTGTTTCCTCCTTAAAGGGCCTTGGTGGTGCCTCCTCAAAAACTAACTCCTCCTGCTTCCAACCTTTACCTCCAATCAGCTTGGGCTTCCTGTTGTTCTTCTTGTTAATGTCTCACCTTACCCTCCTTTTGATCCTGTTTAATTCCCGAAGTCTTGCAAAAGTAGAATGGGCTGTTGATTTCTTTCAAGTGCCATGCTTGCCACGGACCAGGGAAAGTCATCAGGTGAATCCTCTTTGTTTACCCCTTCACCCACACCAACCCGACAGTGATGTTTTCATTCTTGGTGAGTAGTGAATTCTTAGTTACGATTGTAATTGTTCAGGATTGTCAGATATGTTATGATTTATTCTTAAAATATTGTACGATGTAGTTAGTATTGGACTCAATAGTGTATAAGATGCTTGGTAGTTCTCCTATTTATTTCCACAGAAACTGATACCTCTAAACAAGAGTAGGCGACTAGGATGACATGATGATCATTGCACAAAGAGAGAGGGAGACTAGACATTGATAAATGACTATATAATATGAACTGCCTATTGATTGGTTGTTGTGACTCGTGCTTTTTATTTCTACTTTCCCTGGTATTCATGGGAAAGGTAGTTTATTCATATGTTAATATTTCTTATGGCTGCTGTGTTAATAAAGCGAAGAAGGAAAAGCATAATCTTTGTCTCCGTGTCCTTGATAGAATAGAATTGAAAACTTTCCTTCAAAACAGCTAGAAAATTGTGTATTAGCTTAACTGAGGCTCAGGCAGAAAAAGTTAAACTTTCTCAAATGTATGTTTCTGATATATTTGATAAATATTACAATAAACTTAAAATGACTATTCTAGCCATTTTCTGTTGAAAGTTAAAATTGCAATTTACAATCTGTACTTCAACGTTTTCCAGGGTCCAGCTACAGCCCAGCAAGTGAAAATGATTTTTTAGTGCTAGTCACTGGAGGAACATTCCAACTTTAGAGTTTTCAAGTTACACTAATAAATATCTGGCACACAACCTTGTGAAAAAAGGATGTACTTATGGGTAACATATTAAGAATTTCCTACCTGTCAGAAAGAGTTATTTTGACTAGTTCTACAAGTGGTTTTTGGCCAGTGCAGTCAGGCTACACATGGTAGGCAGGAAGCCATGCTTTACAGGCCCAATCATAGCACAATAGGTGTTGCAATCCACAGGTGCCATTTTACTTTCAGACCCTGGCTGCACTTTCTGCACCATATACCAGGGATTTGCAGATCATTTCAATATGTAAATTATGGGTGAGCTAATTTTATCATATTTGGGGGGAACATGCACTTTGCTCTGGTTTAGCAGGGGTAAAGGGAACAGAATTCCATGTCCAACAAAACAGATTGGTCAAAATTGGGGGGAAAATTGGCCTAAAGATAGTAATTTCCTACATGGCTCCGTCCATCCCCACCCCCCAGAAGAAGACAGAAAAACTACAGTGGAAGTTCTTGTCACTAAGGTGAATAAACCTGAAAAGACCACCAGCATTGGTGTTGTCAGTGCCATGTCTATGTTCTACCATAAAGCCCATCCCCTACAGAGTGATGGACTACCTCAACAGTTTGAGATTCTCTCCTTGCTTTTACATCAGCCACCTAAGAGACCTATGGTCTGTCTGAACCCAGAAATGTGTCATTTCCTGCTTTTTGGATTTTTAATGAATACTAAAAATAGTGGTTGAATGATTCCTACAACTTATCCCAGCCCCCAAGTTAGCAAAAATAATACTTTATTCTAAACATTTGTTTTCTCATAGAGCAACTACTGCCTTATACAGTGAAAACTCTCTTGGGGGCTGGTCACTGTAAGTTCATGCCAACATTAAATTGTTGCATGTACCACTTTTAAATACTAAGGGGCAGATTTAGAAGCCCTTACCACTGCCTTAACACCACCTTAGCATGATTTTTATGACACTAAAGCAGCGTTAAGGTGGCCATTCCCACATGCCATGTTTACAAAGTGGTGAAATGTATGCATATGGCAACTTTGCAACCCCTTACGCCATTTTATGCCTGCTTCAGGCATAATGTATGCAAGAGGGGGCATTCCCACACAGGGAGGCATGAAAAAATTGTGCAGTCAAATTTACAAGATTTCACTGCACCATTTTTTCCATCATTTTTAACGCCTGCTCAAGGCGCGCATTGAAGTGACGCACCCATAATAATCTATGGGCCTCCCTATGCTTTGCTGCAGTAGTGTCAAAATGTTTAACGCTAGTGCAGCAAAGCGCACAACAGCGTCACAAATTTTTATGCTGTTGTGGTAATGACCGCCATGGTGCACCGTACTGTAAATACGGCACAACCATGGTGTTGTTAGGTGGGGCAAGGGGGATGATAGAAAGTGGCACATGGGGACCAATGCACCACTTTCTTGTAAATCTGCCTCTGAGCTTCCTACCTTGTGGGTACAAGGCCTTGTGAGGAATAGCTTATTTAATATTTAAGAGTAGGGTCCTATCAAAAAGGGTTATTTTCACAAGCTTACCTGCAGGTTTAAAAGATGTGCAGTCAGGCTATCCAGGAAGAGCCAGAGCCATGTTTTCGTTGTCAGCTACTGGATGGCATACCATGTGATGCAGTCCATAGGTGACATAAATACCTTTCAATGCCACTGATGTATTTTCTTGCACCATATACTATAGACTTCTTGGAAAATTAAATATGCTAATCGGGGATTATACATTTTACCATTCTTTAGAGATGAGAACACATACACTGGGCACTGGAAAGCAGTGCCCCAATGTGCAAAGTTCAAACACCAGCAATATCAATCAGCAAAAAATGGGGATGATAGCACAAAAAGAGAGAGTTTTTAATGCCTGGGGTACATCTCTGCAAAAGGGTTGAGATTCTGACACCAGACCACTCCCTCCCTCTGTCCCTTTCATTGTACGCACCCCAGAGTCATCATGTTTTCCATCATTACCCAGTTTCTCTAACTGGTCCTAACCGGTTCTTAAGAAAACCCAAAATAATTTTCTATCTTTGTTCCTATCTTTTCTTCGAGGAGTCTTCCACCCATTCGCACCAAATATAGGGGCATATTTAAGAGCCCCTATTGTCACTTTAGCGCCGCCATAGCATTTCTCCGTGCCATATTTACAAACTGGTGCAATGCATGCATTGCTACACTTTGCAAACCCTTTTGTTACATTATGCCTGCACCAGGCATAATGTGTGCAAGGGGGGCGAAAAAATGGCACAAGGAAATCTAAGAGATCTCCTTGCGTCATTTTTTTTAGCACTTTTAATGCCTGCTCAGACCAGAGAAGGCTCAGAGCAGAGGTTAAAAGGGGACATACCATTATTTTTAACGGGCCCCTATGTACTCTGCTGGAGTAGTGCTAAAATTGTGGTGCTACTCCTGCAGAGTACATCAATAGTGTCAAAACAATTACACTATTGCCCACTACCCTGCACCATTGTGTGCCGGATTTTAAATACGGCGCACAGATGGTAGTGGTAGGGGGGCGATAAGGGGTGCAAGGAAACTGGTGCTGCACTGTGCAGCGACACTTTCCTTAAATCTGCCTCCTAGTCTTTTTAACTGATCTAAGGACAGTGTTTCAAGGTCTACTCTCATTCATCTTGTGTCCACGTCTCTTTGGTTGTAATGGCATAAAAGAACTGAATGTATTACTCTATTTGTAATAATTGGAACTATGGTCTACATATAATACACTGTTTGCCTCCAATATTCAAAACCTGTTCATGGGCCACAGGCCAAACAGAGATGACTAGGGCACAATTGTGTTATTTGAAGTTTACCACTGTTGACCCAAGTTCTGATCTGTGATGGCACTGCAAACTGACCACTGAATACACCCTATAAGGACTTGGCCCTCAGGGTAGTGGAGCAAGCAAGCCAAAGCTTCTCAGGGATGTAATGTGATAGGGAAAGGAGAAACTCAGAAATCAACAGTTAGCAAATAATGTAAAAGAATGATTGCTCAATAGAGTGCTTGTCTTTTATAAAAAGAGAAGTACTTTAGTACAGAAAAATGAAATACCACACGACTTAATATGCTTCTGCCGTCAATAGCAGTATTCCAGGGGAAACAGGCAGGCTTAGGATTAATATGCAGGTGGCTGTTAACTGTTATCCGCGTAAGAAGACTTCTAGGTTGGTGACTTTGAGACTAGCCCATCAATGCCCCAGTCACTGGTAAACCCTACCACTGCATTTTCTTAAGCCAAAAGAGTCCTAATGTCTGGTGTACACAAGTTCAAGGGTTTGGCATTTACCTGATGATAGAGGCAGTGAGACTCCAATAAGAGGCCTCACTCCAGAATGTGTGCACGATGGGCCACCCTCCTACTGTAATGTTTGGGAGATCCATGTTGACTGCCACTAATCACTAGGTGTGTCTGCAGGCTCCAATGAGGAAAGGTTTCAAAGCAAAAGCTCCCTCCCCCCCCCCAACCCCAGCCCAGAGGAAAGTAAGGAGCTCACACTCTGGTGCCTGTGATCCTCCACTTGCTAACAGAGTCAACACTAAATGCAATCTTTTGCTGTCCTTCTCCTTGCTTGCCACCACCTGTGGTTATGGTTTAAACAGCGATCGGGAAACTGGGTGACCCATGGCATCACTGAAGTCAGCGTCTGCTGCACTTGAGCTCTTTCTTCTTAGCCACCATGTGAACATTGGTCTGTGTGACCAGGGAGATTAAGAGCTCCAAAAGCGTGTAGAATGAAAACCTTTATGACCCATTACAAGCCCTGGGGGAAAAAACTTACAGTGCCTTCAGCCTGACTCCAGAGCTTTCAGTGGTGCCAGGTCATGAACACAGATCTACAACCTGAATTCACCCATACACCTAGAGGCGACTCATTCTGCAGTATGCTCTATAAAACAGTAATATGTTGAATGAAAACATTAAAGAAACATACCATCTGGAAAAAAGCAGATACTCTTAGAGAAGGCAAGATAAAGTAAAACATGAGAAATATAAAACGGACTGTATTTCTGGATTACTTTAAGGGATTTTACAATCATTGTTGAGGAATCAAATAAGCGTTTTTGCTGGTAAAATTAAGGGTACGAATTTAGCAATAGTTATGGGTCCGCTTCAAAGTCATATTTTAATTACTGCCGTGTCTGAGTCCTGCAGGGCCTGCCGCTACGTAAAGCCCTGAGCGCTGCTGTCATAGGAGAAGGTAGCTACATTTCACATTTTTAATGCAGGTCAATAAATACATCAGAAAAAATAGAGAAAGAACAGTCTATATCAACAGATGATTCGTGATTTCTTTATCTGAAATTGGCATAGTAAAGGCCAGATCTTGCATAGTTGTTGCGTTTTTTATGTGCGTAGTCGGTTCCAATGTAAATAATAATCAGACTAAATCAGATCTGTTAGAGGAATTGGGTCTGTCGTTCTTTGGAGTAAAGCATCAAACTTACCACGGCTTGGCCCACTAACATGAAGCATCTACCGTGGGGCTTCCAAGTAAACTCCTCGCTAAGTAAACAGGCAGGGTAAGCAAGGCGGACGCATCCCGGCACTGTAAACGTAATACGAGGCCATTTTGTCAACGCCTAATGAAGAAGCGCTGTGTACAGTAGCGATGACCGTTAATTGCCTCATTATCCTTGCAGATCAGAAGCAAACTGTGTTTTGTTTGTGAAATAATAAATGAGGCGGCGCAGAAGATAGGCCTACCCATTCATCTTCTTTTGTTTCCCCATCCTACAATTCACTTTCTCTTTCTTAATAGGGTCTCATTTAGAGTATGTGGTAATGAGTGGAAAGGTCGGTAATTGACTTATTACATACATATCTGACCTTGTTGCACAATTTGAGACTATATTACAGCATCGAAATGGAAATTGAATGGCGGATTTTCGTCAGCAAAACTTCGTGCTAAAACACTCACAAAACATGCAACAAGATTAGTATCCACTTCGGGACTTACTTCAGTGACACAAACCATTTAGTGTAAAAGGTAATTTATTTAGGACAGGATTGTAACAATAATGCATAACCTTAACTTTCATTGAACAATCTTGTAAAGCTCAGCACCAGACTTGTGTGTAAAAACTCCATTCGCTCTTGAATCCCCCGCACAATCCGGAAGCTCAGCCATTCCAAATCCAGACAAGCCGCTACATTACCACCTTTTTCCAACCACACCCATTTGCCTTTCCCTAACTGATCAGTCTTGGATCACCTGAGCCAAATTCCCAAACGTTCCCCATGCAGACAAACCTCCCCGACCTGCACACCTACCGCTCTCCCTACCCCCAAAAGCTCAGACACTCGAAAGGCACCAAAAACATCCACACCATGCACAACCGGAAAAGCGCCAACTCATACTCATTTGCCAACACACAGGCAACATGGGCAATAATTCAAGCAACAATTCGAATGTAATGGGCTCCCTTGCCGCCCTTCCTGACCCTGTTCTGACTCTACCTCAGCCCTTCAACATTTTTCTCAACAAATCACCCCTCGCTGAATCATAACCAAAAAAACAACTTTCCGTAAAACGAAACCCCTGCCAATTTCCCACCAATGGTAGTGGACGACAGACCCTTCTGTATCATAAAAAGCACAAAGCGCAATGCGCGCAACTCAAGCTCTTTAGCATTCGGCAACCAAACATCGCCCAAAAACATCTTAAAGGATTGAAGATCCAACCATGCCAGTTGGTAACTCCGCCGACTGGATTCCACTGAAGACATATCCACCAGCCCAGTGATCATCACGTCCCCCACTTCCAAATGTCTGCCGGGACCGTAGTCTTGTTCTGCTCTGCTCCTGGTACAGGCTGCGAAAACGTTGCCACTGTGAACAAGACAGGGAATCTGCAATCTCGTTGTACACCCCAGGTATGTGTGCAGCTTTGAAAATAACATTTAATGACAAGCATTGAAGCATGAACTGGCGCAACAAATGCAACACCCTGAGGTCCCTCGCTCTTTGCCTGTTGACTAATTCAACAACCGTCATGTTGTCAACCAAAAAATACACAGTCCAGTTAGCGAGCTCATGCCCGCAGACAGCCAATGCTACCAGGAGTGGAAACAATTCAAGAAAAGCAATGCTCCTACCCTGCTGCAACCATTGTCTGGGCCATGATTCTGCACACCACCTTCCGTCCAAAAAAAACGCAAAACCTGTGGCTCCCGCTGCATCCGAAAAAATCTGTACCTGCCAAATTGTCTCCTCTTCACCAAAAAACATGGAGACACCATTAAACTGTGTAAAAACCCTGACATCCTCTCTCAAACCTACCGAAACGCGTATTCTGTGGTGTGGCAGTACTGCTCCACTCATAGCTAAACCCAACCGCCTACAAAAAGTCCTACCCCTCAGACCACCCTGCAAGCAAAGGTAAGGTAACCCAGCACACCCACAGGGTTCCCAAGAATTCCAACATTTCCCTCACCTTAGCCGCCGGTAATCTTGTAACCAAAGCGTTTGCATCCAATTCAATACCCAAAAAAGTCAGCACAGACTGAGGTCCTTCTGTTTTCTCGGGAGCCAAAGGCACCCCCACCTGTTGAGACAGATCCTGAAAAGCATCCAGGGCCCTCCCACAAGCCCCTGAACTGGCTGGTCCTACAAAAAGGAAATCATCCAAATAGTGAGACACTGTATGATGCCCACTCCATTTGACAAAACCCACTGTAGAAAGATACTGAATGCCTCAAAAAGTGCACAAGAAATGGCGCAACCCATTGGGAGAACCCTTTCAACGTAGATTTCCCCATCAAATTGCATACCCAACAAATCAAAATCCTCCGGGTGTATGGACATTAGCCTGAAGGCTGATTGGATGTCTCATTTTGCCAACTCCGCTCAGCTTGCCACCCCTCTAGACCAATTTGATGGCATGGGCCACTGATGCTTATACCACCTTAGTATCCTCTGGTGCAATGAAATCATTGACCGATGCACCCTCCGGCCACGATAAATGATGAATCAGGCGAAATTCACCTGGCGCCTTTTTTGGTACCACTCCCAAAGGGGAGATCATAAGGTCCCTACTGGGCCATTCATAGAAAGGGCCTACAATTCTGCCCAAGGACACTTCCTTACCCACTTTGTCCTTTACAACTTGTGGCATCTCTCTGGCAGACCGCAAATTGTGCACCTACTGCCTTACTTGTGGACCCTGGTAACTGACCCGAAAACCCTCCCGAAAACCCCACACTAACTTACAAGCCGTGGCATTATCCGGATAGCTATGTAACCAGGCCAGAAGAGCCTCCAGCCTAATTGGCGTAGGAGCCCTTTGTCGCAGGAGCGCCCTGCATGCCTCTTCCCTTGGACGCTCTCCATTGCTTGGCTGGGCTAGAAAGGGAAAAACATTGCGTAAACGGGTGTCGGCCCCCGCACTTGGAGCAATCATGTTTAAATTTGAAGGGCTGCCTGGAACAAATCCTTTGTTAAAGTTCAAACAGGCTCCTGTCGTGGGTACCGATGTCCGCTGACCCACCCCCACCCCTCCTTGAGCGGGATGGGCCTGAAAAGGCTTTTACACCACTGGCAGGCCGCTCACGGTGTGTGTAGCTGCCATGGACTACGAAGACGCCATCCACTGCATCCACAATTCCTGATTTACATCTCCCCAGGGCTTGTCAGGATTTACACTCACCCTTGCCCTGAACTCCACCAAGTAAAACCCCCGAAGTGTATCTGAGCTTTCCTTATAATATCCATATATTTAAAAAGCGCAAAGGCCCTATCTGGGAACTTTTCACAATATATACTTGCAAAAATAAAAAATGCAGAGGTCCAGTTATCCATCGTAATGGGGACTCTCAGTCTATGCCTAACTCCCACTCTTCTTCCTTAGAGCCCTCCTTGGCTTGTATGTCCCTATGTAGGAGTTTGGAAACGTCTACATACTCATGCTTCCATGTCCTAGCCTTCGTTTTATCCACGACATGAGACCCCAAAGGCATGGCCAGACCCATGTTGGAAGCTGCTTCTTGTGCCCCCCATCCTTGTCCTCGGACCCCCTAGCCTTCCCAGCCGCCTTGTCTCCTGACTCACTCCCATCTGCTGTACCTGCGCTACCTGCATCCTTAGCCATTGCACTGTCACCACTCTGCATGACCCCTTCCACAGGTGTGTCATGAACTGAAAAATCGCCTACCTCAATAGACTAACGTGTACTGGTGCCACAGAAACCAGAATCTTCCCATCAAACTGACCGCCATTGACCCTTACCTCTGCCTTGGGCCCCCAAAGGCCGTAAACCCTTCTGTGTCCCGCGACCACGTGCCAGACCTTGACGCACCTCTTGTGTTTCACCACCAGACATGTGATCCTGCAAGATAGAAACAGAAGAAGGGGTTGCGCTGCTCCTGTGCCCTTTCCCCCTCCTTTTGCCACTGTTCACCTCTGCCTCTTGAATCTCCCCATCCTCCCACTCATTCATCTCCTCATCATAATCGAGTACCACCACATCCTCCTCATCCATCTCCCACCTGCTGTCAACACCACCACTCATCATCATGTTATTCGACGAATCTTCCTCAAGACCGTCATGGTGCACACCATCTCTGCTGTGACCCCCATCCTGCGGTGTAGAGAAGGCTGTTGAAGACCCCTCTAGTGCTTCTGACCAACGTGTTGAGGCCGTTTTGCACCCGTTGGCATCACCTTCTTTCTGCCAGACTCACACACTGACATTGTCCTTCCACGCCCTTCATGGCCGTGTGTGCCACTTGTGCTCATTGCGCCGCCTGACCCTCCGGCCGCACAAGCCTCCTGGCCCTCCCCACTTCTACCTGTTGTACCCAAACCCAGCTACCCCGACCTGGTGCCCTTGACTGGGGTACCATACTCTCCACCACTTCAGCTGCCCTCTTGAGCTGCCTACTTTTTGTCCCTGCCCCCTCCCTGAACCTACACAACTGTGCCCACCCCTCTTCTTTCTCTGCCACTATACGGCACTGCTCTTGTATTCTGGCCTCCAGAGCCCATGCCTCACCCAAATCCAACCTGCCCTGCCTGAACCCCCCCAACTCTGTACCATCTTGCCCCACTCCAGGCACCCCCCAGCCTGTGCTGCCTGCCCACTTCCTGCCTTTGCCTTGACTGACCCACCCCCTGTCTTGCCAGCACTCTGGTCCTTTTTTTTTTAAGTGGGAGCCCCACGCTCTTCACCAGAGCTGTGCCATCCTTGGGCAAAGAAAGGTCCAAAGGGGCCATATCTATGCTGGGCCCAGCCACTCCTTGAACCCCATGATCTACCATCGAACTCTGGGACCTGCTCGACTTCACCTCCCCGGACGTGGCCTTTCTAACCAAAACCTGGTGGAACCACTCCTCAGCGCCCGACATCGCCATAGCCATCCCGAACGGATACAAAGTCTCCCGCCGAGACCGCACCAACAGAACCAGAGGAGGTATAGCCATCGTCCACAAAGCCACCCTCGAAGTCAAGACCACCCTGGACGACTCCTTCAGTGCCGCCGAACTCCTTCACTTCCAAGTCCGCATCGACCCCAACACCACGCTCAGAGGAACACTCATTTATAGACCCCCAGGACCCAGGGCCCCATTCAGCAATGCCATCGCCGACCTGGCCAGCACCCACGCACTCGCCTCCACGGACTATATCGTCCTTGGGGACCTGAACTTTCACCTCGAAAACAACAATGACACCAACTCCACCACCCTGACCGAAAACCTCGCCAACCTCGGCTTCACACAGCTCGTCAACACTCCCACCCACACAGCCGGTCTCACTCTTGACCCCATCTTCTCCACAAGTAACCACCTCACCTTCAACCATACCATCGAACACTAATGGACCGACCACCACTGCATCCACTTCACCTTCAAGAAACAGACAGAACACCACCTCACCGAACAACCACCCTGCCGACGATGGGGCAAAGTCACCGAAGATCAACTAACCAACGCCCTAGCCCAGAAACCACCCGCCAACCCCACCGACCCTGACATCGCCGCACACAACCTCAAGCTATAGATCGACGACTGCGCGACCGCCTTGCCCCACTCAGAAAACCCTCCAACAACCACATCAACAAAAAAGCCACCTGGTTCACCAAAGACCTCCAAACGCCACTGCCGGAAACTCAAGCAAATATGGCTACTCAAACACACTCCAAACAAGAACAAGGCACTCAAG
This sequence comes from Pleurodeles waltl, assembly GCF_031143425.1. NCBI lineage: Eukaryota > Metazoa > Chordata > Amphibia > Caudata > Salamandridae > Pleurodeles > Pleurodeles waltl. The sequence continues at coordinate 701,471,141 of NC_090443.1, read as the reverse complement.
GATGCTACACGCAAACACCACCAACTCATCAGGCTAGCAAAAAGATCCTCCTTCAAAACCCGCCTAGAAAACAACGCCCAGGACTGCAAAGAACTTTTCAGCATCGTAAAAGAACTCTCCATCCCAAGCGCCACCGTCAATGACATCGCCCCTTCCCAAGAACTATGTGACGCCCTAGCAACCGCCTTCCACCGAAAAATCATGGACATCCACGACAGCTTCAACTCCCCTCATACCTCGGACACTCCTACCCCGCCCTCCACGAACTCCACCCGCTCCAGCCGACTGACCTCCTGGACCAGCATCAGCGACGACGAAACTCGCAAGACCATGAACTGTGTCCACTCTGGATCACCATCAGACCCCTGCCCACACCACATCTTTAACAAAGCAGACACAGCCATCGCACCACACCTACGGAAAGCCATCAACATCTCCTTCAAAACTGCAAGATTCCCGGAAAGCTGGAAACACGCCAAAATCAACACCCTTCTCAAGAAACCAACGGCGGACCCCAAGGACCTGAAAAACTTCCTGCCCATCTCCCTGCTCCCCTTCCCGGCAAAGGTCATTGAGAAAATCGTCAACACTCAGCTCACTCGGTACCTCAAAGACAACAACATTCTCGACTCCTCCTTGTCCGGCTTCACACACAACCACAGCACCGAAAGCGCTCTCCTCGCCGCCACAGACGACATCAGAAGCCACCTCGACAATGGAGAAACATCAGCCCTCATACTCCTAGACCTATCAGCCGCCTTTGACACTGTCTGTCACCACACTCTGAAAACCCGCCTCCGCGCAGCAGGAATCCAGGAACAGTCCCTCAAATGGACCGCATCTTTCCTCGCCGGCAGAACCCAAAGAGTCCGCCTCCCCCTGTACCAGTCCAAAGCCTTCAACATCATCTGCGGTGTACCCCTGGGTTCATCCCTCAGCCCGACGCTGTTCAACATCTACATGGCCCCCCTCACACAAGTGGCCCGTTAGCACAACCTCAACATCATCTCCTACGCCGACGACACCCAACTCATCCTTTCCCTCACCAAGGACCCACACACTGCCAAAACCAACCTCCACGAGGGACTAAAAGCCATCGCTGACTGGATGAGAGACAGCCGGCTAAAACTGAACTCGGACAAAACTGAGGTCCTCATCCTTGGGCCCACCCCCTCCGCCTGGGACAACTCATGGTGGCCGACCACGCTGGGTCCCCCACAACACCTACTGACAGCGCACGAAACCTCGGCTTCACCCTCGACTCCACACTCTACATGTCAAAGCAGGTCAGCGCCATCTCCTCCTCCTGCTACAACAACCTCTGCATGCTTCGCAGAGTCTACATATGGATCCCACCAGAAACAAGAAAAACAGTAACCCAGGCCCTCGTCAGCAGCAGACTCGACTACGGCAACGCCCTCTATGCCGGTATCCCATCCAAACTCCTACAACGCCTCCAACGCATCCAAAATGCCTTCGCCCGACTCATCCTCAACATCCCTCGCCACAGCCACATTACCCCCCACCTAAATGACCTTCACTGGCTCCCATCAACAAGAGGATCACCTTCAAGCTCCTCACCCACGCGCACAAGGCACTCCACAACACCGGACCAACATACCTGAACAACAGACTCAGCTTCTACGCTTCCACCCGGCAACTCCGCTCCGCCAACCTCACTCTCACCTCGTTCCGGCACAAATCTTCCGGCGGCAGATCATTCTCGTACCTCGCCGCCAAGACCTGGAACACCCTCCCGTCTGACAAAGGCAGACCCAGGACCTCCTTTCCTTCAGAAGACTCCTCAAGACCTGGCTCTTCGAGCAGTAGCAGCTCCCCCCCAGCGCCTTGAGACCCTCACGGGTATGAAGCTCGCTGTACAAATAATTGATTGATTGATTGACTGATCTACAACCAGCCCAGGCCCAGTGCACACCAGCTGCTCTTGACTTTCCCCAGGCCCCCCTTCTGTCTGTTCCCCTACCCTCAACTTCTGAGCTGCCTCCCCCTCCCCCTTCCCTGATTCCCCCACATCATGTTGTCCCAGGGGCGTGGACACGCTACGTGCCCACCACGCCATTTTCTCAGGCTTTTTCACCCTGCTGTTGATAAACATGCATCTACCACAGCCGCTACCCAGCCCGACGCGCTGCACGTCGGCCGTATCATGCCTACCCAGGCCTGGTCAATCACAACAGGCCTGAGTAAGTCGGCTCAGCCGGCTACGCCTAACATGCAAAGCGCTGCCTTCACAGCTTCAGCGTCGTGGCTTGTTGCCATGGGGCTGAAGCAAAACTAACCTTTGGAGGGACTTTGCCGCTTAAGGGCAATAAATTTAAACCAAACTTGCCTCCAACAAAACTGCTCCCCAGGGGACAGACAAAATTCCGTACCGAGCGATGAGTGGCGTGGAAAGAGGCCAGTGACTCCCCTTAACCCCTTTTATCCCCCCTCCCCTCTTCCAACCCCCACCTACCTACCTCCAATCCCATCCCGGCTGCGTCCCTTCCCCCATCCCGAACGCACCCGTGGACAGACTAGAGCGGGTCTCTCGCTCCGTGGGCCCCACCATTGCCACATTTTGTTTAGGCTGTAACACAGAAGCCCGTGACAGTACTGTGAAGTAACTTTAAAGCAGCATCGCAAAACTGCTCCACTGATTTACGACTATGCTTTAAATGTACCTGGTAGTGTTATCATGACTGTTGTTTCAATCTCCCTATGAGCTCCCTACACGTTATTTAGAAGGGCTACAGTCAGTGCTGAAAGTGGAAATAAAACACTCCGGAAACCGTAAATTGGGAGCCCAGGTGTGGCAGATGAAAGGGGTGTATTCACTAGGGGCGGAGCTTGAGAAGCAGACTCCGACGTCAATTTATATATTTATCAAAAGCATTCTGCAAAGAAATTGGCAGCAAGGACAAATGTGACAGCAATTGTGATATAGTTTACTTAGTTGTTCATAATAGGGTCTAGGGGGGCAGCTGACAACTGAGATAGTTTGGGAAATGGAGCATTCCATCAACTGCTCCATTGCTTGGACTCCTTTTGGCTTATGGTGGGGTGCCCTGGGTCTGAAACTGGCCATCTCATGATACCCGCCACCATTTTTTTAGTGGTAACACGGTGGCTAGCGGTAGTTTAGAAGCTTTCAAGTAGCTTGGTTTGCTATTCTTTGAAAAGCGGTTACTTATTGCTTGTGCAGCTTACGTTATAGGTGCAAGTATGTACGCAGATGAAAAAGTTGTCAGAGCCCTGCTGCTCCTTCAAGAGGCCGGGCCTCTTGGCCAACGGAGTTTCCATGGGAGGCTACCTAAAGCAAAGGGCCTCAACAGTGGGTGTGGCATTGGTGCTGCCTATTTGCAGCTGCGCCGGACCCCTGCAGCCGCAGCATGTGAGTTGAGAGTGAGGGGCTGTCCAGAATGAGGAGAGCGGCCCTGAGAGTGCATGCAGTGGGTTGGGGGGTGGAGTTTATGCTTGAGCGCCTGACTGCATGCGAACTGGAGAATACAATGGGGAAAGTGAGGCCCCGGGCGATGGTGTTGGGATGGGGAGGATTCCTGGCCCTTGAGGATGGTAATTAGGCTGCTGGAGGCTGAAAAATGGCTGAGGTGTACAGGCACATTGAGGATTGAGTGGTCATAGAGGAACTGGCTAAGCTCCATTGAAGCAGGGTTTTCTCTGGACAATACAGGCAGAGAATGGTGCGGAGAGGGAGGGAGTGCGGGGCTACTCACAATGCTCATACATCAGCAGGGAAAGGAAGAGGGATGGGGAGCTTTTATGAATCGTGTGACCATTGATTCTCACAAGAGGGCAGTGAGCATTGGCTGGGAGGGGGAGGGGCTGCTTTAAGGGGCAGGGCACAGCAGGAAGGATAAGAAAGGGCCCAATTCAGGGCAGTTGTAGATGAAGCATTGTCATCCGTCACCTAAGACACGGTCTGCCTGAAGGGGAGATGGGCGCGGTGCTAAAGAAGGTGTTTTAATAAAATATCAATAAATATTCATGTATTCCGCGTATTGGATTTGCGTAGAAAATGTAATAATATAGGGAAAAATGAAGCACACATTTGAAAATGTGTCCACGTGAGTGGCCGCCAATCTTCACTAAGTATACTTATTAATATGAAACATGGAGCTTTTGTTTGATTATGGTAATAATACATCATATTGAGGGTTATGTATTATGCATTAAAATTTATTAATTGTAGGTCTAAACTTAGTGGAGGTCTTGGCCTAGTTGCACGGCCTCATGTCAAGCTGTATTTCTAAACCGATTAATAAAACGTTTGCTTAGAGAATTAAATTGTGATATTTCAATGTGCTGACTAGGGGCCTGATTACAACTTTGGAGGAGGGTGTTAATCCGTCCCAAATGTGACGGATATCCTGCCCACCGTATTACGAGTTCCATAGGATATAATGGACTCGTAATACGGCGGGTGGTATATCCGTCACATTTGGGACAGATTAACACCCTCCTCCAAAGTTGTAATCAGGCCCTAAATGTGCTCATAGCCAAAAGTCTTTCTCATGAGAACCGCTTGCTAGAAGATGTTGTACTTGATAAATGTAACAATATAAGTGTAATATGTGTAAGAGACTTTCTCAGGAGAAGAACAATGGAGACACTGACTGGAGTATAAGCTGCAACAATATTGTTACCTGACGAGCCAATCAGCAACATGTGAACCGAGAACTAGTAGAAATTATAGATTTGATATTTTAGTTTACAATGTGTGAACATGTGATCCCTTGACCAATAGGGACTTGGGAAGTAGTTTTAGGAATTCTAACTTAGCCGGACTGAACTGATGGAAGACAGAGCATTTGCCCATTTTCTTTCTTGCTGAAAGGCCATTACTTTCTTGAGCGTCTTGACAAGAGACGTGCTTAACTTTACTGATTAAAGACTTTGGCCCTCATTATGACATTGGTGGTAAATCCCACTTACCATCACGGTGACGGCCACCAACATACCGCCTCAGTGGCAAATATCTGTTTGCCATATTATGACAGACACATACCAATCCGACAGACTACAGCCACATACACAAATCCGCCAGGCCAAAGGTCAGTGCTAAAGTGGCAGTCCCAACACCCATACCTTTACGTCAACAGAACAACGCCCACCACATTATGATCCACGAATCACCACGGTACATACCGCCGTGCACAGAGTAGACACCCACATACAAAACAACACTACATTGGCCAATACTAAAAACACACACCTGACACTCATATACACACCACACCCACAGCACTATAAAACACACAACAACATTACCCACAACCATTCACAAACAATTACTGCCAGGAGATTGACACGAACAGCACAGAGACAACTAGACACACACCAGATACACCCATACATCCCTCATGCACCCCACATCACACAGCCCACCACATTACTCAACACACTCTCACCAACACACACCACACAACACTCATGTCCCCACATCCATTGCCAGGAAGATGGAGCTATGGCGGAGAATCGTGGACAGGGTGAATGCCATAGGACAGCATCCAAGAACAAGGGACGACCTCAGGAAGACATCGAACGACCTACGGGGAAGGTACGTTCCATGGTAGCAAGGCACCTGCTAGCCATACAGAGGACTGGTGGTGGACCGATACCTCCTCCCCCACAGCTCACAACATTGGAGGAACAAGTCTTGGCACTAATGCATCCTTAGGGACTCGCTGGTGGACTGGACACTGGTAAGTCAACATTTACCACTTATCACCCACATACCTGCATGACATCACACCCCCTCACCCTCACTCCCATTACCTTACTCCATCCCACACACTGCACTTACTAATATGACTAACCCCAATGCTTAGCCCTGCATGCCATACCAATGCATGGACAGTCCTCCCAGCCCTGCATAGACACCAATCACTAAAGCATGCACAGCATAGGGAAACTAACAATCACACAATACATCACCATTCATAAACAAAGGTGGCAGGGTAACAGCAACGATAGAGGGGAAGCCAGGGATGTACAATATGTCACAGACATGAAGCATAATACATCACTTATATCCCCACAGGTGCCCCAGCCAATGCCAGTGGTGAGGAGGCTCCACGACTATCCAGTCCCCCAAAAGAAGATGCCTCCAGTGATGACATTAACTCTGGGCTTCAGGATCTGGACCAACAACCTGACCCATCGGGGACCACTGGATAGGCGGTCACCCAAGCCTACTCACAGACCACCACAGAGCCTCCCCCATCAGTATCCAACACCACAACACCCACCTAGCGTACCCACACCTCTGTCCCCAGGACACGTCAATCAGCAGTGTGCCCACCGGTCCACACCTCATACCCAAGACAATCAGGGACCTAGGTTCAGTGGCAGTGGTCACACCGTTCAGGGGACAGATGCACAGGCCAACAGGGACACTTGGAGGACTGATGTGCACCAGGGGGAGGACAGGGCCAGGGAACCGACTCTCTAGGAGGCACTCACTGAGATCCTGGGAGCCTACCAACATTCCCAGGGACCTGGGGTCAGTGGCAGTGGGCATACCTTTCAGGGGACAGATGCACAGGCCAACAGGGACAATTGGAGGACCACTGTGCTCCAGGGGGAGGACAGGCAGAGAGAACCAACTCTCTAGGAGTCACTCACCAAGATCCTGGGGGCCTACCAACATTCCCAGGACACGATGGGCCAGATCCTTGACAACGTGCAGGAGAATAGGCGTTTGCAGGAGGAACAGTATTAGGGGATCAGGGAGGACTTGCAGGCCATTCACACCATCTTGATCGCCATAACAGGGGTGCTGGCAGACATGGCCAACATCATGAGGGAAGCAACAGCACACTAGCAGACCCCTACCACTAGCCAGTCTATTGACCAGCCCTCCACTTCCGCTGCAGATAGTGGGCAGGAGGCCTCGCCACAGGACCCACAGGCCACCAGCAACCCTCCCCCTGCAGAAGGTGAACCACCCCACAAACGTTCCCTGCAACCCACACGGAAGCCAGGGACACTTGCCAAGACCACCGCCAAGAAATTAGTCTCTCCTGAATGTCCCCTTTGTGTCCCACACTGTCACCTTCTCCACTTTGAACTGCCTTTGCTCCCCTTCCTATGGCCCCTTGGACACTGCACCTGTGCTACAAACAGACTGGAACAATACCCTGGACTTTCCTCCATCATCACCCCATTCCACTGCACTTTTCCGTCAGTTTCATAGCACTACAATAAACACCCTTGAACACAACTTGACTACTAGTATTTTAGGGGGTTGAAAATGTGCATTTATGGAAACAGTCACATCGAGTGCAAATGGTCTGAACTCTGTGAGGGCATAGAAAATATGACCTGTAGCTGTCTGTACTCATCACATCAGTACACAGTTGTGATCTCACCAACATCTGTAGAATGACAAGCTTAGGTGACAGTAAGTTGAGATGCAATGGAAGTTAATGCCATCATACTACAGCCACGGAGCAAACATCAATAGTCACAGGAATAGTCAGTTGCACAGTCTCTCCTGTGTGTCATTGGAAGTATTGACGTATAACTGATGTTCTGTTGTCCTCATCCTCTGCCTCCTCATCCTCATCTTCACTTCTCAGGGTCCACTGCTGCCACAGGGGCATCTCCAGTCTCCTCCTCCTGCAGGAAAGGTAAATGTCATCTGAGGGCCAGGTTGTGCAACATGCATCATGCCACTTCTATCTGGCAGACCTTCCTGGGTGAGTAGCACAGCGATCCCCCTGTCAGATGGAGGCACCTGAACCTGGCCTTCAGGAACCCAAAGGTCCTCTTGATGATCCTTTCGGTTCGCCTAGGTGCCTCATTGTGATGTTCCTTAGCCCCTGTCCTGGCATTCCTCACAGGGGTCAGTAGCCAGGATAGGTTTGGGTAGTCAGAGTCACCTGCAAGTATTGAGGGACAACATTTAGCCTCACACAATGATTTGGGGAAGACCCCTAAAGGCATACACTAACATACATTGAGTGGGGACCATGGCACACCTATTAGCACACAATGTATCTCTGTAGTTGGGCCATCACATTTGGGATGCTGCTATTCCTCAGAACAAAGGCATCATGCACCGACCCAGGATACTTAGCATTGATGTGGGAGCTGTACTGGTCCTCCAGGCACACCATTTGCACATTCAGTGAGTGGAAACGTTTCTGATTCCGGAATACCTGTTCATTCTGGTGGGGGGGGACTAACGCAATATGTGTCCCGTCGATGGCCCAAAAAATATTGGGTATATGTCCCATTGCATAGAATCTGGCCATCACAGTGGCCAGAACTTCCACCTGGGGGAAAGCTATGTAGCTACACATGTGTTTCACCAGGGCAGACAAAACTCTTGCCAGCACAACTGAGAACATTGGATGTGATCTTCCTGCTGCTGAGCCCACTGTCACTTGGAAAGAACCAGTTGCCCTGATAGCACTTGCACAAGAGGGGGGATCCCAGTCGGATGACGGATAGCAGATATCGGGTCAGGCTCCAATTGGGCACACAGCTCTTTGTGGGTTTAATGTGCCTGTCTATAGGTGAGTTTAATGTGTCTGTCCTCCAGTGTAGCCAAGTCCACGAGGGGTCTGTACACGGGGGTATGTCTCCTCCTCCTATTTATCCGCAGTAGTAGATATCTAAGGGACCCAAGAGTGAGTAGGCTGTCACAATTTGAACAATGGAACCCCAACCTCAGTGTACATAGTGCATTTATGGGATGGGACAGTGGGAATGGCGAGGTATGTGCTAATCTAGGCTGTGACACAGTTAAAGTTTATATGACCGTTGTCCACCACCATGAAATGGCGACCGCCTGTCCTGTATGTAGGGACAGGTGGAAGTGAGATAACTCCGCCGACGTTGGGCGTTGTGGCAAAAGGCGGTCTTGCACCGCCGTCCAATTCCTCATTGGATAATATGGGGCTCTATGTAGTACAGTGGCCAATGTGGATCTGCGCTGGCGGTGACGGTATACACCGTCGTGGACGTGACTGCCATTTTCTATCTGATTCCTCACTTGTTTCCTGACCTTCAACATGAGAACACCTACACTGCTTGTGCTGCTGTGACCTGTGTCTTGAACCTACCATGGCCTGTGTGACCGGGGAAAGGGCCCCTGCCTTCACTTCAGAGGAGTTGGAGCATTTGGTGGGTGGGGTCCTACCCCGGTACGGACTGCGGTATGGGTCTCCAGACCAACAGGTGAGTACATCTTGGGCATGTTGCATGTGGGAAGGATGCATGGAGATGTGTGTACAAGCATCATGCTATCGGGGGGTAATGTCCTGTGGTGGTGTACATGGTGTGCGCCGGCCGATGTGTGTGCCAATGGTGACGGAAACAGGATTGATGGGCCATATGTGTGACAGGCTGGATTGTATGTGTAATGGTGTCCTCCTGTCTGTATTACGTCTGCAGGTCAGGGCCGATCAAAAGAAGGGATTATGGCGTGCCATCGCCAAAGATGTGCGGATCTTGGGGGTCTATGGCATGGCAAGCACCCACTGTTGGAAATGGTGGGAGGACCTGAGACGCTGGGCACGGAAGACCACAAAGGCCCAGCTGGGGTGGCTTCCCAACAAGGAAGTGGTGCCCGTCGGAATCTGACCGCCCTGATGACCCGCATACTGGCGGTGGCCAACCCAGAGCTGGATGGGTGCTTGAGAGCATCACAGCAGCCAAAAGGGGGTGAATACAGTGGGCATTTCTACAATTATTGGCAGGTGGCATGGGATCCGGGTGGTAGGTGTGACTTAGTGGTTGCCACTAAGGCCAGGCCAGACATTGCAGTTTGACCCAGCTCAAAGGTAATGGGTGTATGGCAGATGCAGGTAACCTAGCTTGTTAACATTCCATGTCAGTCAGGGCGTTGTGGGTGCCAGAAGGGGAACAGTTGGCCGTGTGTGTGGCCCTCATCTTGCAGTGGCATATAGCCAAATCACTGGCAGAGCAATGCATAGTGCTCAAGCCTGATCCTTGTGTGTGACGGTGCTGTGTATGCCAACTGTGGTGTTGGTACAGTAATTGACCCAGTGTTTCCTTTCTTTCTCTCCCCCCTTTTTTCTTCTATCTTCTATCATCCTGTGTAAATTAGCATCATCTGGCGGAGGAGCAGGGGCACCGGTGACAGAGGGAGCTGCATCCCACTGGACCCTGGAGGCAGAATCCACTGACGCCAAGTGAACTAGTGGAATCGAGGGCGAGGGGAGCACTACGGCGGAGACAGGAGGTGACAACACAGACTCAGATACCTCCTCCGATGGAAGCTCCCTGGTGGGGGTGGACACCTCTATGGCCACCCCAGCAGCAGGTACAGCTGCCACCCCCATACCTGGACCACCCTCCAAATTGCCCCTCAGCGAGTTGGCCGTGCCCGCTCACCCAGGAGGGTGGGCATTTCCTTAGCCCAAGGCACCTCAGGCCCTGCCCCAGTCAGCCCTGCTGCCCTAAATGAGGAGGTTATTGACCTCCTGAGATCCATCACTGTAGGGCAGTCAACCATAGTTAATGCCATCCAGGTGCAGGCATCCCAGATGTAGCAATGCAATGCATTCTTGAAGGGCATTCACAGTGGATTGGTGGCCCAACAGAGATCGATTCAGGCTCTGGCTCCTCTCCGATGGCAGCCACTGACCCTGTTCCTACCATTCCCCCTCCAATTACCACTTTGCAGTCCCAGTCTCCTCAACCCCAACCCATCCCATGCACACATACAGACTAGCATGCACACAAGACAACGCACAAGAGTGGCACAGTCAAACACAGGCACCACACTTCATCCCACAAGCACTCACGCAAACACCAGACAGTTGCAGACACAACCACATCCACTGCCTCCACTGTCCTCCTCTACCTCCCTCACAGTCTGGTCCACACTCACACCTGCATGCATTGCATCAACATCCACCACCAGCATCACCTCACCAAGTAGCACACACACCTCACTAGCAGACACCTCCACAACATCCATGCACACGTCCCTGTGTCCTCTCCCACCCTGTCAGTCCCCCCTCCTAAAGGACACAAATGCAAGCACTCACACACCCAACAACCACCCACCTCACATCAGCACACTGCCCATGCACCTGCATCCAAGTCCAGCAGACATACACATCCAACAACCACTCCCTCAACCTCCACTCCCATCCCTCCTCCCTCATCCCGCTCCACCATCCGTAAGAAGCTTTTCCTTGCCCAACTTGACCTCTTCCCTCCCTCTCCTCCCATCCTGCCTGTAAGGACAGGGTCCCAACGACCCAGCCCCGTACCTCAGCCAAACAGTCCATGTGGACAGTGGTGGTACCACCTAGTCGTGGGGTAAAGTCAGTGAAGGGTCCCACTCCCCCAGCCAGGAAGGTTAAGGATCCCACACCTCCTGCCATGAAGGGGAAGAGGACCTCGACTCCTGCCAGGAAGGCTAAGGAGCCCGACATCCTGCCATGAAGGGGAAGAAACCCTCAACCCCTGCCAGGAAGTGTAAGGATACAACGCCTCCTGCCATGAAGGGGAAGAAGCCCTTAACTCGAGTGGAGGCTGTCAGGGTGACACCACCACCACCAGTGGGCACGGGGCCCCACTGCCAGCTGAAGAAGTGTATCCCTCACCTCCAGCAGAGGCTGCCCAGGAGGCCCCTCCACCTGCCAACACAGTGCATCCCTCACCTGCAGGAGAGGCTGCCCAGGAGGCACCTCTACCTGCCAACACAGTTCAGCCCTAACCTCCAGCAGAGGCTGTCAGGGTGACACTACCACCACCACCACCATTGGTCACGGGGCCCTCACCTCCAGCAAAGGCTGACCAGGAGGCACATTCACCTTCTGACACTGTTCAGCCCTCACCTCCAGATGACACAGTGCCGCCATCACCACCAGGGGAAGCCATGTAGGCCAACCTCCAGGGACTGATGTTCAAAGGGCCCTCTCCAGGAGCAGTGGGCATGTTCCACACCTGAGAGATTGTGACCTTACACTCCCCAGCACTGAGAAATGGGCATGGAGCCTCATCCAGAACCAGTGGGAAAGTCGCCCACCTGAGAGACTGTGGCCTTTCACTCCCCAGCACTGAGCAATGGGCATGGAGCCCCCTCCAGAACCAGGGGGTATGTCACCCACTTCAGAGACTGTCACCTTGCACTCCCCAGCACTGAGAAATGTGCATGGTGCTCCCTCCAGAACCAGTGAGAAAGTAACCCACCTGAGATACTATAGCCTTGCACTCACCAGCACTGAGCAATGGGCATGGAGCCCTCTCCAGAACCAGTGGAAAAGTCACCCACTCCAGAGACTGTGGCCTTGCACACCCCAGGAGAGATAAATGGGCATGGAGTCCCCTCCAGAACCAGTGGGAAAGTCACTCACCTGAGAAACTGTGGCCTTGCACTCCTCAGCTGAGGGAAATGGGCATGGAGCCCCATCCCGAACCAGTGGGAAAGTCACCCACCTGAGAAACTGTGGCCTTGCACACCCCGACACTGAGAAATGGGCATGGAGCCCCCTCCAGAACCAGTGGGAAAGTCTCCCACCTGAGAAACTGTGGCCTTGCACTCCCCAGCACTGAGAAATGGGCATGGAGCCCCCTCCAATACCAGTGGAAAAGTCACCCACCTGACAGACTGTGGCCTTGCACTCCCCAGCAGAGAGAAATGGGCATGGAACACCCCTCCAGAACCAGTGGGAAAGTCACCTACCTGAGAAACTGTGGCCTTGCACACCCCAACACTGAGAAATGGGCCTGGAGCCCCCTCTGGAACCAGTGGGAAAGTCACCTACCTGAGAGACTGTTGCCTAGCACTCCCCAGCAGAGACAAATGGGCATGTACCCCCCTCCAGAACCAGTGGGCTTGTTCCCATGTTCGGCTGAGGTGCACCCCCCCCTCATCCTCCTGATGTGCCTGCCCACTTGCAAACTGATACCCCTGCAGAGTTCTATCCGGATGAAGTCAGGATTCAAGTTGGGCCTTGGACTGTGCCCTGTGGCCATGTGGGCTCTTAGTACATTGGACTGGGCATTGGCCCTTTGTGTACATTTCTACATATCTGTTTTTCATACAATTGGTTAATTTGGTAGATCTTTATATCAATACATTCTCATTACTGCATTCTTGTTGTCCTTGCATTATTCTGCCGTGTATTGTGTGCCATTGTTTTTCATCTGCAGCTGGTTGTGTGCTTAATGTGTGTGTGTGAATGGGGTGTTTTGTGCATATGTCTGTCACTCTCGTTTTCCTCCCTCCCTCCCTTGTGTGCTCGGCGGCTGTACTCACCGACGTTGTCTTCGTCAGCGTTGGTGCTCCAGGTGGAGCATGATGTAGATGAGCATCAGGAAGACTTGCAGTTCCAGTTCCATGGCGGCGTTTTCCTTCCCTGTGTCTTCGATGGTGAGTCTTTGCTATTTTATGATGTGTTTCCGCCAGGCTTTTGATGGCATTGGTACCACCCCGGAAATCCTGTCAGATTGCAGGGTCAAAATATGGTGGGTGGTACTTTGTCTTCCGTCTGGCTGTTGTTGGCTACCACCGTGGTCAGTGTTGTTAACTCCCTGGCGGTTGGTGTGGTACATTGGCTGTCTATAGGAGTTTTCTCCACCCTGGTCATAATTTGATGGTAATTACCGCCAGCCTGTTGGCGGTATTACTGCCACTTTATTACTCACGGCCAGGGTCATAATGAGGGCCTTTGCGTTTTCTCAACTTTGATGCTGAATACTGATGCCTTGCTGAATGAATTGATGTCCTAATGATGAAGACTATCTTAGTTTGCCGATCCATTTGAGGAGAGGTATATTAATACTGATGTGTTTCTTAAGACTATTTGCTTTTTCTTTTTAGCTACCAACCGCACTGTTTTGATAGAGCCATAGTTAGATGTTTTCTAAATTTGTGTTTACTAAATTATTTTGCATGAAGCCCAACATGCTGATGCAAATCTGGTGTTAGATAGGATTCCTCACTAATGAAGTTCACTATATGGAGTAGCGTTTGATGTCTTTTCTTTGCTTAACCTAAATGTATGTGATACTGTTTGTGCAATTGTTCTTGTTATTAAATTGCACTGTAACTTTAGAATCTGAAGTGGCTCAAGCTTTGATTAGATTATGCTTCTTTCGTTGCTTTAGACAGCCAGTGGTGGTTTTGAATGCGTATCATTTGATTTTGAGATTATCTTATGTGATATTAACATTGTTAATATAGGGAAATACATTTTCTAACTTTTACTAAAAGTGTGGTTATTCATGACTGAAAAGTCATGGTGTGTGACAATTACTGACTGCAATTGATTACTAGTGCTATAGATTATTATTGATTATTATTATTATTGATTAATTATTGATTATTGATCTACATGTACTGGAGTTATGGTGGGAACATCTTATATGCGAGTCAAAAGGTTCATCAACCTATTTCCACCCCTTGTAAGTTTACTTATTAAGGTCTGACGCGCTAACACAAGCTGTGTGGGGGATGGCACAACCTGGGCCTGTAGCTTTAGAAGAGTGGGGGGGGTTGCTGGATCGTGCACTAGTGAGGGTGAGCGAGCAGCTGGCAAGGGGAGTGTTGGGGGCACAGGCGGTGAGACCTAAGAGAGCATCTATTATGGCAGCTGGGCTTGAATGGATTGATGGAGGGGAAGAAAGTGACAATGAGGATGCCAAGCAGGGGCAACTGGTATGGTGTGAGGGTGACTGGCTAAAAGAGGAAAGGGAGCGGCCTTAGAAGGTATATGCTAGGACGGATTGTGGGGCAGGTGGCACAGCTCATGTAAAATAGAGGTACGGCTCTATAGTAGCACAGGGCAAGCAGTAGCAGGCGTGCTCAAGCAGGGGGATAGTTGGTAGGGAGTGGGTGTAGGCTATGGGGGTGCACTAGGTTCAAAGTGAGTTAGTAGCCAGCACACTGGACCCCTCTTTTATTTTACAGGGCATTCTGCACAGCAGCATAGCAGACTCAGGGGAGCGCAGTATGGCTCCACTGCCACAGGATAAAGTAAAGGCTTGGCCCAGTACAGCCAGCTGGATGGCATTGATGGACAACAAGATCACTGCCCCAAGAAGGCCCAGCACAGTCTTGGCAGTGCAACTGGCTGGAGGGTACTGTGCTACTCCTGGTAACCGACAGAATGGATGGCAGAGTCATACATCAGAGGAGAGGTCGGGAGAGTATGTTACACCCCCACCCACTGCAGCAGGGATCAGAGTTTAGAACATGAATCCTTAGTAATGCTGCAGTGGCAGGCGGTAAACACTGCCACAGGGGTTGCATGTGCTTATGCTGGTGAGGATACAGTGTTGAAATATGAGGAAGACAGCCTAGAGGATTGGTAATTGGAGGAGGATGAGATGCAGCAGAGGGTGTAAAGATGATTGTGGCAATAGGGGGAGGGTGGTGTTAGGAGGAGAGACACGCATCAACTTGTAATTAATGTCTTACAGAATTTGAACATGGGGCAGCAGCAACGTAATGAATGTGTGGTGACGGACAGGAGAGCACAGATGGCAAGGTGGCGAGCGCCAGCATGGGCACCGACGGTGGCGTCAGATAAGGATCGCAAAAGGGTGTGCATGGCTGCTGCAACGGTGTCAATTGGAGTGTTATGATGGAATCACAGGAAGGCACTATACAGCTGTAAAAGGGGTTCTACATGACTGACACGGGGGTAGGCACAGAAGAGCAGACTTCACCAGGAACAGAAAAAGGGATGTCCGGGCTAAGGGACAAAAAACAAGGAATTTGAGCACCACTGAAGACGGACAAAGGTAAATGGGGCAGATGACTGCAGCAAAGGGTAAGGTAGTAGACAAGAGCAGAAAAGGGGTCACAGAAGGTGGTAATGCAGGGGATAAGATGGAGGACTGTGAGAGCAAGGAATTTAAAATTAATAAACTTTCGTAAGTAGGGGGTTTGCAGCTTCTGGGGGTACACATTATGATGGCAACTAAATCTGGAATGGGGAATATGTTGGAATGTTAAAATTATTGAGGGCAACGAAAGGATCAAAAGAAGAGGAATACAAACTCTATAGCAACAAAACAAAATGATAGACAGACTGCTGAAACTTTTCAAACACTCACCCCAGTCACAGATCTTGTTCTTTTACTCACCATGCCACCCCAGTTTGGACCCAGTCATAGGCAAATCAGTCTTGACCCTGTACCCCCGAGAATATTCCAGCCCTAAATGTTAGGCAAGGTCTGCCCTAGATAGAAAACAAGCATCCTAGGACTGGTTTCAGGGTCTTACTCCTCATCAGCCAGGCTAGCTTTAATCCAGTGACACAGGAAGCAAGGGACCCACGTCTAGGCATAAACTGGCCACTTAGGGTGAACATAGCAACACAACAAGATTATGGACGGAGTGCTGAAACTTTTCAAACACTCATCCCCAGTCACAGATCCGGGTTGAATCCATCATTCTTTTGCTCACCATGCCACACCAGTTTGAACCCAGCCATATTCAAATCAGTCTTGACCCTGTAACCATAGGAACAGTCCAGAGCATACTGCCAGGCCAGGTCACTCCTGGACCAGAAATGAGCATCCTAGGACCTGTTTCAGGGTATCACCCCTCATCAGCCAGGCTAGCTTGAATCTAGTGGCATAGTGAGCAAGGGACCCATGTCTGGGCATACCCTAGCCCCTTAGGGTGAACATAGAAACACAACAAGATGATGGACGGAGTGCTGATACTTTTCAAACACTCACGCCCAGTCAGAGATCTGGGTTAAATCCATAATTATTTTGCTCACTATGCCACTCCAGTTTCGACCCAGTCATATGCAAATCAGTTTTTACCTTATTCCCCATGGAAACAGTCCAGCCCGAACTGTCAGGCCGTGTCCGCACTGGACTGGAAACAAGCATCATAGGACTGGTTTCGGGGTCTGACTCCTTATTAGCCATGCTAGCTTGAATCCAGTGGCATAGGGAGCAAGGGACCCAGGTCTGGGCATACACTGGCCACTTAGAGTGAACATAGCAACACAACAAGATGATGGAAGGAGTGGTGAAACTTTTCACACAATCATTCCCAGTCACAGAGCTGGGTTAAAACCATTGTTCTTTTGCTCACCATGCCATCCCAGTATGAACCCGGCCGTATGCAAATCAGTCGTGACCCTGTTCCCCATGGGAATAATCCAGCCCAAACTACCAGGCCTGGAGTGGAAACAAGCATCCTAGGACCATCTTCGGGATATCGCCCGCATCAGCAAGGCTAGCTTGAATGCAGGGGAACAGTGAGCTAGAGACCTGCATCATGCCCTGGCCACTTATGGCGAACATAGCAACATAACAAGTTGATAGACAGAAGGCTGAAAGTTTTTAAAAAGACATACCCAGTCATAGATCTGGGTTAAATCCATTGCTCTATTGCCACCATGCCACCCCACTCTGGATCTAGCCATATGCAAATCAGTCTGGACCCTGTTCCCCATGGCAACAGTCCAGTCCAAACTGCCAGGCTGTGTCTGCCCTGGACTGGAAACAAGCCTCCTAGGACAGGGTTCGGTGTATCACTCCTCAACTGCCAGCCTAACTTGAATCCATTGGCACAGTGAGTACAGGACCCACACCTGGGCATGCCCTGGCTACTTATGGTGAACATTGCAACACAACAAGATGATGGACAGAATGCTAAAACTTTTCAAACACTCATCCTCAGTCACAGATCTGGGTTAAGTCCAACTTACTTTTGCTCACCATGCCACCCCATTTTGGACCAAGCCATATGCAAGTCAGTCTTGACCCTGTTCCCCCTGGGAACAGTCCAGCCCAAACTGCAAGGCCAGATTAACCCAGGACCACAAACAAGCATGCTAGACCCAGTTTAGAGGCATCACCCCCTCATCAGCCAGGCTAGCTTGAAACCAGTGGCACAGTGATCAAGGCACCCACACCTGGGCAAAGCTTGGCCACTTAGGGTGACTATAGGAACACAACAAGATGATGGACGGAGTGCTGAAACGTTTCAAACACTCACCCCAGACACAGATCTGGGTTAAATCAATTGTTCTTTTGCTCTCCCTGCCAAACCAGTTTGCACCGCGCCGTATGCAAAGCAATCTTGACCCTGTTCCCCATGGGAATAGTCCAGCCCAAACTGCCAGGCCAGGTTTGCCCTGGACCAGAAACAAGCATCCTAGGACCTGTTTCGGGGTATCACCCCTCATCAGTCAGGTTAGCTTGAATCCAGTCTCACAGTAAGCAAGGGATTCACTTCTGGGCATACCGTGGCAACTTAGGGCGCACATAGCAACACAACAGGATGATGAACAGGGTGGTGAAACACTCACCCCAAGTGATAGATTTGGCTTAAACCCACTGTTCTTTTGTTCAAAATGCCAGCCCAGTTTGAACCCTGCTGTAAACAATTCAGCCCTGACCCTGTTCCCCATGGGAACAGCCCAACCCAGCCCAAAATACTAGGCAAGGTCTACCCTGGACTGGAAACAAGCATCTTAGGGATGGTTTCGGGATATCACCCCCACATCAACTAAGTTAGCTTGAATCCAGAGGTACAGTGAGCAGGGGGCCCAGGTCTGAGCATACCCTGACTACTTAGGGTGAACATAGTAACACAACAATATGATGAATGAAGTGCTGAAACTTTTCAAACACTCACTCCCAGTCACAGATCTGGGTTAAATCTATCGTTCTTTTGCTCAATTTACCCAGTCATTTGCAAATCAGACTTGACCCTGTCTAGTCCAGCCTGAAATGCTAAACAAGGTCTATTCTGGACCAGAAACAAGCATCCTAAGACTGTTTTGGGCTATCACCCCTCATCAGCCAGGTTAGCTTGATTCTAGTGGCATAGTGAGCAAGAACCCATGTCTGGACATATCCTGGCCACTCAGGGAGACCTTAGCAACAAAAAATGAAGATGAATGGAGTGCTGAAAGCTTTCAAATACTCAGTCACAGATCTGGGTTTAATCTATTGTTCTTTTGCTCACCATGCCAACCCAGGTTGGACCCAGCTAGTGAGCAAGGTACTCATGTCTGGGCATACCCTGAGCACTTAGGGTGAAAATAGCAACACAACAAGATGATGGACGGAGCGCTGAATCTTTTCAAACACTCAACCCTAGTCACAGATCTGGGTTAAATCCATTGTTCTATTGTTCACCATGCCACTCTAGTTTGGACCCAGCCAATTGCAAATCAGCCTTGACTCTGTTCAACATGGAAACAGTCCATCCACAAATGCCAAGTCCACCATGGATCAGAAACAAGAATCCTTGGATCGGTTTCGGAATATCACCTCTCATCAGCCAGGCTAGCTTTAATACAGTGACACAGTGAGCAAGGGACCTACGTCCAGGTATACCCTGGCCACTTAGTGTGAACATAGCAACAATACAAGATTATAGACAGAGGTCTGACAGTTTTCAAACACTCACATTCAGTGATATATCTGGGTTAAACCCAGTGTTCTTTTGCTCACCATGCCATTCCACTCTGGACCCAGCTGTATGCAAATCTGTCTTGACCTTGTTCCCCATGGCAACAGTTCAGCCCAAACTACCAGGCCAGGTCTGCCCTGGACAAGAAACAAACATCCTAGGAACAATTTCAGGGTATCACCCCTCATCAGCCAGGCTTGCTTGAATCCAGTGGCACAGTGAGCAAGGGACCTACGGCTGGGCATACCTGAGCAATGTAGGGCAAACATAGCAACAAAACAAGATGATGGACAGAGTGCTGAATCTTTTCAAACACTCTCCTCAGTCACAGGTCTGGGCTAAATGCATCAGTCTTTTGCTTACCATGCCACACCAGTTTGGACCCAGCCATGGGAACAGTCCAGCCTGAACTGCCAGGCCAGGTCCGCCCTGGACCAGACAAAAGCAGCCTAGGACTGAATTCGGGGTATCTCCCCTCATCACCCAGGCTAGCTTCAATCCAGTTACACTGTAAGCAAGCGACCCATGTCTCAGCATACCATGGCCACTTAGGGCGAACATAGCAACACGACAAAATAATGGACAGAGTGCTGAAGCCTATCAAGCACTTCTTCCCAATCACAGATCTGGGTTAAATCCACTGTTCTATTGCTCACCATTCCACACCAGTTTGGACTCAACCATATGCAAATCAGTCTTGAACCTATTCCCCATGGAACCAGTCTATCCCGAACTGCCAGGCCCACTCTAGACTAGAAACAAGCATCCTAGCATCAGTTTCGGTGTATCACCCCTCACCAACAAGGGTAGCTTGAATCCTGTTGCACCATGAGCGAGGGACCCACATCTGGGCATACCATGGCCAAATAGTGTGAACATACCAACACAACACGATGATGGGCGGAGTGCTGAAATATTTTATGCACTCCATCCAAGCCACAGATCTGGGTTATATTAATTTTTCTTTTGCTCAACATGCCACCCCAGAATTGGACCCAGCCAGATGTAATTCAGTCTTCACCCTGTTCCCTATGGGAACAGTCCAGTCCGAAATGCCAGGTAAGGTCTGCCCTGGACCAGAAACATGCATCCTAAAACCTTTTTGGGGTATCACCCCTCACAGGCCAGGCTAGCTTGAATCCAGTGGCACACTGAGCAAGGTACTCATGTCTGGGCATACCCTGATCACTTAGGGTAATTTTTGCAAGACAACAAGATTGATGGAGTGCTGAAACGTTTCAAACACTAACCCGCAGTCACAGATCTGGGTTTAATCCATCAATCTCTTGCTCACCATGCCACCTCAGTTTCGACCCAGCCATATGCAAACCAGTCTTGACCATATTCCCCATGGAAACAGTGGAGCTGAACTGCCATGTCAACCCGTGACCAGAAAGAAGCATAATAGGACCGGTTTCAGGGTATCACCCCTCATCAGCCAGGCCAGCTTTAATCCAGTAGCACAGTGAGCAAGGGACCCACGACTGGGCACATGCTGGCCACTTAGGGGGAACATAGCAACACAACAAGATGATTGACAGAAGACTAAAAGTTTTCAAACACTCACCCCAGTCATATATCTTGGTTAAATCTATTGTTCTTTTGCTCACCATGCCAACCCACTCCGACCCCCAGCAATATACGACCCTGTACCCCATGGCAACAGTCCAGCCCGAACTGACAGGGTAGGTCCGTCGTGTACCGGAGACAAACATCCTAGGACTGGGTAGAGAGTATCATCTCTCATCAGCAATCAGCTTGATTCCAATGGCACAGTGAGCAAAGGACCTATGTCTGGGTATACCCTGGCCACTTCGGGTGACTTTAGCAACACAAATGAATGATGGATGGGGTGCTGAAATTTTTCAAACATTTACCCCCAGTTACAGATCTAGGTTAAATTAATCGTTCTTTTGCTCACCATGCCACCCCAGTTTGCACCCAGCCATATTCAAATCTGTCTTGACACTCTTCCCCAGGGAATAAGTCGAGCCTGACCTGCTACCATGCTCCTCCAATATTCTGGCATAGCATCCCCCTCTTCACTGACTCTATCTGCACAGCTTGTTTGTTCACATCCACTGAGGAATTCCTTGTTGCCTGGCTGGGACTTGCCATCCTTTGGCTATTACGCCCCACACCACCCTAATTAGGACGGCAGCATCATTGGCACCATATTATTGTGCTTCCTTACTTTTTGTTGGGATTCAGATTTTAACTTTAACACGCATTGGGTTATGTGGTCCATAACCCTTGTTCCTCAGGCATAGATTTTATGCCCTGATGATGATCCCTGCATTGAACCAAGGGATCAAAACGTTGCCAACTGAAGAGCCTTGACTTGGTCTTTGAACAATCGTTCAGTGTGAGCGAGGGTACTGCAAGATTGTGACCTAATTTTCTAACTTGTAATGTCACATATGTGATGCCTGATTTTTTTTTACTATGTTGTTTACATGATGTATGTTACTCTTTCTGTACTTTTGTTTCTCCCTACATTGACTAAAATTTAAATAAATTTGCTTACTTTTTTCATTTGTAAATTGAGTGTAGACTCCATAGGGTTTCTATGTCATATTTGATTCTCATAGCTTCACTTGAGGGACCGATGTTCCTCTTATAAAATACTTTGACCCCTGGTCCCTAAGTACCAATGGGTTTCCCTTGTCTTTAAAAGTAGAAAAAAGAGAAGGGGCAGTTTGGGCTCAGTCAACACCTGTCAGGGCCGGAGGGCACCTCCATTCATGATTTTATTCCCGAGGAGCAGTCCTCAGTTGAGTATTCTTCTGTTGAAGTGGCTTTGGCCATCATAGAGGGCATAGGTAAGGAGCTCACTGAAGGCAAACAGCAGCATGAAGTGGGCTGTCTGCTTGCTCCCTGTTCATTCAGGTGACTTTCAGCTGCTAGGCATTCAATTTGAGGGGCAGTGGTGCATCAATAAAGCGCTACCGATGGGGTTCTCTATTTGATTAGCATTATTTGAACGTTTTAACACATTTCTCCAGTGGATTTTTTCGTGGTGCACAAGTCATGCACATATGACCCATTATCTTGATGGCTTCTTTTTTGTTGTACAACCTAGGGCAGAGGACTGCCAACAGATGCTGCTCAGTTTTCAGGCTATCTTGGAGGACCTGGGGCTCCTCCTAGCACCAGAGAAGGCAGTTGGACTCAATACGTGCTGTCCTTCCTAGACGCTGAAATTGATTCATGGGCAACAGAAGTTCACTTAATGGTGGACCAAAAACTAACAATGCAGTTGCTGTTGGGCCAACTGAATTTTGCTTCAAGGGTGGTGCGAGCTGAGAGGACATTCTGTAGGAGGTTGGGGATGTTGTTGTCTGGCTTGCCGTTGTGACATCACCTTATTCGGTTGTCGGCAGGGACAAAAGCGGACTTACAAATGTAGCAATTTTTCACAGAATCTTTTAACAGAGTGTCAATGGTGGCAATTACTTATTGTGAGTCACATGCACAAGTTTATTCTGACACTACAGGTGGAAATGGTTTGGGCTGTACTCGCAGAGACGATGGTGTGTCGAAGAGGGGCCAGAAGAATGAAAACACGGGGGAAGGCATATAGATTTCTTATAATTCTTTCCCCTAGTGGTAGCTATTTCATTGTGGGGAGAGCAACTAGCACACAAAATAAGTTGTTCCACACTGAGAACTTGGCTGTGGTTCAAATAGTGATCAGGCAGTCTGCAAGGGATGCTCAAGTATTGAAGCTGACGCAGGCTTTTGACTTAAAATGTCTGAAGTTTGACATTATGTTTAGAGAACAAGATGTACAAGGAGTGAACAATGATGTTGTGGATGCTTTGTCATGTGCACAGTGGAAAAAATTCCATGGACTGTCACGGAGGCAGACACAGTCAGTAGCAGTATGTCACAAGAAATATGGACAGTAAGTGACAGAAGATACTTCAGCTGGTGGTAGAGTCACTGGCCTTTTCAATGAGACAGGCTTCTAGCTAGTCTTGGGTGGAGTTCTTGAATAGTGGACTATAGTGTAGGGGGATGCCTGGGAACAGATGAAAGACGTAGTTGAGTTTATGTTGTCACTAACTGAGAAAGGACAGTTCAGAGTTACAATTACAGGTAAACTAGCGGGTATTGCATTTAGGGGTAATCTTCTATGAGGTTACACCCTATCGACTGGGGAACTGAGAAAACAGATTTTAGAAGGATGGTCCAGGGAGATTGGCCGGGTTGGTCCAAGGAGAAGTCCACTGACTTGGAAGTTACCTTATGAGGTGATAAGGAGTCTGCTTGAGGTTTGTGCTGGGGATGATGAACAGGTTCTTTTTACAACTCTGATGACCTGGATGGTTTTTGGAGCATTTTGAGTGTCAGAGCTCCTATGAAATAGACGGCCAATAGTGGTCATTTGGGAAGAGGTACGTCAATTTGAAGCAGGTCTACTAGTATTGCTCCATAAATCAAAAATGGGCCGAAGTGGTCAGGGTAGATCAGTACTGCTCTGTAGGTATCCAGTAGCCAACTGTTGCCTGGTTAGTTGAGCTGGTTCACTGTGAACAAGCTGTACAGCAGGGGTAGGTATGGTTTTTAGGCTCCTGGATGGCAAACTAGTAGTGGCCTTCCAGCTGCTAGCTGTCCTACACAAGGGACTGACACATGTAGGTATGGTGGAGTAAGGATATGGAACACAATAGTTCCACATAGGGATGGCGACAGAAGGGGGTAGGAGGGATTGGAGTAAGGAACACAACATAGGCTTGGGTGAGTGGGCTTTAGATTGCTTCCATAGTTGTGTGCAGGGAGGTGGAAGGTTGTTAATATGTGAAATTCTTACAAGTGTTGTTTTTCAGCTTCGGTTCCAGGCTCTGAAGGATGCAGTTTGTCGTTGTTGATAGTAGGACATTAATTTGTAAAGTGGACAGTGGCAGTCGTGGTGGAGCTCTCACGGCTCCAACTTGGGCTTCGACCCTTGAAAGTTGACAGTTCACTGGCATGGCAAAGGGGTATGAGATGGAAAGAATTCTTGCCATGTTTGAACAGGTTGATGATAGGAGGGCAGTGTCCTGCTTGCTTGCTGGTGTATTTAGGTGAGAATGACCTGGAGGTAGAAAAAGGGGTAGCACTCTTGAGAGTGATGAAGGATGATTTACTTGAAAACAAAGGCCCTGATCAGATAGCCACTCTATGTGGACAGAGTTTTTACCAAGGAAAGTCTGGCAGGGGGCCTTGAAAGCAGAAGCTAGTGATAAAACGAGGAGAACATTTTAACAGAGAGATGAGGACATTTTGCAGGGAGAGGGGTATGGATAAGGTTGAGCACATAGACCTGAAGTACAATGCCTTGGAGTTCATCCGCAGGGATGGTGTGCATCTGTCATTTTACGGCATGGAGCTTTACTTGTTGCAGATATGGGATGTGGTGGCAAAGGCTCTAAATATGTATTCGGGGCATCAAGCAATGGGAGAGTGTTTGGAGGAGACAGAACAATTTGGGCAGTGCTCTTTTTTCTGGGTGGTGGTTGGCTGAGAACTTGACATGAGTTAGCCAAGTTAATAGCTGCTGACAGCGGCAATCCAGGCAGAAAGGGAATGGTAGATAAGCCCACACCTGGACGAGGCAGGAAGTTTAAGGTTCATAAACAAGTTAACTTATTTACAGGTTAATAGTTGCAGTGAAACTGTATAGGAGGGTAAAGGCCTCAAGTGAGGGAGTTTAGCTGAGGAGTTGGTGAAGGCTTGCAGGTTCAAGTTTGTGTGGGGGAAGGGACATTTTAGGGGTGGGGGTAGTTTAAGGGAGGTAACTTATTTGTATAGTGAGGTTTAGTTTTGTAAGGTATAAGGCCTAGAGTTTATTTATATGTGATGTACACCTGTTTCGATAAGAGCACAATTCAGTGTCGGTGGTCTATGCTGCTCCACCTATTCCCCAAAGAAGCTGCATTTTAAAATATTTTACACAGTTAAGACACTGTCTGTCAAGATCTTTGTGTGCCCAGCAATTTTGAGGAAATTATAATAGTGTATTTTACTCAGACACAGTTTTGACTTATTTAATAGCATACAATGTGAATGTGCCAGCTACAAATCACATTGTGTAACATGCAGATCATAGATTTGTATTTTAAATAGATAGGTAAGCGGACTATTGCTTGTGGCACCAAGATAATTTTGTTACTTCCAGTTCATAGGTTGCTATCCTTCTAATACAGCATAGTAATCTATCTACCGGTATCAAGCAGATACATGCAAACAGTACGTAATAGGTTTAGATCCTTATTGTTTTTTCACAATCTGTTGTTATTCTAACCTGGCACAAAATAAATGGCTCCACTAGGAATTAATAAAGTCTTGTTAGTGCAGACAACGCCAATGACTGTGCTATGTCTTATATCCTGACTTTGTGTTTTGCCCGACTGTTCACTCTCCACATGTAATGTCTAAAACTATAGACAATATGTGATTCCCACACATAATAGCCTCAGTGTCTTAAGTAACATTTCCTATACATTGATTTAAACACTTGCATGATTTAGTGTGTATCTGTATGTTATGTGAAGTGCTCCAACACCCAATAGTTGGAGAAGTAGTGTAGAGTCCTCTCCAGCCGGGGTACCCACCAATGACTTTGCCACACACAGAGCTGAATATTACATGTCTTTATTTGTCTGCATGTAACTGCCAATTCAACATTACAAACCAAGCTTTCATTGTATTCCACTCTAACACCTACGTCACACTTCTATGAAGACCATTCGGAGCCAAAAGGGTTCCATCATAAAACTCGCAAGGCACTATGGTGGTTATTTTGACACTGGTGGTAAAAACCATTTACTGCCACACTGACGGCCGCCAACATACTGCCGCGGTGGCGATTATATGTTTGGCATATTATGACACACACCAAACCGACAGAATACAGCCACATACACAAATCCACCAGCCCAAAGGTCAGTGGTAAACTGTTGGTACCATCACCCATACTGTTACACCAACAAGAAAAACACCCACTACATCATGACCCACAAATCACCACGGTGGACATTCAACGGCAGTAAACCATTGGTGGTACACACCGCCACACTCAGAATGGACACCCAAATACTAAACTACAAAACACTGGCCAATCAAAAAAACACACACCTGACACCTATACACACACCACACCCACCCACTCACACTACTACAAAACACACACCCACATTACCCACAACCCTTTATGAATACAAATCATTGCCACCAGACAGACATCAAGACCAATGCGACAACTACACACATACTCATACATCCCTCATGCACTCCACTAGACACACTCAATCACACCACCCAACACCCACACACTTACACACACCACACAACACCCATGGCCCCACAAAGGCACCCCCTTTCATAGATGAGGAGTTGCGGGTCATGGTGAAGGAAATAGTGAGGGTAGAGCCACAGCTGTTTGGAGCACAGGTACAGCAGATATCCATTGCAAGGAAGAAGGAGCTGTGGGGGAGAATTGTGGACTGGGTGAACGCCATGGGACAGCATCCAAGAACAAGGGACAACATCAGAAAGAGGTGGAACGACCTACGGGGAAAGGTACGTTCTGTGGCAGCAAGGCACCAGCTCGCCATACAGAGGACTAGCGGTAGACCCCTATCTCCTCCCCCACAGCTCATAGCATGGGTGGAGCACGTCTTGGCATTACTGTATCCTGAGGGACTCGCTGGAGTAGACAGAGGACTGGACACTGGTAAGTCAACATTTAATACTTATCAACCCCCATACCTGCATGCCATCTCACACCCTCACCTTCACTTCCATCACTCCACTCCATCCCACACACTGCACCTACACATAGGACTAACCAGAATGCCAAGCCCTGCATGCCATACCAATGCATGGACGGCCCTGCCAGCCCTGCATGGACACCCATCACCAGAGGATGTACAGCATGGAGAACTAACAAGCACACAATACACCACCATACACAAACAAAAGTGGCAAGGCAACAGCAATGATAGAGGGGAAGATAGGGATGTACAACATGTCACAGGCATGAAGCATAATACATCACTTACATCCCCAGCCAATCTCAATGGAAAGGAGGTGACACGACTATCCAGTCACCCAACAGAAGATGCCCCAAGTGATGACAGTAACTCTGGACTCCAGGATCTGGATCAACAACCTGGCCCATCAGGGACCACTGGTCAGTTGATCACCCCAGCCCACTCCCAGTCCACCACAGAGCCTCCCCATCAGTTACCAACACCACAGCACCTACCCAGTTTCCCTACACCTCTGTCCCTAGGCCACATCAATCAGCAGTGTGCCCACCTGTACAGGGACCCCAGTCCATACCTCATACCCAAGACAATCAGGGACCTGGGGTCAGTGGCAGTGGGCACACCATTCAGGGGACACAGGCACAGGACAACAGGGACACTGTGAGGACTTCTGTGCGCCAGGGGAAGGACAGGCCCAGGGAACCGACTCTCCAGGAGGCACTCACCAATGTCCTGGGTGCCTACCAACAATCCCATGACACGATGGGCCAGATCCTGAACAACATGCAGGAGAACAAGCGGCTGCAGGAGGAACACCATCAGGAGATCGGGGGGACTTGCAGGCCCTCAACCCCACCATGATCTCCATAGCAGGGGTGCTGGCAGACATGGCCACCATCATGAGGGAATGGACTGCACAGCAGCGGGCCCCTACCACTAGCCAGTCCATTGACCATCCCACCACATCTGCTGCAGCTACAGGACAGGAGGCCCCGCCACAGGTCCCACAGGATAACTGTACCCCTCCGCCTGCAGAAGGTGAACCACCCCACAAACGTTGCCTGTGAACCAAACAGAAGCCAGAGACACTTGCCAAGACCAAGACCACTGCCAGGAAATGAGACTCTCCTGATTGTCCCCCTTGTGTCCCACCCTGTCACCTTGTCTACTTTGAACTGCCTTTGCTCCCCTTCCTATGGTCCCTTGGACACTGGTCTTGTGCTACAAACAGATGGGAACAATACCCTGGACTTTCCTCCACCATCGCCCCATTCCACTGCACTTTACTCTCAGCTTTATAGCACTACAATTAACACCCTTGAACACAATTTGAGGAACACTGTTTTAAGTGTCTTAAATGGTCATTTGTGGGAACAGTCACATTGAGTACAAATGATCTGAACACTGTGATAGCTAATAAATAATGAACTGGAACTGTCTGTAGTAATCACATCAGGACAATGTTGTCATATCACCAACATCTGGGAAATGAGAAGCCATAGGTGACAGTAAGTTGAGATGCAAAGGAAGTGAATGCCATCATGCCACAGGCACACAGATAAATCAATAGTCAGAGTAATGGTCAGTTCCACTGTCTCACCTGTGTGTAATTGGAAGTATTGACGTATAACTGATGTTCTGTTGTCCTCATCCTCATCCTCTGCCTCCTCATTCTCACTGTCCTCAGGGTCCACTGCTGCCACATGGTCATCTCCAGTCCCCTCTCCTAAAGAAAAGGCACATGTCATCTGAGGGCCAGGTTGTGCAACATGCAGCATGCCACTACTATCTGGCAGACCTTTCCAGGTGAGTAGCACAGGGATCCACCTGTCAGATGGAGGCACCTGAGCCTGGCCTTCAGGAGGCCAAAGGACCGCTCGATTATTCTTCTGGTTCGCCCATGTGCCTCATTATAACAGTCCTCAGCCCCTGTCCTTTCATTCCTCAGAGGGGTCAGCAGCCACGATAGGTTTGGGTAGCCAGAGTCACCTGAAAGTCCTGAGGGACAACATTTAGTCTTACACAATCCTCTTGGGAGAACACCTGAAGGCATACACTGACATACAGTGGGTGGGGGATCTGGCTCACCTATTAGCCACACCTTTTGCCTATGTAGTTGGGCCATCACATTTGGGATGCTGCTATTTCTCAGGATGAAGGCATCATGCACAAATGCTGGATACTTGGCAGTGACGTAAGAGATGTACTGGTCCACCAGGCACACCATCTGCACATTCAGTGAGAGGAAACTCTCATGATTCCTGAACACCTGTTCATTCTGGCGGGGGACTAATGCAATACGTGTAGCATCAATAGCCCCAATTATATTCGCCTTATGGCCCATTGCATAGAATCCTGCCTTTGCATTGGCCAAATCTTCCACCTGGGGGAAAGCAATGTAGAGGCACATGTGTTTCACCAGTGCAGGCAAGACCCTTGCCGGCATGATAGAAAACATTGGCTGAGTCATTCCAGCTGCCAAGCCCACTGTCACTTGGAAAGAACTAGTTGCCAGGAAATGGAGCACTGATAGCACTTGCACAAGAGTGGGGATCCCAGTAGGGTGATGGATAGCTGATACCAGGTCAGGCTCCAATTGGGCACACAGCTCTGTGATTGTGGCCCTGTCCAGTCTATTATTCAGTATAATGTGCCTGTCATCCAGTGTAGCCAAGTCCACAAGGGGTCTGTACACAGGGGTTTGTCTTCTCCTCTCATTCATCTGCAGCATTAGGTATCTAAGGGACACAAGAGTGAGTAGGTTGTCACAACTTGAACAATGGAACCACAACCTCAGTGCACATGTTGCATTTATGGGACGGGACAGTGGGAATGGCAAGGTATGTGCAAATGTAGGCAGTGATGCAGTAAAGGATAATCTGATGGTTGTACATGACCATGACATGGTGACTGCCTGTCCTGTATGTAGGGACAGGTGGAAGTAAGGTAACTCCGCCAACATTGTGCGTCGTGCCGGAAGGTGGTCTTGCACCGTCTTGCAATTCCTCATTGGATAGTATGGGACTCTATGGAGTACAGTGGAAAATGGGGATCTGCGCTGGCTGTGACGGTGTACACTCGCCCAGGAGGGTGGGCATCTCCTTCACCCCGGGCCTCTGAGGCCCTGCCCAAGTGAGCCCTGATGCCCTGAGTGAGGAGGATATTGACCTCCTCAGAACCATATCTGTAGGGCAGTCAACCATTGTGAATACCATCCAGGGGCTGGCATCCCAGATGCAGCAACGCAATGCATTCCTGGAGGGCATCCACAGTGGATTGGCGGCCCAACAGAGATTGATTCAGGCTCTGGCCTCCTCTCTGACGGCAGCCATTTGTCCCTGTCCCTAATTTCCCCCCTCCAACTACCACTTCCCAGTACCAGTCTCCTCATCCTCAATCCATCCCATGCACACATACAGATGAGCATGCTCACAAGACAACACACAAGAGTGGCACAGTCAAACAAAGGCACCACACTTCAACACACAAGCGCTCACGCAAACACCACACAGTTGCAAACACAACTACATCCACTGCCTCCACCTCCTCCTCCACCTCCCACATGGTCACATCCACACTCACACCTGCATGCACTGCTTCAACATCCACCACCAGCATCACCACTCCAAGCAGCACACACACCTCACTAGTAGACACCTCCACAACATTCATGCACGCGTCCCCTGCATCCTCTCCAACACTGTCTGTCCCCCCTCCTAAAGGTCACAAACGTAGGCACTCAGACATCCAACAGCCATCCACCTCTCATCAGCACACTCCCCATGCACCTGCACCCAAGTCCAGCGGACGTATTCATCCAACAATCACTTCCTCAACCTCCACTCCCATCGCTCCTCTCTCTTCCCGCTCCACCATCCCTTAGAAGCTTTTCCTTGTCCAACTTGACTTCTTCCCTCCACTTTCCCCCATCCTGCCCATAAGATCAGGGTCCCAACGATCCAGCCCAGCACCTCGCAGACAGTGGATGTACCTCCTAGCCATGAAGGCAAGACAGTAATGGTTCCCACTCCACCAGCCAGGAAGGGTAAGGATCCCACAGCCACTACCATGAAGGGGAAGAAGCCCTTGACTCCTGCCATGAAGGGGAAGGAGGCCGTACCTCCTGCCATGAAAGGGAAGAAGCCCTCAACTCCTGCCATGAAGGGGAAGAAGCCCTGGACTCCTGCCATGAAGGGGGCGGAGGCCGCACCTCCTGCCATGAATGGGAAGAAGCCCTCGACTCTACCAGAGGCTGGCAGGATGACACCACCACTAGTGGTCACAGAGCCCTCACCTTCAGCTGAGGCAGTGCAGCCCACTCCTCCTACAGATGCTGCACCTTCACCTGCTGAGATAATGTAGCCCTCACCTCCAGCAGAGGCTGTCCATGAGGCACCTTCACCTGCTGACACAGTGCAGCCCTCACCTCCAGCAGAGGCAGGCAGGGTGACACCACCACCAGTGGTCACGGAGCCCTCACCTCCAGCAGAGGCTGCCCAGTAGGCACCTTCAGTTGCTGACACAGTGCAGCCCTCACCTCCAGCAGAGGCTGGCAGGGTGACACCACCACCACCAGTGGTCACGGAGCCCTCACCTCCAGCAGAGAGCATGCAGGCTACCCTCCTGAGAATGCTGTACAAGGATCCCCATCCAGAACGAGTGGGCACGTCACCCACCTGAGAGTCTGTGGCCTTGCACTCCCCAGCACAGAAAAATGGGCATGGAGCCCCCTGCAAAACCAGTGGGAATGTTCCAGAATTCGGCTGAGGTGCCCCCCAGAGGTGCCTGCCCACTTGCAAATTGATGCCCCTGCAGAGTTCTGTGCAGTTGCTGTTAGGAGGCAAGTTGGGCCTTGGACTGTGCCCTATGGCCATGTGGGCCCTTTGTACTTTGTACTGGGCATTGGCCCTTTGTGGACAATTGTACATATCAGGTTCATGTGATGGCTTTTTCCTTGCTAATACAGTACTTCTGAAATCTGGCCCTTGATTTATTGTGCTGTGTGTCGTGTGCCATTGGTTTACGTCTGCAGCTATTTGTGTAGATGGTGTGTGTGTGAATGGTGTGTGTTGTGCGTGTGTGTGTATCACTCTCGTTTTCATCCCTCCCTCCCTGCTGTGCTTGGCAGCTGTACTCACCGTCGTCATCTTTGTCAGCGTTGGTGTTCCAGGAGGAGCATGGCGTAGAAGAGCATCGAGAAGACTTGAAGTTCCGGTTCTATGGTGGTGGCCTGGCTGTTGATGGCGACCGCCGGCGTGTGTGGTGTTAACGCCCTGGTGGATGGTGTGATACATTGGCTGTCTATGGGAGTTCTCACTGTCATGGTCATAATTTGGCGGTAATTACCGCCAGCCTGTTGGCAGTATTTCTGCCACTTTATTATTTACCGCCAATGTCATGAAGAGGGCCTATATCTCCTCCTCTGTAAAATAAAAAAATTAAATTGATTACAAAATCTGTATACAAGTATTTATATAAGCATTTACAACTAAAACTCTTCAATCAACCTTCTTTGCACTGTGATCAGTCAACTTGTTCTGGTTACTGGAAGCTGGGAGCTGTAATCTTCAGTGCTAGAGATTTTTTAAGGCGGCGAAGAGGAAACAGCAGTCACTGAGTTCTTGGTTTCAGTCTTCCTTCACCATCTCGATCTGAAGACTGATGAATCAAAAGCTTAAAGTGAGAAGAGTCTCTGGTAACAGACGTCCCAGGCCGCTCAGCAGTCACCTTATGTCCCTTGGTACATGAAAAGGCTCAGCATCATATGGGGCATCAGATTTACTTCTGCACATCTGACGGGTGATCACCAAATTTCCTTTTTTTAAAGTGATATTCTTTGCATGTTGCTTCTGGTCTGCATAGGCTTTCATTTTCTGCTTGTGAAACAAGTCCCTTGTATGAATTGTGTTCTCACATCTTTCTCTCTTGTTGGTCCATTGAGGTAACTTGGGTGTCATTGCTCTCCTGAACATCAAAGTCACAGGACTTTGCCTGTGGTTGAGTGAGGTGTTGAATGGTAAGATTGTAGGGTAGAATTGAATACAGTTTCAAACTGGGCTTCTCATGAGTTGCACACTATACTGATTTCTTTAGCATACTCATAAAACTCTCAATGAGTCCATTGGCCTGCGGTCACAAAGATATAGCCTTTTGATGCTTTCAGATGCTCCAGGAACTCATTGAATTCTTGATTGTTAAAAGGTGGGCAATTACCAGACTCCAAAATGACTGGAACAGCCCATGTCATAAAGATGCCATTTAGTCTGTCAACCAATTGTTTGTGAGTTGTGGATGAGAGATCTTCGACTAAAGGAAAACGTGAGGTATTCGTCCACAATCACATCAGGTGATGTTCATTATCGGATGGTCCAAAAAAGTCGATGACTATGTTCTCCCATGCATGCTTAGGGAGTTCTGACATATTTAGAGTATGTTGAGTAACATTTGTAGAAAGGCAGTTGCATAGATGCCAGGCCTTAAGTTATTTTTCAACCCTCTCATTAAAATAAGAAAACTAAACTAGGTTTCAGAGAGTTCTTTTTGTGGCAACGATACTAGGATGTCCTTTGTGAGCCACTTCAATTATTTTCTGTTGCAGACTCTCTGGAATCCTGATTTTTGACCCTCACACAGAGGCAACTCCTTCATAGGGGCGGGGAAGCGTCACCCCCCTGCCAGCAGCGGCAGCTTTAAACCTTCTCTCAAAACACAATCATAAACTGTGTCTATGATAGTGCTTTGGGAAAAGGGGTGAGGCCACAGGGGTGACGTGAACTGAGGGGGAATGCGCAGCACTCCCTCTCAGAGTTCATGTGTGTTTGACTGGCCGTCTCGGGCCAGCCAAACACACATGCGCACAGGGCTCTCTATATAAGCCAGCTGGCGAGAGCCTGCACAGGCTCCCAGTCTGCCTGGGAGCGCCCTGCTGGGAGCGCCCTGGCTGGGCGTTCCCATGAAATTCGGACTCTGCTTTGAGCAGCGTCAGGATTGGCCACAGAGCAGGCTGCGAGCCTGTCCATGCAGCCATCAAGAGAAGGAGCAAAGTGGATG
Organism: Pleurodeles waltl; assembly: GCF_031143425.1. NCBI lineage: Eukaryota > Metazoa > Chordata > Amphibia > Caudata > Salamandridae > Pleurodeles > Pleurodeles waltl. The sequence goes on along the minus strand of NC_090443.1, from coordinate 701,436,929 downwards.
GAGTGGCGCGCGGCGGAGGAGGTAAGTGTTTTTTTTTCTCCATTATTGCTTTTTTATTTAATTTAATTTAATTGAATTATCTCCCCCGCGCATGTGCCGCTCCGCCCCACCCCTTCTGTTAAGTGTGAGCTGCGTCTGCCCTGGCAGTAAAACTCCCTCCTGAGTTATGAACAGTTCATCTTTGACATTTCCATATTTTTGATATTCACCATCATTGGTGAGAGGTCATGTGTGTCCGTTCCATGACTAATGTGCAATTATGTCTTTTAACTTCAGCATGTCACTATCATGGCTCATAGCTGTGATAATCTGGACTAATGATGTAGCAGCTTGCGTATTTAATTTTACAATGAAATTAGCGTAGGCTTCAGCTGCCTTCGATGGAGTACCGTGACCTTGTATAGGTGCTCTGGAAAAGTAGTCTGCGGGGCTTTGATCCTTCCCTGGATGATGCACAATGATATAATTGTACTCTTGCAATTGTAGTCCCCATCATTTAATGTGAGAAGGCATCTTGACTTTTGGATTACCAAAGATAGATAGTAAAGCTTGATGATCAGTTACCAGCATAAAAGACTTCCTGTACAGGAATACAGGGAAATGTTCACAAACTGATACCACGGCTAAACTTTCTTGCTCAGGTTGTGTCGTAAAGCACATTCTGTTTGGGACAAATTTCTACTAACATATGCTATAATATGCCTTTAACCATTTGGGTGTCCACAGTGCTGTACAAGGATAGTGGCTAACCTGACTGGTTTAGAGTCAACTGCAACCTCTGTATGAAGCTTTGGATTGAAGCATGCCATTTCAGCAGAATTTTTAATGGCGAGTTGGAGTCTCTTGAAACTTCTCTCACATTCTTGCAGCCATTGAAATGAAATATTTTTCTTTGTCACCTCTTGTAATGGAGCCCTTACAGTAGAAAAGTACTGTATGTATCTTGAACAGTAACTGACCATGCCAAGAAATGAAAGTACCAAAGAAACATCTTTTGTGGGATCAGCATTTGACATTGATTGTACTTCCACAGGAATGGGTGTCATCCCCACCAGAAAAGATATGGCCAAAGAAGTGTAGCTTTGCCTTGTAGAACTCACTCTGGCCTCCATTCAAAGTGAAACCTACATCAATAAGTGACCAACATACCTGTGTGAGCGCTCTATTGTGCTTCTTATGTGTTGCTCCGAAAACTAATATGTCACCCCTATATTTCAATGCATTCACAACAGGCTGTATGATGCATTAGATGATGTCTTGGAAAAGCTCTGCAGCCAATGTTATCTTATGAACATTTATAGAGCGCATGGCTACCAAAAGGCCTCCCAGAGCTACACAGAATTCTTCTAAAAACAATGCCTTAGGGACAAAGGTTTATACAGCCATGTTCTCAGTAGCCGACAGAAGGATAATTTGTGGCTGGTTTGATGTAAGGACAAAGGTAGAGCATTCCACAGTTTGGTGCCAATATAGGACATAGATCTTCGGCCCCATTTGGCCTTTTTTATGGATGGAATTACCACTAAAGCTGCTGCTGATGACCTAAGATGTCTGACAGGCTTATGGAAAGTGGCAACAATGGAGGACCTTTGACATACAGAGCTCTATGAATGCAGCGTAATGCTTTGAGCTTTATCCGTTGCTCCAATGGGAGCCAATGCAGGGTTGAAAGGGCTGACTTGACTGATTCATGCCTGGGTATATTGAAGAGAAGGCGGGCAGCAGTGTCCTGCACCACCTGCAATTTCTTTTTAACATAATTTGGAGCCCCAAGAAACAAGGCATTCCCATAGTCCAGGCGTGAGATGACACACCAAAATTAAGTGCCTGATTTAGATGTCAGCAGAGGGGAATACTCCATCGCAAATGTGACGGGTATCCCACCCACTGTATTACAATTCCATTATATCCTATGGGAAATTGCAATTCAATGGACAGGATATCCGTCACATTTGTGATGAAGTATTCACTCCATAGACATCTAAATAAGTCTTTTGCATAGAAACAGACCACTATGTGTAAAAAAGGTTTTAATGCATCTGTAATTTTCTTTGCATTCCAAATGATGATAGCCTTTATTTAATTTAAGGCGAGAGAAGACATTTGCACCATTTAATTTTGTTATCATGTAAGCAATGTGTGGACCTGAATGTCGTCCATGTTCAATTGCATTGTTTGCCTGATACATGTAAACACTTATGCGTACAGCTCCTTCATTGTCCTTTTTGGGCACCACCACTATGGGAGAAACCTATGGCGTTGGACCAGTAGAACACTCAAGAATGTCATGCTTGAGTAACGATAAATAATGAAGGAAATTGACTTAGTATTTTGTGATCATTCATGTTGTAATTCTCAGAAATCAGTCCCATATCAGTGGTTGTGCTAAAACTTAGTAGACAGGCACTTGACGACGTACCTTGAAGCCCATGGATAGGTGCTTGTTCCTTCATTTTCTTGTGTTTCATTGTTGCTTCAATGGAACCTTGATGTTTATCGGCATCAATGCAGCCCATGTATGCCCTTTGATTTTCAATGGCATAAGTCGGGTAATAGAGATAGTTCATCATATTTCTCTCCAGGCATTATGTCTATCAGTGCACCACTGTCAATAGTGAAAAGTATTGAACAACCATTTATTTTTAATGTAATCTTTGGACAGTGTTTGTATGATTTTGGTGCTTTGACATGTCGACTCTTCTTTGACATTTTTCTTCAAATGCAGGCAGTCTAACATTCACATATTTTGCTCAGGTAAACATCAAAACGGCACAACCATCTTCCTCGCTTTTACTTGATATTGAGGCAGAAGATCTGTTTGACGATGATTTAAATAACAATTGAATTCGTTCAGTGTTGATTTGCCTTGTGGAAGTGCGTTGAGTGTTGCATCTGGAATGATCTGGTGGCATTTTGTCTTTGCACCATGACGCACTAGCTTTTTTCTTCATTTTACAAACCATCACAAAATGGTTCTCTTTCCCACAGCCTTTACATATCTGTCCAATGGCAGGACATTTTACCTTTGTGTGAAAACAAAAATCCAAATCATAACTTCTTTTTACGTGCAGACATCACTTTATGTCCTTCAGTCTTTTGCTTTGTCTTACATTTCATCCTATTAACTGATTCACTCAAGGCACCTGCAGCCTCCATGTCCGCAGCTTGTCTTTCAGCATGCTATTCAGTTCGGCCAACCATTTTAACTCACTATGGACTAAGAAGAGTTTCTCTCAGCATTTTTTGTCTGAATGAATTTGACAAGCATCCGTTAATAACTCAAAGATGCATAGTTTCTTCATCATTAAATTAATTGAAATGACAGTGGTTGATGGATGTTTTGAGTACCCCACAAACTCATTAATGATTTCACCAACTTTTTGACATTCTTTACTGAAAATGTATCTTTCTTAATTAATGTTTGGTGCTGGGTTGAATTTGAAATTCAATGATTGTTTAATCTAACAGTATGTGACTTCTTCATCAGTTCTTGCCATCTTCTTTATTACTTCTTTCACACCATCACCAGCAAGATTTTTAAGATACTTTCTGTTATCAGTCTCTTCAAGTGCATCAATGAAATCATCAACTGTTGCTATCCAAGCAGTCCACCTAGTGCCAATGTTTTGCTTTTTGGCAGTATCAAAGGTGGGGGTGGTTTCAGGAAGGTGACAGCATTGTAGAATAGTGTGGAACTTACTGACGTTGAGAATAGCATGTTCTCTGACGCTGTTTGGTGATCATGGTTGTGCAAACCTTCTCTAAGGTCTGTTGACATGCTGGCCTCACTGACGCTGTTTGGTGATCATGGTTGTGCAAATCTTCTCTAAGGTCTGTTGACATGCTGGCCTCAAGGCTGTCTTTAACATTATTTGGAACTGTGGCTTCCTTCTTAGCTGCAATATGAAACATTTCACAATTCTGAAAGTCGCTTTTGGCTCTTTATTCTTTGAAGGCCTATGACACCTTTGTGGGCAAACTGCTTTGGGTATGGACTGCTCTGTAAGCATAAACGTGGGCACTTCTCCCTGAGCCACTTCATTGAGTGCTGTTGTACAATGATTCTTTCTAGTGGATTTGGTGAGTCATTTATTTCTTCTTTTTTAAAAGTCAGTTGGCACTCCCTGACACCTGGTTGATCTCCGCCTTGCAGCGCTACTGTTTGCAGCTTTATTTAGCAAGTTATGATTATCATTGGCTGTGCTCTGTAAACCTGGTTGTATCTGCTATCAGTGTTAATGCTCTGTAAATTGTACAATTTTATCTTGTGTGGCACCGCAGTACCTTTATATGTGGCTTGACCAGCAGGTTTTCGCCCAATCAGATGAAGATTATTTGCTATACTTTAGTTGGCTTCAAATGCTTTACAGAGGCTGGAGCTGTGCTTTGACTCCACATGCATGAAGCTTTGATTTTGTACTTCGACAGCGACATACTTGGTATGCATGAGCAGTTTGATTGGACCACGGCAAACTATCTGGGGGGCATGAGCTTCTTTGTGTTACTTATCCTCTGTCTTGTTGCCAGTTGTAAGGTCATACCCAGCCAGGGCACCAACCAATGACTACACCACATATAGAGCTGAATATTACATGTTTTTTTTCCTTCTGTGTATAATTGCCAACTTAACATTCCAAACCAAGCATTCATTGCATTCCACTTTAATATCTACGTCACAATTCTACAGAGTCCATTTGGAGCCAAAAGGGTTCCATCTAAAAACTTTCAAGACATTACAAGTAGCACTATTAAAAAAGAAACAAATAATAAATCAGAAGGTGTCAATTAAATCATTATTAGCGTAATCAGTCATGCACACACTTCTAGCTTGCATTCTTACAGTCCGTGCACATCTCTTACACGGAGGAGGCTTGAGCAAAGTCAAAACCTGTCTCCGGCTCCTAGTTTCTGTAAAGTACTTCTGAAGTGACAATATGTGTGCTTTTGTTCCTTTCTACTCACTGGCATCTGGGTGGTAGGCTACAGTTAGGTGTTAGGCTTCAGATAGCTCCTAGCCAGGATGACACCCGAACAAAAGAAGGGCCAGTGGGCCTTTAAATCAGGCCTTTGTTTGTGCCTGGCTGGAACTGAAAATAAGAAAGCCTTCTTACTGTCTGAAGGTTGCTGTACCAAATGGAATACTGACAACATGAGGGCACTGCTAAATTGTACCCAGTGTTGAAAAAATTGACACCAAGACAAATTTGCGCTATTTCCCTAGGCCAGTTGGATCCCAGATCTGGCCCTGAAATCGCTGTCAGAACCAGGACCCAGCATGATCCCCATGCTTTCAAACACGGGCAACATTAGAAGGAAATTAGAGATTTAAGAAACTCCGCTAATGGTTCCATGCTCATTCCAGTTGCTATTTGCAACTCGCTGTCATCTGTCGTGAAAATTATTCCAAGCAGTGTGGAAAGAGGGGGTGGGATACCCGCACATCAGCTGTTCAAGTAATGTGCAGTTCTGGTAGGCTTATGAACTCTTCTGGCTAGTTGAAAAATGGTGGGACTGGAGCAGCTACGCATCAAGTTCTTTTTGGCTGGGTCGGGGTGTCCAACTAGGTCAGCAAGGTTTTTCTTTATTTTTTTTTATAGCTAGGAGAGTCAGAAAATATCTCGATTCCTTTGTAACCGAGCCTTTTAACAAATTCCCATCTAGCGCCAGGGGGACATTGTCTACTTTCTAGAGGTTTGAATTCACCTTCCGGTGCTATTAGTTATTTAGAAGAATGTGTAACTGAGAAATTAGTTCACTGACAAAAAGGAGAGGAGCAACTGCAGCAGTTTTACAAAACTATACTTAAAAGGCTGTTCTAACGTTTTCATGCTGTTTTTACGTACAACAGTTGGTGAGGAGGTTAAGTTAAATACATCGCTTACATTTGGAAGCATCAGCACTGTGCATTTATTCTCGACTTCCTTTCTTGATAAATAACGTGTGATCTTCGGCAAATAACTTGTATTTCACGTGTGATCTTCGACAAATAACTTGTATTTCACTGTGCCTGATTTCTCTCATCTGCCAAAATTGGGAGATCCTGAAAACATACTTCAACCACAATTGGGGACTATGTTTAAAAAAACCACACACAAAACATATTTATTTTGGAAGTGAGTGCCTAGAGGTGGCTGATGTTCTCGGAGTTGCGCTATACTAAATAACGAATTCATTTATTTCTCGTTGAATGAGAGACATGCCAGACACAAATTAGAGTAAAGTCACTGGAAAGCTACTAGCGCTGCAGTCTAGCTAAGAAAGCACCACTCCCTGGCTGCTAATTTCCTTTCGCAGCTGTTGGGCCTTCTTCCCGCAGCCTGTACACGGTTCACAGGGATATTAAAGCGACACTCTAAGCACCTGTATTTGTCCTAGTAGCCTCATTCGTGCTGCTAGCAGAGCATGCCCCAACTCTTGTCAATTTATCAATGTAACGTGCACTAGTGGGCACAGTTTGAGCAGCCATTAGTGCAGGTGCCTCTATCCATCACAGCCAGTCACTTATTCCACCTTGTCAGGGAAACTAAATGGAGCTTTTGGAGAAATGTAAACAACTCTCTAATGGACAATCAAAGCAGCACTTTCTGAAGCAAACACGAGACAGAAATGTGACAGCCATTTTGAAATTGCGGCGCTGTCGTGTTTGTTAAAAACGCTTTATGTATTTTGATTTAGGAAGGAAAAAGTTAATGGAAAGCTAAAACCAACATGTCAGAAGCAGAATATCAACCAAGACAGGGAGCTCTCCGTATTAAAACCCCTTATTAGTATTTGAAAATACAAATGTGCGCATTTTAGGAAGGTGCCCCAATTTCTGGACTCGAGGTTGCAAGCGCATATACGTTTTAGAATAATACTAGGCACTACATCTGCGTCGAATAGGCATCTAGGGGACGTACTAGTGACGTGATCTGAGAGAGAGGCCCGCCTCTGAGTTAGGAACCGCGTCATGCATCTGCCTGATTAAGGGCCCTTTAGATTAAACAATTTTTCATGCTGACAAAATGCAGTGTCCTCGTTACAGGCTCGCTGCAGCTTCCCTGGTTCGGGGAACATAAAATTGATGTGGGTTTGCGTACGATTAAACAGTGATATTGATGCTTTGTCGTTAGTATTTATATTAGGTATTATAAATCGCATTTAGATAATACAATCAATAGGGATAAGAAATATGGCAGCATTTTAGCACGCGAAGACCCAGTCATGTTTTATGAGTGCATTATAAACTTTCATCCGTACAGTAAGGTGTTTGTGATCATACAACAAAATGTCTGGCATGGCGCCATCCAATATTATGAGCCTCTGCCGGAGCGCTCCTGGAATGCTTCGCTGCGCAACAGAGGCAATAAAAATAGATTTCTTGCGTGCTCTGTGTTGTGGCCTAACCCCTCTATCATAGACACGAAATATCAAACCCCCATCATCAATGCATGCAGGCGCCATTCATCGGAACAGGTCGGAGGCTCTGCTAAGGTCAGTAACTATCTGTTGTTATTTATGTCCTGCTTCAGTGTACGACCGCAGTATATAAGTAATAATAACTACCTATTAGTAGTTTAACACTAGCCTATAAACATCTTCTGTACTCTCTGGAGCGCTTTTATGCCCCCGGAGATACTTATTCCAAGCTCATTAAAACAGTGCTTACATCACAATCGTAAAACACGTTTAAAGAAAATGACAAAACAAGTTCTTTCCTCGTTTTAAAGTAACTTCAATTAGGAAACAGCGTGGTCCACTCGTAACTCCTTGTCTGAGCTGTAACGAGCATTCTGATTGGCTACGCACATGGCACAGATTCAGTTGTCACAAAATGATGGAGGTGAACTGGGCCCCCCATTTAATTATCTCCACTTGGTTTAGCGGCAGCTTGACACTTTATATAAAAAATTAAAGCACTTTGCCAAACAGTGTTTTATTAGTTATGTTTAAATACAGGGAGATCCACAGGTTCATAATGTGATATTTTTAAGAGCAAGTACGTAAACTTTGTGTTTTGTATTCATTTTTCACTCAAGAAAAACAGTTATTAGGCAACATCTTCACAAATGGATTGCATAAAATCGGATATTTTGGATTATCCATAGCAGTAGTGTTAAAATCACATTTTTCACTAAAGGTGTTACTTTGGGGTTAGAAGCTGTATCAAAAATTGTTGAGAGTTAAACAAAAGGTGGGCGCTAATGCTTTCACTCTAAGTAAATCATATAAATGTGAACTTTACGCAAGGGAACTGACATTGTCTTATATGCTCCAGGGTGCCAATATTATTCCCATGACCATATCCTACCTGTATGGACAGCCCATTCCTGTGCCCTCTAGCTTTTCAAAATCTGGGGTGGACTTTAATTCAATAGCTGCCTTTCATCTTGCAAATTCAGGAAAAAATAAGAATGTGCTTACTACCCTTGCAACTTAGCCACCGTTGGACAGTACTTACAATGCTGCTAACATTTTTGAACTGCCCCAGTTCGTATATTAACCCTCTCACAAGTCAATCATCACAATAGACGTTCTAGGGGATTGCCTGCTAAATGATGGCAGAGCTGCAAGAAGATGGAAGTATGGCTGTGTGCCTAATCCTCAGTTTAAGAGCTGATAAGTCTATATCTGCAGTAATAATGCTTGTTTGACCGCCAGTTTATCCAAGTGTCCAACAGAAGAGCCTTTGTCTTTTAACATAAAGCATGTTTTTTCTAAATTGCTGTTCCAAACCACCTTCCGGGATGGACAAGCTCATCCTCTGACAACCACCCCTTGCTGTACCCAAGGAGGTCAGGGTGATGCCCATGAACTCACAAGACCGACCCGTCTCTGATCCAAGAGTGTATAAAAGAAAATAAAAGAAAATAAAATAAAAAATAAAATAAGCATGCACAGCACAAGCTACACCATTTAGTACATATGATGGGAAATGCCAACAGCTCAATACTAAATAGATAGAAAAAGCTGTCCCCAATCAGCAGATGAGGCCCACTTTCCGAAAAAACATTCGACAGAAGGCATCACATATTTCTGCCCCTCTTTTGATGAGTAAAACATAAAAAGGAGATTTTGAGCCTCCAAAATCAGAATCAATGAACGTGTGCAGAGCATCTTTATCTGTGTTTTATTTTTTTATTTTTTATTGATAGCAGCACTGTCTTTTTTAGGTGGGTAACTTTATTTTTCTTTCTTCTATTCAGATTCACATGTCATTTTTGTCGACTCTCAGTGAGCTCCCCTCCTTTTTTGCTAGTCTCCCACATGCACACTCCACACATGAAAGACATATTTTTCTTCTGAAAACACAGATTTACTCAAATTATATTTCAAAAGTTGAATCTTTACATCAGATTTTAGACATTTTCATATTTTTGTCTGAATTTTCAGGCAGAACAAAAGTCTCGCAAAAGCATCAGCCAGGAATGCGGGATAATCAGGGACAAACGAACTAGTCCATATCAAAAGACATTGCTACCAATTAAAATCACTACTAGCATTAAGTACGGTAATCGTCCATTGTACAGCCAGTTCCAGGGAGATGCAGATGGTGATGAATGTTTGGCAGCTGCACAGTGGGTCATTTCAGGGGAGAAATTCACCAGGAGTCACTGAACCACACAGTGAAAGATATCTTGTATCCAATATCACTAAAAGTGTCAAGCACTCTATGTACTCTTCGAAACATAAACACAACCATGTGCGTGGTGCTGCAAATACCCCTACACAGATACTTACAAATACAGGGAGACAGGAAAGGGGTGTGTGTTTGGAGCAGAGATTTTGTCATTAAAGGGTTTAAGGGGAGCTGAAGAGAAATGAGCCCACGTGGAGCACAAACCCTCTTAATCAGTGAACTAATGAAAGTTGACGATAAATATAATGATTGTGATTTAGCTCTGTTACTTAAATTGATAATATTGTTTCACATATTTCCTAAGTTTTCCCCACATGCCTCACTTTTTTTCTAGAAGGATTTAAACATAATCTGCAGATTTTCATCCATTCTTGCGAGGATTTTGACTCTTCCTACTCTGGACTCAGGACAGTGATGATGCCCATTTGTTGGCCTTCCACTGCTGATTTATAGTTAACATTCGAGTGTAATTTATGCAACAACAATTATGTTTTCATATCAGACTGCATAGATGCATTGTTTCAATTCAGGCCAGTTCTCCATTCACAAATGCGTCGTATGTTTTCATGTGATTCAATCCCACTCTCAACTACAGTTTTTTCTGTGTTGAAATAGCAATGCCTCACAGAACAAAAACTTCCCATTGTCTTTTGATATGACACCAATTGGCAACACGTTTTAGGTGTGGCCTTTGAGACAGCTTGAGTTGTCTAGTCAGACTATTGCTTTTTTCCTTTCACTGAAAATACCAAAGGTTAAAATGACATTGCACTTAGGTTACAATTTCAGTGACAATGTAATAATTTAAACAAAAAAATCTACTGAAATTCACCAGTTATAGTTATCTCAAGTAACTGTAACTCACGCTCTAAGGGACATATAACTTTGGCCTCGCTCTGCACATTCTGGTCATCATTGATGTCATTGCAAATGTTGCAGTGATATTATCAATTATGTTATAGAAGATGTCATGAGTAAAGTAATTTGTGGGGTAATTAGCAGTGCATGGCGAGGGTGCAAGTTATAGTTACCTTAGGGCATGAGTTGTTGTTACTTAAAATAACTATAATTGGTGAATTTCAGTGTTTTGAAACATTATGTTGTCCTTGAAATTTTGACGTAACTATAACAGTACTTTAACCTTTGTTTTTTCAGCAAATGTTTTGGATTCTATTAAATGTAGAAGTAATATTTTATACATTTATACATAGAGCCAACCCCTTTCTGCTGCACGCAGCAGAAGGTGGGAGGTAGGCCACAGGACCTGGTCTGCAACCAGACCCTGCATCCAACACATTGCTGTAGCCCCCTCCCAAGCAACTTTGGGCCCAAGGATCCCATCCCTGGACCATAGCCCTCCCTGAGCCACTTTGGGCCCTGGGAACCACATCCCTCAAGGCCTTTTTTAATTAAGGGAAGAGGGTGCTCAGCTCCTCTCCCTGAGCCAGTAATGGCCCTGGAGACCCCATTCCTCTGGGCCCTTAAGAGGAGGTGGCACATGGTGTCCTTCCCAGAGCCAATAGTGGCCCAAGGGATCACATCTGCTAGGTCCCGAAATCCTATCAAAAAGTTGGATAGAGGCTGCGCAGCCACCCATTCCTAAGCCTTAAGAGGCCCGGGGACCCAATCCCCCGGGTTGTACTTAACTTAAAGGGGTTCGCTACACCTCTTCTCAAGCCTTTAGGGGCTCCTGGGACCTCATCACCCGTAGCCTGTGTTTCTTCTGGGTGGGTGCCTCGGTGCCCATGTGGGGCATCCAGCAAACAGCAAGTTGGGGTAGCGGGGGAAGCCCGAGGGCCCAGGCAGCCCTAATCAACTCCCTACATGCACCCATCCTGGGTACTGTGGGAGTTGGCATTGCTCCCACCTGGCAGGAGCAGCTGTTTTTGTTTGCTTCCACCGGACAGGAGCAATGTGTGCTTCCCTGCCTGCAAGAGCATAGGCAGGGAAACAAAAGTCTGTTCCCATCTGGTGGGAGAAATCTTTTAGCTCCCGTCGGGTCAGAGCAGATATGCCTTCCGTCCCTGCATTAGCAAGATCAGGAAAACTCTTGTGTCCCAGAGGTAGGCTTATAGAACACAGTAATTGAGCCAGCCCTGGAGGATGGAGTAAAAGGCTTTACAGGCTCAAGGACAGGGGCCGTACACCCCTTTCCCCTTTCAAGATAAGTTCAGTCCTGTGGGATGTGCTCTCCGGGGCCCATTAAGGGTCGGGTAGAGGGGGCAATGACCCCTCACCATTTCGGTGGCATTGGGCCCGGGGATAGCATCAACTGGCCTATTTAGGATTGGGAACTGGGCCACAGCCCCCTTCCCCTAAAAAATGGAATCCAGCCCCAAGGAATGGGGGTCTGCTGGGCCTTTTGCGGCTCATGTAGGAGAACTGTGCACCCATCCCCTTATTTTACATCATAGTCCTGGGGGATGGGGAGGTCCCCTCCTGAAAAGGATTAGTTTGCGCCTCTCCGGGCACCCCAGGTTTTTATTTTATTAATAGTGCATAGTTGCAGCAAAATAAAAAATAAAAAAACATGTTTTGCCGTAGACGTAGTTCCTCTCGAACCCCACCATGAGGCCTACGGGGTCAGGGTATTCCTAGCCTGCCCTCTTATGTCTTTTTTTAACTTTATTTTTAGGACTCAGTACTGAGTCCCGAGTCATTCTCGTTAACATAGTGGCAGCCAATCAGATCTCCCAATGAGATCCGTGTGCCAATAGATCCTCGGAGGAGTGAAATATACAATTATTTTGAGCCTCAATTGCTCAAAAACTACTGACCAGATTTATACCAAATCACAAAAAGATTTTTTTTTCCAGACCAAGATCTATCTTTCTATCAAATTTGGTGTAAATTCATTTAGCCATTTCGACTGTAGCTGTGTCTAAAGTCCCTTTGCAAAAATGAATGGGAAAATGCATTTTGGGACACCTCATTTTTCTTGGTCCATGTCAAATGGGAACAAACTAATGGTGGGTGGCAAACTTTATTCCGCTGCTGGAGTTTCTGGAGTTTTTGTCACTCAGTGCTTTGCTTGGAGCATGGAGTTCAGTGACAAACTCTGCCTACCACAGGCAGAGTGGAGTTTACTGGCACGCTTGCCGCTCACCCCTACTTAGTCCACTGGCACTTCCTGACCACAGCCTGATTGGCATTCTGTGCCCCAGTAGTGGTCCAGTGTGAAGCGTGGGGGAGGACTCAAAGCCACAGACTTGGCTCTGATGGTATATGAGTGGCAGGTTGGGTTTAAACCCTTCGCTGCCAGGCCTTTTCCCCTCCTGTGCTGAGCCTTTTTTTGGCTATTTGGGGCAGTTCACGCTTAGGCCCTCATAACTTTTTGTCCACATAAGCTATCCACAACAAATTTTCAGCCTTTTTTTCCAACATCCTAGAGATTCTAGGCGTACCCAGAGTTTGTGGGTTCCCCTGAAGGAGACCAAGAAATTAGCCAAGATACAGCAAAAACTTAGGGGGTCATTCTGACGCCGGCGGTCATGGACCGCCGGGGACAGGGTTGGCGGGAGCACCGCCAACAGGCTGGCGGTGCCCCGCAGGGCATTCTGACCGCGGCGCTTTGGCCGCGGTCAGAAGAGGAAAACCGGCGGTCTCCCGCCGGTTTTCCGCTGCCCATGAGAATCCTCCATGGCGGCGCAGCTTGCTGCGCCGCCATGGGGATTCTGACACCCCATACCGCTGGGGGCCCCTGCAGTGCCCATGCCAATGGCATGGGCACTGGAGGGGCCCCCGTAAGAGGGCCCCACTTTGTATTTCAGTGTCTGCTTTGCAGACACTGAAATACGCGACGGGTGCAACAGCACCCGTTGCACCTTCCCACTCCGCCGGCTCCATTCAGAGCCGGCGTCCTCGTGGGAAGGTTGATTTCCACTGGGCTGGCGGGCGGCCTTTTGGCGGTCGCCCGCCAGCCCAGTGGAAATCCCAGAATCACTGCAGCGGTCTGACGACCGCGGTGCGGTATTCTGGCAGGGGTACTTTGGCGGCGGAGGTAAGAATCAGGGCCTTAGTTTTTTTCAAAACAATGGGAAAAAAGGGCTGCAGAAGGCTTGTGGTTTTCCCCCCTGAAAATGGCATCAACAAAGGGTTTGCTGTGCTAAAATCACCATCTTCCCAGATTTCAGGAAAAGGCAGACTTGAATCAGAAAACTAAATTTTTCAACACAATTTTGGCATTTTACTGGGACACACCCCATTTTAACTTTTTTTTGTGCTTTCAGCCTCCTTCCAGTTAGTGACCGAAATGGGTATGAAACCAATGCTGGATCTCAGAAAGCTAAATGTAAAGAAATGGCTCCCTGTTGCAGTTACCCCCCACTTTTTGCCTGATACTGATGCTGACTTGACTGAGAAGTGTGCTGGGACCCTGCTAACCAGGCCCCAGCACCAGTGTTCCTTCACCTAAAATGTACCATTGTATCCACAATTGGCACACCCTGGCATTCAGATAAGTCCCTTGTAACTGGTACTTCTAGTACCAAGGGCCCTGATGCCAAGAAAGGTCTCTAAGGGCTGCAGCATGTCTTATGCCACCCTAGAGACCCCTCACTCAGCACAGACACACTGCTTACAAGCCTGTGTGTGCTAGTGAGAACAAAATGAGTAAGTGGACATGGCACTCCCCTCAGGGTGCCATGCCAGCCTCTCACTGCCTATGCAGTATAGGTAAGACACCCCTCTAGCAGGCCTTACAGCCCTAAGGCAGGGTGCACTATACCATAGGTGAGGGTACCAGTGCATGAGCACTGTGCCCCTACAGTGTCTAAACAAAACCTTAGACATTGTAAGTGCAGGGTAGCCATAAGAGTATATGGTCTGGGAGTTTGTCAAACACGAACTCCACAGCACCATAATGGCTACACTGAAAACTGGGAAGTTTGGTATCAAACTTCTCAGCACAATAAATGCACACTGATGCCAGTGTACATTTTATTGTAAAATACACCACAGAGGGCACCTTAGAGGTGCCCCCTGAAACTTAACCGACTATCTGTGTAGGCTGACTAGTTTTAGCAGCCTGCCACAAACCGAGACATGTTGCTGGCCCCATGGGGAGAGTGCCTTTGTCACTCTGAGGCCAGTAACAAAGCCTGCACTGGGTGGAGATGCTAACACCTCTCCCAGGCAGGAATTGTCACACCTGGCGGTGAGCCTCAAAGGCTCACCTCCTTTGTGCCAACCCAGCAGGACACTCCAGCTAGTGGAGTTGCCCGCCCCCTCCGGCCAGGCCCCACTTTTGGCGGCAAGGCCGGAGAAAATAATGAGAATAACAAGGAGGAGTCACTGGCCAGTCAGGACAGCCCCTAAGGTGTCCTGAGCTGAGGTGACTCTAACTTTTAGAAATCCTCCATCTTGCAGATGGAGGATTCCCCCAATAGGGTTAGGATTGTGACCCCCTCCCCTTGGGAGGAGGCACAAAGAGGGTGTACCCACCCTCAGGGCTAGTAGCCATTGGCTACTAACCCCCCAGACCTAAACACGCCCTTAAATTTAGTATTTAAGGGCTACCCTGAACCCTAGATTTTTAGATTCCTGCAACTACAAGAAGAAGGACTGCCCAGCTGAAAACCCCTGCAGCGGAAGACCAGAAGACGACAACTGCCTTGGCTCCAGAAACTCACCGGCCTGTCTCCTGCCTTCCAAAGATCCTGCTCCAGCGACGCCTTCCAAAGGGACCAGCGACCTCGACATCCTCTGAGGACTGCCCCTGCTTCGAAAAGACAAGAAACTCCCGAGGACAGCGGACCTGCTCCAAGAAAAGCTGCAACTTTGCTTCCAGCAGCTTTAAAGAACCCTGCAAGCTCCCCGCAAGAAGCGTGAGACTTGCAACACTGCACCCGGCGACCCCGACTCGGCTGGTGGAGATCCAACACCTCAGGAGGGACCCCAGGACTACTCTGATACTGTGAGTACCAAAACCTGTCCCCCCTGAGCCCCCACAGCGCCGCCTGCAGAGGGAATCCCGAGGCTTCCCCTGACCGCGACTCTTTGCATCCAAAGTCCCGACGCCTGGGGGAGACCCTGCACCCGCAGCCCCCAGGACCTGAAGGACCGGACTTTCACTGGAGAAGTGACCCCCAGAAGTCCCTCTCCCTTACCCAAGTGGAGATTTCCCCGAGGAATCCCCCCCTTGCCTGCCTGCAGCGCTGAAGAGACCCCGAGATCTCTCATAGACTAACATTGCGAACCCGACGCCTGTTCCTACACTGCACCCGGCCGCCACCGCGCTGCTGAGGGTGAAATTTCTGTGAGGACTTGTGTCCCCCCCGGTGCCCTACAAAACCCCCCCCTCGTCTGCCCTCCGAAGACGCGGGTACTTACCTGCAAGCAGACCGGAACCGGGGCACCCCCTTCTCTCCATTCTAGCCTATGTGTTTTGGGCACCACTTTGAACTCTGCACCTGACCGGCCCTGAGCTGCTGGTGTGGTGACTTTGGGGTTGCTCTGAACCCCCAACGGTGGGCTACCTTGGACCAAGAACTGAACCCTGTAAGTGTCTTACTTACCTGGTAAAACTAACCAAAACTTACCTCCCCTAGGAACTGTGAAAATTGCACTGTGTCCACTTTTAAAACAGCTATTTGTCAATAACTTGAAAAGTATACATGCAATTTTTATGATTTAAAGTTCCTAAAGTACTTACCTGCAATACCTTTCAAATGAGATATTACATGTAGAATTTGAACCTGTGGTTCTTAAAATAAACTAAGAAAATATATTTTTCTATATAAAAACCTATTGGCTGGATTTGTCTCTGAGTGTGTGTACCTCATTTATTGTCTATGTGTATGTACAACAAATGCTTAACACTACTCCTTGGATAAGCCTACTGCTCGACCACACTACCACAAAATAGAGCATTAGTATTATCTATTTTTACCACTATTTTGCCTCTAAGGGGAACCCTTGGACTCTGTGCATGCTATTCCTTACTTTGAAATAGCACATACAGAGCCAACTTCCTACATTGGTGGATCAGCGGTGGGGTACAAGACTTTGCATTTGCTGGACTACTCAGCCAATACCTGATCACACGACAAATTCCAAAATTGTCATTAGAAATTGATTTTTTGCAATTTGAAAAGTTTTCTAAATTCTTAAAAGACCTGCTAGGGCCTTGTGTTAGATCCTGTTTAGCATTTCTTTTAGAGTTTAAAAGTTTGTAAAAGTTTGAATTAGATTCTAGAACCAGTTGTAGATTCTTAAAAAGTATTCCAACTTTTAGAAGCAAAATGTCTAGCACAGATGTGACTGTGGTGGAACTCGACACCACACCTTACCTCCATCTTAAGATGAGGGAGCTAAGGTCACTCTGTAAAATAAAGAAAATAACAATGGGCCCCAAACCTACCAAAATACAGCTCCAGGAGCTTTTGGCAGAGTTTGAAAAGGCCAACCCCTCTGAGGGTGGCAACTCAGAGGAAGAGGATAGTGACTTGGAGGAAAATTCCCCCCTACCAGTCCTATCTAGGGACAACAGGGTCCCTCAAACCCTGACTCCAAAAATAATAGTCAGAGATGCTGGTTCCCTCACAGGAGAGACCAACACCTCTGAAATCACTGAGGATAACTCCAGTGAAGATGACCCCCTGTTAGCCAGGATGGTCAAAAGATTGGCTTTGGAAAAGCAGCTCCTAGCCATAGAAAGGGAAAGAAAAGAGATGGGCCTAGGTCCCATCAATGGTGGCAGCAACTTAAATAGGGTCAGAGATTCTCCTGACATCCTAAAAATCCCCAAAGGGATTGTAACAAAATATGAAGATGGTGATGACATCACCAAATGGTTCACAGCTTTTGAGAGGGCTTGTGTAACCAGAAAAGTGAACAAATCTCACTGGGGTGCTCTCCTTTGGGAAATGTTCACAGGAAAGTGTAGGGATAGACTCCTCACACTCTCTGGAAAAGATGCAGAATCTTATGACCTCATGAAGGGAACCCTGATTGAGGGCTTTGGATTCTCCACTGAGGAGTATAGAATTAGGTTCAGGGGGGCTCAAAAATCCTCGAGCCAGACCTGGGTTGATTTTGTAGACTACTCAGTAAAAACACTAGATGGTTGGTTAACTGGAAATGAAGTGTGTGACTATGTTGGGCTTTATAATTTGTTTATGAAAGAACACATTTTAAGTAACTGCTTCAATGAAAAGTTGCATCAGTATCTGGTAGACCTAGGTCCAATTTCTCCCCAAGAATTGGGAAAGAAGGCAGACCACTGGGTCAAGACTAGGGTAACCAAAACTTCCACTGGGGGTGACCAAAAGAAAGGGGTTACAAAAACTCCCCAGGAGAAAGTGGGTGACACTAGACACAAAGAAAAAGAGTCCTCTGTAGGCCCCCAAAAACCAGAACAGGTGGGTGGGCCCCAAGACACAACCCAAAACAAAGGTGGGTACCAGGGTAAGAACTGGGATGCCACTAAGGCATGGTGCCACAACTGTAAACAGTCTGGGCACCACACCAAGGACACTTCTTGTCCCAAAAACAAACCCCAGAACAAAATTCCAGGGGTAACCAGTGTAGCCATGGGAGATGACTCCTCAGATGAGGAGGTCTTCATAGCCTTCAACTGGAAACAGGGCCCAACAGGTGAGTTGGAGATTCCAGAGGGAAGTAGACACTTCCACCACCTACTGGTGAATGGAATCCCAACCACTGCCCTGAGAGACACTTGTGCCAGTCACACTATTGTGCATGACAGGCTGGTGCTCTCAAACCAGTACATCCCAGGTGAGACTGCCAGGGTAAGAGTTAGCCTAGACAGGGTCACTAAGAGGCCTGTGGCTTTAGTGCCCATAGAAGTGGGTGGCACTCTTAGCTGGAGAAGGGTAGTAGTCAGTACAGACCTCCCCCTTGATTGTCTCCTTGGAAATGACTACCCAGAGGTTAGTCAGAGCCCAAGAGAGAAACTGGTCCCGTGCCAGTCCTCTCCCAAGGATTCTGGAAGTCCTGCCTCTGCAGTAAATGCAAGCAGGCCCCAGAAGAAGAAGAAAAGAAAACAGAGTAGGAAGGGTGGACAACCTTTAGCCAAGGTTACAGCAAGCCAAGGAGATTCTGCTCCAGTAGGGGAGAACTCCAAAAATGGCCCTGATAAAGTCCAACCTGACCCACAAGAAGTCCTGGCTAGTCAGGCAACTGTTAAACCTGAGTGGGTGGCTCCTCAGCTAACAGAAGAAAGAGTGGAAGAAGGGTGTTTACTACAAGATGTGGTAACCCCCCACTCCAATACAGCAGACAGGCAACCTGAACCCAAAGAAGCCTGTAACTTAGCCCCTTCCCTTTTAGGTGAAGAGCTAAAGGTGTGGTTCTGGGCACTGACAGCTGTCAGTGGCCTCTGCTGGGTGTTAGCCTTTATGGCTGCACTATCCTTAGCATGGTGGTCTGACCCCATGCCAAATAGCAAGTTAGGCCCCCTGACCCTATTGGTCATGGTAGGGTTACTCCAGCTCTGGGTAACCTCTCTGGGTAAGCTAGGGGTGACCCTGGCCAAGATAAGGTTAGCAGAGGTGGACACCTCTAAGACCAAAATAGAAAGAATGGGTGGAGACATTGAAGAGGCAGACAAGAGGCAATTCAGACTAGGTCCTATCACTGTGGAAGTGGGTCAGTTCCCCAAAGGGAATGACCTGAACAGAAGGATGTAAGGCAGAGTAGGCCCTGCAACTAACCCGCCTATTTCTCCTACTCTTCCTCGCCTGACAGACTAGGAAGACTCTCCCAGCTTGGGCTGAGTCTCCTGGCCTGTGGGCTGGGGGGGGCTTGTGTAAAGAAATGGCTCCCTGTTGCAGTTACCCCCCACTTTTTGCCTGATACTGATGCTGACTTGACTGAGAAGTGTGCTGGGACCCTGCTAACCAGGCCCCAGCACCAGTGTTCCTTCACCTAAAATGTACCATTGTATCCACAATTGGCACACCCTGGCATTCAGATAAGTCCCTTGTAACTGGTACTTCTAGTACCAAGGGCCCTGATGCCAAGAAAGGTCTCTAAGGGCTGCAGCATGTCTTATGCCACCCTAGAGACCCCTCACTCAGCACAGACACACTGCTTACAAGCCTGTGTGTGCTAGTGAGAACAAAATGAGTAAGTCGACATGGCACTCCCCTCAGGGTGCCATGCCAGCCTCTCACTGCCTATGCAGTATAGGTAAGACACCCCTCTAGCAGGCCTTACAGCCCTAAGGCAGGGTGCACTATACCATAGGTGAGGGTACCAGTGCATGAGCACTGTGCCCCTACAGTGTCTAAACAAAACCTTAGACATTGTAAGTGCAGGGTAGCCATAAGAGTATATGGTCTGGGAGTTTGTCAAACACGAACTCCACAGCACCATAATGGCTACACTGAAAACTGGGAAGTTTGGTATCAAACTTCTCAGCACAATAAATGCACACTGATGCCAGTGTACATTTTATTGTAAAATACACCACAGAGGGCACCTTAGAGGTGCCCCCTGAAACTTAACCGACTATCTGTGTAGGCTGACTAGTTTTAGCAGCCTGCCACAAACCGAGACATGTTGCTGGCCCCATGGGGAGAGTGCCTTTGTCACTCTGAGGCCAGTAACAAAGCCTGCACTGGGTGGAGATGCTAACACCTCTCCCAGGCAGGAATTGTCACACCTGGCGGTGAGCCTCAAAGGCTCACCTCCTTTGTGCCAACCCAGCAGGACACTCCAGCTAGTGGAGTTGCCCGCCCCCTCCGGCCAGGCCCCACTTTTGGCGGCAAGGCCGGAGAAAATAATGAGAATAACAAGGAGGAGTCACTGGCCAGTCAGGACAGCCCCTAAGGTGTCCTGAGCTGAGGTGACTCTAAGGGCCATATTTATACTCCGTTTGCGCCGAAATTGCGTCGTTTTTTTTGACGCAATTTCGACGCAAAACTAACGCCAACTAACGCCATATTTATACTATGGCGTTAGAGGCGAATAGCGCCAAAGTTCCCGGAATGTGCGTCATTTTTTAGCGTGAACCCCTTCCTTGCGTTAATGATATGCAAGGGAGGCGTTCCCGTCTAAAAAATGACTCCCAGGCCTTTACGTGGTATTTATACTCCCGGGCAAAAGAGACGCCCGGGAGTTGGCGTGGCAAAAAACGGCGCATTTGCGCCACTTTTTAACGCCTGCTCAGGGCAGGCGTTAAGGGGCCTGTGGGCTCAAAATGAGCCCACAGGTGCCCTCCCATGCCCCCAGGGACCCCCCCTGCCACCCTTGCCCACCCCAGGAGGACCCCCAAGGATGGAGGGACCCACCCCAGGGACATTCAGGTAAGTTCAGGTAAGTTTTATTTTTTATTTTTTATATTTTATTTTTGTGGCATAGGGGGGCCTGATTTGTGCCCCCCTACATGCCACTATGCCCAATGACCATGCCCAGGGGACAGAAGTCCCCTGGGCATGGCCATTGGGCAAGGGGGCATGACTCCTATCTTTACAATGATAGGAGTCATGTTGATGGGGGATGGGCGTCGTTAAAAAATGGCGCAAGTCGGGTTAAGACGATTTTTTCGACGTAACCTGACTTGCCCCATTTTAAGACGCCCATGCGCCATCTTCCCCCTACGCCGGCGCTGTCTGGTCTACGTGGTTTCTTCCCACGCAAACCAGGCAGCGCCGGTCTGATTGCGCCGTCTAACGCCATTCCATAAATACGGCGCCCGCATGGCGCTTCAGAATGGCGTTAGACGGCGCAAAACTTTTTGACGCTAAACTGCGTTAGCGCAGTTTAGCGTCAAAAAGTATAAATATGGGCCTAACTTTTAGAAATCCTCCATCTTGCAGATGGAGGATTCCCCCAATAGGGTTAGGATTGTGACCCCCTCCCCTTGGGAGGAGGCACAAAGAGGGTGTACCCACCCTCAGGGCTAGTAGCCATTGGCTACTAACCCCCCAGACCTAAACACGCCCTTAAATTTAGTATTTAAGGGCTACCCTGAACCCTAGATTTTTAGATTCCTGCAACTACAAGAAGAAGGACTGCCCAGCTGAAAACCCCTGCAGCGGAAGACCAGAAGACGACAACTGCCTTGGCTCCAGAAACTCACCGGCCTGTCTCCTGCCTTCCAAAGATCCTGCTCCAGCGACGCCTTCCAAAGGGACCAGCGACCTCGACATCCTCTGAGGACTGCCCCTGCTTCGAAAAGACAAGAAACTCCCGAGGACAGCGGACCTGCTCCAAGAAAAGCTGCAACTTTGCTTCCAGCAGCTTTAAAGAACCCTGCAAGCTCCCCGCAAGAAGCGTGAGACTTGCAACACTGCACCCGGCGACCCCGACTCGGCTGGTGGAGATCCAACACCTCAGGAGGGACCCCAGGACTACTCTGATACTGTGAGTACCAAAACCTGTCCCCCCTGAGCCCCCACAGCGCCGCCTGCAGAGGGAATCCCGAGGCTTCCCCTGACCGCGACTCTTTGCATCCAAAGTCCCGACGCCTGGGGGAGACCCTGCACCCGCAGCCCCCAGGACCTGAAGGACCGGACTTTCACTGGAGAAGTGACCCCCAGAAGTCCCTCTCCCTTACCCAAGTGGAGATTTCCCCGAGGAATCCCCCCCTTGCCTGCCTGCAGCGCTGAAGAGACCCCGAGATCTCTCATAGACTAACATTGCGAACCCGACGCCTGTTCCTACACTGCACCCGGCCGCCACCGCGCTGCTGAGGGTGAAATTTCTGTGAGGACTTGTGTCCCCCCCGGTGCCCTACAAAACCCCCCCCTCGTCTGCCCTCCGAAGACGCGGGTACTTACCTGCAAGCAGACCGGAACCGGGGCACCCCCTTCTCTCCATTCTAGCCTATGTGTTTTGGGCACCACTTTGAACTCTGCACCTGACCGGCCCTGAGCTGCTGGTGTGGTGACTTTGGGGTTGCTCTGAACCCCCAACGGTGGGCTACCTTGGACCAAGAACTGAACCCTGTAAGTGTCTTACTTACCTGGTAAAACTAACCAAAACTTACCTCCCCTAGGAACTGTGAAAATTGCACTGTGTCCACTTTTAAAACAGCTATTTGTCAATAACTTGAAAAGTATACATGCAATTTTTATGATTTAAAGTTCCTAAAGTACTTACCTGCAATACCTTTCAAATGAGATATTACATGTAGAATTTGAACCTGTGGTTCTTAAAATAAACTAAGAAAAGATATTTTTCTATATAAAAACCTATTGGCTGGATTTGTCTCTGAGTGTGTGTACCTCATTTATTGTCTATGTGTATGTACAACAAATGCTTAACACTACTCCTTGGATAAGCCTACTGCTCGACCACACTACCACAAAATAGAGCATTAGTATTATCTATTTTTACCACTATTTTGCCTCTAAGGGGAACCCTTGGACTCTGTGCATGCTATTCCTTACTTTGAAATAGCACATACAGAGCCAACTTCCTACACTAAACATTTCTAAAAAGTAACAAAGTCCTAAATTCAGCAAGGGTTAATCTGTGTAGATCCTACAAGGGTTTCCTACATAAAATAACAGCTGAAATAAAAGCATATTGAAATTGAGGTAAAAAAAAACAGCCATTTTTCTCCACGTTTTACTCTGTAACTTTTTCCAGCAATATCTTATTTTCAAAAGCAATATACCGTTACGTCTGCTAGACTCTTCTGGTTGCGGGGATATATAGGGCTTGTAGGTTCATCAAGAACTCTAGGTACCCAGAGCCAATAAAGGTGCTGCACCTTGCAACAGGTTTTCATTGTATACCGGGCATACAGCAATTCATTTGGTGAAATATAAAAAGTGAGAAATAGGTATCAAGAAAACCTTTATATTTCCAAAATGAGCACAAGCTAAGGTGTTGAGAAGCAGTGGTTATTTGCACATCTCTGAATTCGGGGATGCCCATACTAGCATGTGAATTACAGGGCACTTCTCAAATAGACATCTTTTTTACACAGTGGCTTACATTTGGAAGGAAAGAATGTAGAGAAAGATAAGGGGCAATAACACTTGTTCTCCTATTCTGTGTTCCCCCAAGTCTCCTGATAAAAATGGTACTTGCATGGGTAGACCTAATGCTCGCAACAGGAAACACAACGTGGACACATCACATTTTTACATTGAAATCTGACGTGTTTCTTGCAAAGTGCCTAGCTGTAGATTTTGGCCTCTAGCTCAGCTGGCACCTAGGGAAACCTACCAAGCCTGTGCATTTTGAAAACTAGACACCTAGGGTAATCCAAGATGGGGTACATTGTGGGGCTCTCACCAGGTTCTGTTACCCAGAATCCTTTGGAAACCTCAAAATTAGGCTGAAAAAAACACTTTTTCCTCATATTTCGGTTACAGAAAGTTCAGGAATCTGAGAGGAGCCACAAATTTCCTTCCACCCAGCGTTCCCCCAAGTCTCCCAATAAAAATGGTACCTTACTTGTGTGGGTAGGCCTAGTGCCCGCGACAGGAAATGCCCCAAAATACAACATGGACACATCACATTTTCCTAAAGAAAACACCAGTTTTTTGCAAAGTGCCTAGCTGTAGATTTTGGCCTCTAGCTCACCCGGCACCTAGGGAAACCTACCAAACCTGCGCATTTTTGAAAACTAGACACCTAGGGGAATCCAAGATGGAGTAAATTGCGGGTCTCTCACCAGGTTCTGTTACCCAGAATCCTTTGCAAACCTCAAAATGTGGCCAAAAAAAACACTTTTTCCTCACATCTCAGTGACAGAATGTTCTGGAATCTGAGAGAAGCCACAAATTTCCTTCCACCCAGTGTTCCCCCAAGTCTCCCAATAAAAATGGTACCTCACTTGTGTGGGTAGGCCTAGCGCCCGTGACAGAACACCACGTGGACACATCATATTTTCCCAAAGAAAACAGACCTGTTTTTTGCAAAGTGCCTAGCTGTGGATTTTGTCTTCAAGCTCAGACGGCACCCAGGGAAACCTATCAAACCTGCACGTTATTGAAAACTAGACACCTGGGGGAATCCAAGATGGGGTGACTTGTGGGGCTCTCACCAGGTTCTGTTATCCAGAATTCTTTGCAAACCTCAAAATTTGGCTAAAACAAGACTTTTTCCTCACATTTCGGTGACAGAAAGTTCTGGAATCTGAGAGGAGCCACAAATTTCTTTCCACCCAGCATTCCCTCAAGTCTCATGATAAAAATGGTACCTCACTTGTGTGGGTAGGCCTAGCGCCCGCAACAGGAAATGCCCCAAAACACAACATGGACACATCACATTTTCCCAAAGAAAACAGACCTGTTTTTTGCAAAGTGCCCAGCTGTGGATTTTGGCCTCTATCTCAGGCGGCACCTAAGGAAACCTACCAAACCTGTGCATTTTTGGAAACTAGACACTTAGGGGAATCCAAGATTGGGTGACATGTAGGGCTCTCACCACGTTCTATTACCCAGAATCCTTTGCAAACCTCAAAATATGGCTGAAAACACACCTTTTCCTCACATTTCGGTGACAGAAAGTTCTGTAATCTGAGAGGAGCCACAAATATCCTTCCACCCAGCATTCCCCCAAGCCTCCTGATAAAAATGGTACCTCACTTTTGTGGGTAGGCCTACTGCCCGCAAAAGAAAATTCCCCAAAACACTATCTGGACACATCAAAATTGTCAAATACAAAACTACCTGTTTTTGCTGGGGGGCACCTGCGTTTTTGGTCCTGGGCTCAGCAGCCATCTAGGGAAACCTACCAAACCCAGACATTTCTGAAAACTAGGCACCCGAGGGAGTCCTAGGAGGTTTGACTTACGTGGATCGCTCAATGTATTCTTACCCTGAATCCTAAGAAAACCGCAAATTTAGCTAAAAAATCACATTTTCCCCACATTTCTGTGTGGGATCACTGCACCGGGCCAAATTTCATACCACCCAATGTTCTCCTCAGTCTCCCGGTAAAAATTATACCTCACTTGCGTGAGTGGGCCAAGTGCTTGTGACAGGGAAGAGCCACAAAATGTGTGATTTCCAGCAAAGTTGGAGGTTTGCAGGGAATTGTGGATAAGAAAATGGTGTGGGGTGCCTGTGAAGCACACCATCTTGAAGTCACCCTGATGTTTAGTTTTCAGATGTGTCTAGGTCTTGTGGATTTTTCTACATGGCAGTGTCCCAAAGTCCATAAAGTGCAGCCCTCATCGTTCCAAGTGGGACGATTTTTAGAGTTAGCTAAGCTCTCATGGCCCAAATGTAAAACCAAAATAATCAAATGTCCTCTTGCTTGCCATGGGATAAGATGTTTTAGTGTGCAGGGGAGAGCTGAAAGACTGTTACCCCCTTCAGTTGGGGGGGGGGCATAACCAGGCCCATATTGGTTGGTAGCCACCACGCCACTTTAAAAAAAAAATTTCCCTGGCATCTAGTAGACTTCCTGCCCCCCCCCCCCCGGTTTATGGATCGGGGGTAATTGCCCCATCTGCCCACTGGTGGGCAGAACAACTTTAGCCCCATTTATTTAGGGTGGGTGTATGGCCACACGCCCACCCTCTTATTTTGAAAAAAAAATCTTCCCTGGTCTCTGGTGGGCTCTCTGTCCCCCTTGGGGTCATATGGGCCTTCCAAAAATAGTCCAAACTGCCCCAAGGGGGGGGGGGGGGTAGATATGGCCAACAGTAATGTGCCCCTATGGGGAGCGAACCTTGCCCAAGTGGCTGCCCCCAAACAAAACACACACATACACACACACCAATCCCTGGTGCCTAATTGGTTTCTGCACCCCCCCTCCACTTGGGGACAGATCAGCCTAATAGTATAGGCCGATCTGCCCCCAAGGAGAGAAGAAATGGCCTAAAATAAATTTGCCTCCAGGGGAGCAACCCTTGCCTAAGGGGTCGCTCCCCATATATAAAAAAACAAAAGTAAACATAAACAAAATATATCCCTGGGGGGGCTTAAAAGACCTACAAATATTTTGCCCCCCCCGGGGTGCGGCCCTTGCCTAAGGGGCCACTGCCCTTTTGCGCATGTATAAAAAAAAAAAAAACACTGTTGTCTGGTGGTTTCTGCCCCCCTTCGGGGCAGATTGGCCTAATAAAAATAGGCTGATCTGCCCCCAAGTGGGGCAGAAATGGCCTAAATACAATTTGCCCCCCAGGGAAGTGACCCTTGCCTAAGGGGTCGCTACCCATCTGTAAAACAAACAAACAAATCCCTGGTGCCAAATGGTTTGCCTAATTTAAATAGGTCGATCTGCCCCAAGGGGGGCAGAAATGGCCTAAAATAAATATGCCCCCTGGGGAGCGACCCTTGCCTAAGGGGTCGCTCCCCTTGCATCAAATTCACCTTAAAAAAAAAACTCCCTGGTGTCTAGTGGTTTCTGCCCCCCTTGGGGGCAGATTGGCCTTATAAAAATAGGTTGAAATGGCCTAAATATAATTTTCTCCCTAGGGGAGAGACACTTGCCTAAGGGGTCGCTCCCCACCTCTACAAAATGAGAAAAAAATGATCCCTGGTGCCTAGAGGTTTCTGCCCTCCCAGGGGCAGATCGGCCTAATAACAATAGGCCGATCTGCCCCCGGGGGTGCAGAAAAGGCCTTGAAAAAAATTGCTCCCCTGGGGAGCGACCTTTGCCCTCACTTGGGGTCAGGGGTGGAAGTGGAAGGGCTTCCCCTTCCATCCCTGCCCTGGGGCAGTGGGAGGAAAGCCCATGGAGGGAGCGCTCCCTCCGAGCTCATGTGCCAGGACGTAATGGTTACGTCCCCGGCACAGAACCGGTTAAAGGGCCAGTGTGTCAGTGATATACATGTGGGAAACAACACTGACAGCTTATAGAGCTCAGCACACTTTAACCGGCAGCTGAAGATTAATCTTGATGGACAGCTTCTGTGCTGGGAGGCATGGTCGGTGCCCAGAGCTAACACCAACACTGTGCTGCTCAAGAGCTGAGCCCCAACCATGTGCTGCTCTTGAGCTTAGCCCCCAATATCAACTACTTCCCTACCTGGTCTTAGGTTACTACAGTGCTTTGATAATGATTTTCGGGTGAGAATGCTAGAAAAACAAGAACCCTATAACTGATATATGTCTTCCTAATTATTATGTGTGGTATTCACTTAAGACCAAATAACCTCTCGGTATCTTGTACTTTGACCTTTGGTGCATAAGTGCACATCTAACCTTTCACTGCATGGCAATAACAATACATGGCACCAGTTTAGCCTTACACTCAACATGCTTGTATACCCATAATAACAACCGACTTTACCGTTCATAACCTCTACAGTCAACTAGATTTTAAATTACATAGACGTATGCAAGTATACCCTAAATTGTGTCTCTACCATACAGTTCACATCTCACTTATATAGTATATGTAACACATGAGTAGTACCCTCACTGGAACCCCAGATTAACATCTAACACTGCTTAACGTCAACCCTGCTCCTACCCTTTCACTGCAAACTTGTATCTCTTTGTATACCGCATATTCCGATCTATACCCTAACTTTACAATGCATAACCTTAACTGCACAACTAACTGTTCACTGCATAAGTTCAACTGCACCCAAAACCCTCAAAAGTATAAACACGTCCATACCTCATACCCACACTGTACAACTTCACCCAATGCTGCACACTTCAAGACCTCAAGTAGATCTAAATTACAAGTTACAACTCTGAGGGGCCTGCCATGTTCAAAGTGTCTGCTGCATTATTCCTGCCTTAGATGGAGCTGTGTAATGCATAGTTTCCACGCCGTTTCAATGTCACCTGGCATCCATGTGATGACAAGTGGAAACAGTGTGAGTGAGAGCTCTCAGTCCACAATTAGTCCACAATTAGGATGCTCAGCTGCAGCTGATCCATGCCAGCCAAAAGGCCGAGTTCTACCTGGGCATTGATTCCAGGCTGCCAGACAGACATGAGAGGCTCCATGTCCTGGAAGCACGTCCTCACCCTTCCTGTGGGCCACTGCAGAAGGAGGGGAAGAGAGCAGTTGACAACACCACCTGCAGTGCAAAGCACCTTTTACCTTTTGCAGGCAGCTGGGCATGCAGGACTTAAGGTAAGGGATAGCACTATGCTCTGCATGCATGTTAGCACTGCAGCCAGTGGTAACCAAACCTCAAGGTTTGCTGCGATTGGGTGAGGTGGAGTACTCTCCCCCAATGTTAATTGTAAAGTGCACTACCCTGATGCTACTGTACTTGGTACTCTTCACACATACCTAGGCACTTTCACGCTTGTACTGGCGAAGCTAGATGGTGCAAGACACATACAGCAGTTGCAAATAAAAGGGATGTTGTGAGGGTTACGTGTTTTTCCTGCTTTTACTGCCAATGTGGCACTGTGTCCTGCTATCCATATTGAGATTATTTTGGGACGGTGGCATGCAGGTTTGTGCTACAGTCTCAGTTAAATATGAAAAGAGTGCAGTAACTTGCAGGTAAATAGTTGGGGAAAACATTGCTTAGGGGATGTGCTGGTGCCGAGAAGCGGCAATACATGTATGTAAAGTGAGTATGGAGTCTGTCACCCGCATATTCACATTTGTGTAACAACTACTCTCATAGACATGTCAGAGAGCAGATCGACTGCCGAGAAATTTCCAGAGTGAAACTCTACAAGCTCTGCCCATGCCTAGAACAAACACTAAGGGCCTGATTTAGATCTTGGAGGATGGAATACTCCATCACAAATGTAACGGATATCCCATAAGCCGTATTACTATCGACATATGATATAATATGATTGTAATACGGCAAACTGCATATCCGTCACATTAGTGCCCTCTGCCTAGATCTAAACCAGGCCCTATGTCTGGCCCCAGAAAGCAGTAGATTTAAGAGTGTTCCTGCTGCCTAGGAGCAGACTTGTATACTGTCTCCCTGCTAAAACTGATTTGGGCAAGAAAAATAAACCCATATTGCTTGCGCCTGGAAGGTGCATCCAAAAATCACCTAATCCTGCCAGGCAGGAGCAATGCCGGCTCCTGTACAATGTGAGAAGCTAGCTATAGCCACAGGGGCCCTGGGCCTTACCCCTATGACCCCCAATGTGTTGGTCAGTGGATGCCGCAGGTGGGCACTGAGGTAGCCACCTATAATTGATGCCGACCCTGGTGGATGAGGCCCAAAGAGCTATAATAGGCTCGGGAGGGGGTGCATGCACGCCCCTCTCATTTTAAAAAGGTACAGCCCTAGGGATGGGGTTCTCAGGGCCTATAGAGGCACAGGTAAAGGATTGCAAGGACCCCTCCATTTTATTTGTGTCTTGTCCTGGGGAATGGCATCTCTGGGGCATAATTCGGCTCAGGGTGGGGGGCTGTGAGAGCCCCCTCCATTTATTAATTACTTGGCCACCAGGGATGGGGTTCCTAGTGTCTAATAAGGCTTGGGAAGGGGGGCACTCACCACACTCTCATTTTTCATTAAATTAGGCCCCCAGGTCCCAGGAAGGCTCAGCAAGGGGGGAAGCATGCCCCTGCTCCTTTTAAATTGGGCCCCAGAGAATTGAGTCCACATGGTCTGATAAGGCTTAGGTTGGCAGGCTACTTGCCCTCCCCCCCCCCATTTAGAACTCATCCCTGAGTGATGGGGACCCCAGGGCCTATTAAGGCTCTGGAAGGAGGGCTGCATGGCCTCCTCTCCTTTTTTGTTGAATTGAGCCCTTGGGGGATGGGGTCCCTAAAGCCTGTTAAGGTTTGGTGAAGTGGACCTGCATGCTCCCCTCCCCTTAATATATGTGTTTGTCCCCAGACTGTAGCTGCCTTCGGGGGGGAACTTTAATGAAAAAAACGCTATAGGAATGTTATAGTTACATGAATTGTTCAGTAACAACTTAACAGGTGAATTTCTGTGGTTTTTAGAGTTTAGAATGTAACATTGTTACTGAACATTTCACCTAACCATTTGGTTACTATAAACTTTGATTTTTCTCAGTGAATATATGAATAGAAAATCACCAGTAGATAGTTATAGGTAGATCTGGGTTTCCATAAGAAATGTTAATAACTTTGGCACTGTTTCATGATTCTTCACAAAGCTTTCTAAAAAAAAGTGCTCTTTTTGACTGGTTTCTTCATGGAAAGTTTCTGAGTGATCCTTCAAGTGGCAGCCGAGAACGCAAAATCCCAATGTGTTATCCATAGACTTATTTTGGGAAGCAATACTGCAAAAACTGCTGAAAGGAATTACGCAAAATTTGGCAGGAAGCTAGATCTTGCTGCTTTTGTGATTTGCTGTGAAGTAGTTTTTGAGGTATTAAGGATCAAATATATTTGTAGATCTGGCTGTTTGGGTTCAAGGGACACCCCCAAAAGTCCCTGGAAACAAACTTAAAAACATAAAGTGTTCTGACTGGCCTGAGGAGCTTTTTTCCGTTGGACCAACTCAATAGTGAGAGAGTGAACTCCCCCCAGCAGGGAGCCCTCTGATTGGCTGGTCCCAACATGAGAAAAAATGATGCACAGCTCTCTCTCTCTTGCTGTCGGTCCCCAATCAGCCAGATTCCTGGCCTCCTTGTGCTTAATTGTTTCCTTCAGGTCTTTGTCTTTTGTGCCTTTTTCCTTTGCCTTAGTTCCCTTCTCTTTTTTGTGCCTGCCCATGCCTAATTGTTTCCCTCCTCCTGCCCTTCTTTTTATACCGCTTGTTTTGCCGCTGCCCATTTCCCACCTCCTGCACACTGCCCACGACCAGCTAGAGCTCCTGCCCCATCTTTCCACCCAGGACCTTCTAAATGGAGTCTGCAGTGCAACACCAGTGAGCCCAGCTCTCTCTCTCGTGGTTGCCCACCGATCAGACAGATTCTTGTCCTCTTTGTGCTTCATTTTTTCCTTCTTCTGATCTTTGTTTTATGTGCTTTTTTCCTTTGCCTTAGTGCCTTTCCCTTCTTTGTCTGACTATGCCTCACTTTTTCCCTCTTTTTCTCCCTTCTTTTTTCCCTCCTCTTTCTACTGCTTGTTTTGCTGCTGCCCATTTTCTGCCTGCCGCTAGCCCCACCCACCACCAGCCAGCACCCCTTCCTCCTCCCAGGACCTACTTAATGGACACTGCAGAGAAGCTGTTCTGCTGGTGTGCCAAAGGCAAACCTCTCTGTGCTTGTCCGTGGCTGGAGCGTGCCCTGCACCAGGAGTCCTGGTTCTCCTACACCCCGCAGGTACACTGCAGCTGAACTCCAAGCCCTGAACTACGGACACCACAACAGCCACTGCTGCTGCAACTCCCTTCAATCCACTGAAGGACCTTTCTCCTATACCCACTGCTTCTTCTTTTATATCATCAGATTGTCCACCAACATGCCATCCACCACCACATGAACCAGCCAACACAATGCACCTACTTCACAACAATGTGCCTGCCTGCCTCCTTCTCAACACATGCTCACTTTTTAAACATGCCACCAGGATCTGGGACCTCATGGCCACCTTCACCCTGACGTCATCTTCCTCACAGAGACCTGGTTCACATTCACATCCGGTCTCGACATCAACACACCAACACCCAACTGTCACAAGATCACACACCGAGATCGCTCAACAAACCTGGAGGAGGGTTCACCATTACCCACAAAGAAAACATTGACTGTACCACAGAGACAGAAGACACCACCCTGACAATGGAACACCTCAACTTCAATCTTTAAATAGATGGAAAAACAACAATCAGAGTCACCTTCACCTACAGACCAACTGGATCACACTCTAGTTTCTTCACCATCATCCCCAACGTCCTTACCCCTTTAGTCATTGACTCCAAAAACGATATCTTCCTCAGAGATCTGAATTTCCACCTCAGTGACCTCAACAGCACCAACATCGCTAGCCTCCTCAACATCAGCAATAACATCGGACTTACCCAACTCATCCCTGCCCCCACTCACAACACTGGACCCCATCTTCACCTTCAACAACAAGATCAAGTACAGCCATATCACTGAACTCACCTGGACCGACCACTCCATCGTACACTTCAACATCTCCGGTTTCTACACCTCCACTGCCGAGCCACCCAGTGCCCCCACTTCAGCTTGATCAAAATCTCAGCGAGCCAATGGGCTGACTCCTTTAGCGCATCATGCCACCGCTCTGCATCAAACCTGGACCAAGATGTCAAAAACTGAAACTCCTGGATCACCAACTGCATCAACAGCATCTCTCCCATCAAGACCAGCAGACACAGGAGATCCACCAAGAAGGCAAGATGGTACACCAAGGAGCTAAGAACTGCAGAACACAACTGCAAGCAACTAAAAAAAAGATGGCACACAAGCAGGGACACCTGTAGCAGAACTACCTACAAGACCGCCTTCAACCTCCAACACTAGCTACTAAGAAAGACAAAGAGGGAATTCCTAGCTGACCACATTGAGCCCAGTTCAAACCACAGCAAAGAGCTCTTCAACATGGTAAGAGAGTTTGCTAACCCCTAAGCCACAGAAAACAGCATCACCACCTCCCAAGAACTAATTTTCCTCTAAGCTGGGATCCCCATACACCTTCTGAAGAGACTCCAAACCATTCAGAACTCCAATGCCAGAATCATCCTCGACCTCTTCAGATAGACCCACATCACGCCCACCTCAGAAAAGTCCACTGGCTCCCCATTCAGAAGAGATGCCAATTCAAGCTGATGATTCACACCTACAAAACTCTGCACAATCAAGGACCAGCCTACATCAACCATCACTTGGACATCCACCACCTTACCAGACAACTGTTCTCTGCGTCCTTCGCACTCACCCGCACCCCACGCATCCACTGAAGCAATATCACAAAACACTCCTCCTCCTACCTTGCAGCAAACTACTAGAACAACCTCCCTCTGGAGCTACAGACCTCCATCTCTCTACTGGAATTCCGGAGCGCACTTAAGACCTGGCAGTTCGACTGAATCACCTGAACCATCTTGTCCCTCAAGCGCCTTGGTACGCTCTCGGGTAAATAGTTGCGCTCTATAAATCCACCTGATTGAGTGATTGATTGAAAAAAAAGATAAAAGGGGGCACGGTAGAGGCATCATGCACCTCTAGCCCCTGGGGCCAAAATAAAAAAAATGATTTTCTATGCCACAATTCTGTGGGACACCCTTGGGATCATGGAATAAAAATTGAAAAGGAATATGTTGTTCAGTATTCTTTTAATTTATGTTATTAGACCCCTGGGGTGAGGCAGGGCCAGGGGCTCTTGTAAAATATTTGCTATGGGATGCGTGAGTGCGGTCCCCTCCCCAAACATCATTTGGGTCCAGGTGACCCCATCCCCCAGGTAATGTGAAATAGAGGGGAGGAGTGCAGGTGCCCCTCCTCTCCTAGCCTGCTACGGCACTGGGGGCACAATCCTCTGGAGCCATTATATCAAGAAAAAGGGAATAGGGGTGCACGCCCCCCCTTCCTGAACTTGTTAAGGCCCAAGGGACCCCATCCACTGGTACCAATATCCTAATAAAAGGAAAGGAGGTGTGCTGCCCCCAACCAGAGCTGTTTTAGGCCTGGGGATCACATCCCAAGGGAACAGAAAAATTACTTATAGGGGAGGGGGTATGTGCCCCCCTGAGCCTGTTGAGGTCCTAGGGGACCCCTCCTCTGGTGCTGACTCAATTACTGTGTCCGGGGAGTCCATCTATGAAACACAGTAGTTTCTTTGCTCTCAGGAGCATGGACAAGGAAGGTATGTCTGCTCCCATCCACCTGGTGGGTGCAGACATGTGCTGCCCAGCCTGTGCTCTTGCGGGCAGAGGATCACTATAATATAAATTAAATAAACAATTGTTGGTGATTTTTGAAGAAAGATAACATCTACTTTGTATATATTTGTTGCTATGCTCACCTCTTGAAAAAGCCAATAACCTCACCTTTCATATTGTGGTGTTGTGATTTTCACAAAGTCAGTAAGTCTGCCTGAGTGTGGCCGGGACCTGCAAGATCAACCATACTGCACATGCCAGATGACTGTGCATGGCAAGAGGTTGGCTGCTCCCGTTCCAGGCCCTGCTGCATGACAGGGGGTTGGCTTTACATATGGTAATAAGATATTAATTTATGCAAAAAAAAGACCCTAGAAATTCACTGGAAAATTTTCAAGGTTAAAGTAATGTTATAGTGAAGTGAAAAATTCAGAGAAAACCTATTGTTTTATACTAAACAAAACACAGATATTCACCAGTTATAGTCATCTCAAGTAACAATAACTCATGTTGGTGTGCAAATCTATCTATCTATCTATCTATCTATCTATCTATCTATCTATCTATCTATCTATCTATCTATCTATCTATCTATCTATCTATCTAGCTATCTAGCTATCTAGCTATCTATCTATCTATCTAGCTATCTAGCTATCTATCTAGCTATCTTACTGGTGGTGGCCAGTAGGTAGTTATAGTTAGGACCTAGTTTTTATGGGAATAGGGTTTTTGTTTTTGATAACAACTTTAGTGCTGTTTGACAAATCTTTTTTAACTTTACAAAACTAGTTTGCCACTCACTTCAGCTGCTGTGTGGAAATTTTTAGGGTGATTCGTCAAGTGGGGACTGAGAAGGGGTTTTCTCAAAATGTGTTTTCACAATTTCACTTCCCATAGGAATTTTAGACAGCCTGAACCGCTGTATGGACTTACACCAAATTTGGTAAAAAGTTAGATCTTGCTTCTGAAAGATCTCTTTCTTAATTTAGTGTACATCAGTTCAGTATTTCCAAAGGTATTAAAAAAGAAATCAATCAAACTAATATAGTGCATGGCAAATCACCATCTTGTGGCACTGGAACTGAATGCTGCTGTGCGGAGGAATGATCATTCGAACATCCAGGTCTTTAATTCTCTTTTGAAACGCTGAAGTGACAGTGCAGGCCTGAGGTGGAGGGGGAGGTTGTTCAGGTCTTGACTGCCAGGTGCGGGAAGAAGCATCCTCCAATGTTGGCTTGATAGATCTGTGGTGTGTCTGAGAGGGAGAGGGAAGCTGATTTTAGGTGACTGGTCAGTTGGTGGAAAGTCAGGTGTTTGATGATGTAAACTGGTCCTTCAGTGTGCAGGGCCTTGTAGGCATGGGTCAGCATCTTGAACTGGCAACACCTTTGAATCAGGAGCCTGTGTAGTTTTTTAAGATGGGGTGTGATGTGTGTCCTTCTAGAGAGGTCAAGTTCAAGTCTTGCTGCTGAGTTCTGTATTGTCTGGAGTCTTTTCAGGAGGCATGTTTCCATAGAACAGTCTTCTGGTGATGAGGTCCTGTGTGACAGTCCTTCTGGTGTCTGCTGGGAGCCACCTGAAGATCTTTCAGGGCATGCAAATGGTGCGGCAGCAGGTGGATGAGCTTGTGTTAACTTGTTTCTTCATGGAAGGTTTGCTATTCAGGATGACGTCGAGGGTGTGGGCATGGTCTGTTGGGGCAGGAGTGTGCTGAGCTCTGCAGCTCACCATGTGTCAGTCCATGATGAGGTCTTGTTCCGAAAGATGAGGACTTCTGTTTTTTGGTGTTGAGTTTGTGACAGTTGTCCTTCATCAAATCCACTACGTTCAGCATGCATCTGTGGAAGTTAGCTTTTGTGTTGGCGGGAACTTTGGACAGTGAGCGGATGAGCTGTGTGTCATCGGCATAGGAGATGATGTTTTGTTCCTGTCATCTGCTGATGATAGCCAGGGTAGTCATGTAGGTGTTGAAGAGGGTCGAGATTAGGGACGATCCTTGGGGAATTCCATAGATGATCTTCTTGGACTCTGAGGTGAAGAGTGGGAGACTGATCCTATGGGTTCTGCCGGTGAGGTAAGAGACAATCCATTTGAGGGTGTTTCCTTGAATCCAGATGGTGAGTCTGTTGTTCAAGATGTGGTGGAAGATGGTGTCGCGTAGACTCTCATTATTCTAATGAGACTACTGGATTTTGAGCGGCAGAATCGCCCGCAGTGTGGGAGACTTAGTCGCTCCAATCCGTGTTCTGCTCCAGCTAACTAGCAGTGCCTCATCCCCACCAAAGGGTAGTGATGATTGGGCAGCCAATCGCATTACATACTTGGCTTCTCAGGGAAGTCGTGGTCACTCAGGTCTCATTCGGTTCTCTCACTTACAATTCAGTCTCATATATAAATGACAAACAGAAGCAATATATGTTTCAATAATGAGTTTAATAAAATGACTGCGTCTTAGATAGCAAGGCGTGAGCTGCAATAACCAGGACGACACAACATGACAGTATTAAAATTGTGAGTAGAGTGAAGCATAAGAACAACGCTATCATGTTGTCACTATTGTCAATGGACTAATCCCTACCTACGCTAGGATAGAGCACAGCATGTTAAGCTCTAAGTCTGCCCTTCAGGTTCCCCTGGTAAGACATCAACCCCTATACCTGAGCAAAGGCCTGCGGTCTGCGTTAGCATCTGTAGCAAAGCATTCGGCAATCAGCATACAGTTGTGGTTCCCTGGCTGGAATCTCCCTCTAATGTGTAAGGGACAAGGAAGTGTTTTTATAATAACCCAGCTGATATTCGGAGAAAGTGTCCCTACGTAAATATGTGTATTTTCTACGAATGTTGGAGACTAAACTTCTACCACGTTCAGCGGCAATGTACCATGCTGTAGCCTTGGAAAAAGCACAGAGTGATCAAGAATGTCTTGTTTGAGAACAGAGTGCTGGGCTAGGCAAAAACAGTGAGATAGACGGAAATAAAACAGGACCGTAAAACTGGTTATTCTAACAACAATAAGACGACGGTGAATAAAATATATCTAGGTTAAAGTGCACAGTGGCCCAGTGTGTTAAAATAATGTGCATGGAGCTATGACTAAAATGGCTACACAACAATGGTGTCACACGTGGCAGACAGGTCCAGGAGGATGAGGGTGTACATCTAGAGACACGGATTCACCACAGATCCACTGTAGTGGATCTGCAGATCCATGCACCAATAGCAATGTTATGATTGGCTGGTCTCAGCCTGAGAGGAAAGTTGCTGCTGCTATTATCTGTTTCGGGACTCAATCCCAGAGGGAAGTAATAAAACTTAAAACTGATAGAAGGGGACAGGATAGCAGTACCCTGCCCCCTGGTACTGATGGAGGGGGTCTGTAAGGGATGCCTCATGGGCAAAAAATTGGCCAAAAAGTTTTTTTGGGGTGACGTGAGAATGAGTGAATCCTCTGCGTACTCAGCATGGCCCCCTGTGTGAATCCTTGATGGATCCAGACTCCAATAAAAAAAAAAAAAACACACACCCACTTGCAGACTCACTCACACACGCAATCACACACCCATTCACAAACTCACACACCTACTCACAGACTCATAAAACCACTACCACACCCACTCACAGCCAATCCACAATCAATCCAGTCATTCACACACACACACTCACATACTCACACTCACTCAACCACTCACTCACCAACTCACACACCCATACCTACACTCACAGACCCACAAAAGCACTCACACACTTTCTCACACCCCATATAATCACCCAGAAACCCACTCACACCCACAAAACCACTTGCACATCCACTCACAGAACCACACAGCCACTCATAAAACTCTTACAACCACTCACATACCCACTCACAGACCCACAAAACCACTACGATACCCAGTCACAGACCTATACAGTCACTCACACATCCACTTACACAGCCATTTATTCACCCACCCAACCACTCACACACTCATACAGCACTCACACACCAACACAGAGACCCACAAAACCACTCACACACCTACTCACACACCCACACAGCCACTCATACACCAGCTCACACACCCACTTCTGCTCACACACCCACTTACACTCACACACCCACTCACAGACCCACACACCCACTTAAACGCCCATGCAGCCACAGACATGCCCACTTACAGACCAATAAAACTATTCCCACCCACTAACAAAACCCACTCATATACCCACTCACACACCCACTAACAGACACAGAAACCACTGCCACATCCAGTCACAGAAACACACAGCTACTCACACACCCACTCACCCACTCACGCACCCACTCACAGACCCACAAAACCACTACCACACCCAGTCACAGACCCACACACCCACTCATGCACCCACGTATTCACCCACACAACCACACACATTCACACACATGCAGCCACTCACACACCCACTCACAGACACACAGCCACTCATACACCCATTCACACACCCACTTGCACACCCATTCACAGACCCACAAAACCACCCATACACCTACTCACATACCAGTGCAGCCACTCACACACCCACTCACAGGCCCACAAAACCATTCACACCTACACTCACAGACCCACACAGCCACTCATACACCCACACACACACCTGCTAACACACCCGGTAACACACCCACTAACAGACCTTACACCCAGTCACAGACCCACAGAGCTACTCACACAACCACTTGCACACCCACTCACACACTCCCACCTACACACCCACACAACCACTCACACACCAATACAGACACTCACACACCTACTCACAGACCCACAGAACCACTTACACACACACTCACAGATCCACACAGCCACTCATGCACCCTCTTATACACCCACTCTCATACCCACTTATATACCCAAACAACCAATCACACACTCACTCACACACCCATACATCCACCCACACTCTCACTCACACACCCACTCATACACTCACTTACCCATCCACAGACCCACACAACAACATACACCCAGTCACTCACCCATACAGACACTCACACACCCACTCACAGATGCACAATGTGGAGTTGGCTCTATGTGGGGAGTTGGCAGGCAGGGCTCTTGGGCTAACCTGCTGCTATACATGACTGAAGGCCATAAGCAGTGTGGGGTTGCCTGCATGCTTGGTCATCAGCCAGGCCGTGCACCAAATTCCTTGCTGCACAGAGCTGAAGGTTGTGCACAGCTTGGGGTTGGCTGCATGCGCTGGGGTTGGCTGAGGGCCAAGCCACAGCCCAGATCCTGTAGCCAATCCTGCACCATGCATTGCTGAAGGCTGTGTGAGGCAAAGTTTGGACTGAGGTATGGTAATTAAATATTACTTTATGTTAAAAGAAAGTAGACATTTGCAGAAAGAGACAAAGGTTACAGGGACATTATAGTTAAGAAATAGAATAAAACAAAACATTAGAAATTCACAAAAAAACAAAGGTTACAGGGACGTTATAGTTAGGTTCAGATTTTAAACATACAAAACCATAGAAATTCAGCAGTTATAGTTATACGTATGTTAAGAACTATAACTTGTGTCCTAAGGTAGCTATAACTCACTCCCTCGTAATGCACTGCTAATTAAACCACATATTACATCAGTCATGACATTTTCTATGACATCATTGCTAATATCACTCCAACACTTGCAGTAACAAAATTGATGAGAAAACTGTGTGTGGCGGGAGCGCGAGTTAAAGTTACCTTAGGGCACGAGTTATTAAAAACATTTGCTCCTTAAAAACTTTGTGAATCATGCTCAGTGCATGGATACCAGGGAAGCTTTGTATGGATAGGGAAATGCAGGAATTGTTTTATCATCCACAGCTTTTGAACAACAACATTTTCTTTCTTTGGTCATTAAAGTAATTAAAATTGATTAGCGCTTGACATACTATGCACAGCTAATAGGTCCACTAATGTAGAAAAATCACTCATTGCAGGCGCTCTACATGTTATGTATTCTTAAATAAGCCGGTTTGCAACCCAATCAAATAAGGGACACAGAAGCCACTGCCCTTAATATTATTATATATAACATCATGTTTTAATCCCAACTTCAAAAACATGACAACTATGAAACAAATGATGTGAGGGTATATATATATATAATCTTCATTACAAGCTGTCTTTATTGATTGATGTCTCATTAACTCTTTAATGGTCAACAGGTGTGCCTGATTGTTATTTCTTTAGCTTAAGAATCTGAAACCGAACATAAGGAATTCATAAATGAACTTACTCCAGTTGCTAGATGGGCATATGTTTTCACATGGCCTTGTTATAATGGTTCCTTAAGGAATCACTCCTAAAAAAAATACAACAGGCCACCAACTGACTGAAGGCAAAAAGTGAAAGTAGTGGAAACTGTAAAATCTTCAGGAGATTGATTTATGAAAAAGATCGTCGTTTTATTCCCTGACCTTAAAATACAGTTCTTCACTTTTAATTTCAGAAAGCAACATCCCTCTGCACTCTGACAAGTCCACTTGCACTCTAATAACTATAGGAAGCACTTTAAACAACTAATAGAAAATATTTATAATTTTCCATTGCAGTAAAAGCCCTTTCGAGCTCAAGAGTATATATTTCAATGTTCTCTCTCTTTGCATCTTTAACTGTGCTTTTATATTTTTTTACTGTGCTTAACTGTGTTTTCATGAGAAATTACACATTACCTTAGATTTAAACTCCGATGCCAAAGTGTGTGAATAAAGTATTTGATTTATACAGAAAATGTGTTTGTTGAATACATCAGTGTCTTAAACCCATTCCTCTTTGCCTTCTTTTAAGAAACCTCTGTAGAGATCTGCTTATAATTTGAGCGGTGAGGTATGACAACCTGTATTGTGACTACACCAGAACAAGTCAGCATTAGTATTGTTCAGGGGTGCTTCATGAATGTATTAGTCCCTTCACCCTCTTAGGTGTCTTTCTGTTTTTAGATTTGGGTGAGTAAATGGTTGTTAGTCAATGCGCCAGACATTTGCATAAGGATGGCTGCTGCTAACCAGTATAAACGTGCACTGGCAAAGCCAATAGGTCTTTAAAAGATGGAAGTACTGGCTTTCAAGATTTTTTTTGTCATCTGCACTCCTGCATCAAGATGTATGTGCACACAAGGAAAACTTACTGTGGAGGTTGTGTTAAAGAAAACAATTAAAATATTAAGCTATTAAATTAAATGTAATTATTCTATTCAACTATACCCAATCCAAGATGGCCAACGAATGTCCATGCATATCTTAATGCATGAGTATGTGTGCATCATGATGCGTTCATGCACATATGTCATGATTCATGGTGGCCATTTTTAATTTACCATTCTAACATTCTAACATGATGGAAGGCCATGCTAATACGGTAAATTAATATTATAAATAAAAGTGCAGACAAGTGCGAGCAAAGTGCAGAAAAGGATAAGAGCAGCCTAGCAGCTGTTTCCAGCACTTCGACTCTTGTGTAATATTAATAAAGAAATAACTAAATTACAGAATCAGGATACGGAGAGCAGGAGGATGGATCAGGAAATAGAAGGAGTGAAAAGAGAGTGCACAGGAGGTCCATTGTGTGACACATTTGGCTTAGTGCAGCCTTCCAATCAAGTTTAATGTTTACACCATACCTTGAGAGTACGAATCACAGTTCAGTCCATCTCTTTTTGGTTGGCCAGCTTAATGGCAACCATTCGTAAGCGAAGATTATCACTTTTGTGGATTTCAGGTAGGTTTTTGCCCTCAACATAAAACATATGATTTGGGAGCTAGGGAGGCAGCCCATTCTGCTCTGTAAGAGGTGTGCCTCCTACTTTGCTCTGAATGCACAGTCAAGTCACTGTTCAAATGTTGCTCTACGGATAGGTCACAGCTTGACCTGTTGGAACTGGCTGACTTTCAGCCGAATGCAACAAAAGATCATCTTCCAGATGCAGTCAAATAAAAAAGTACAGTTGGCTCCACAAAGAATTATAAGTGAGGGGAAAGTCTATGGAAAAGTACAACGAGACATGAAGGGTAAGAGTGAAAAATTAGTGAGTAGGTTGGTATGTGGACACTGAGTCAAGGGACTTTCAGTCATGCATGTAGCTATAACTAAAAACTACTCAGGTGTTTTCACATACAAGACAACTTTATTGTGAGGGTCGTCTCGTCAAATATGCTTTAGTATCGTAACCGAAGCCCTTATCTTCGCCTGTGTTCAGCTTGTCTTTCAGTCTTTATAGACCCATTAGCTCCATTATCTGCCAATTAAACTGATACAAAGCACAACATCTGGCATCTGTTTCACTAGTTTTCCGTGGTCTTACATACTGCTGACATAGTGTATTACGAGTTTTTTGTAGTGTAAAAAAGTACCCTTCCTAGCAGCGAAAGAGGCAGTCTTTGGTTAAGTTGTATTATTATTGTTTTTACAACTCAATGACAGTCTGGGCCCCACTTATGAGTAAAGCGGCAGAGGAAATGCTGGTGCTAACTACGATTTATTTAGTAGGAAGAATGTTTGTCACACTATAGTGAATCAATTTTGATTTGATGATCTTGAGATGAAATGGCCGATCCTAGCCATTCTTCAGCTTTCTTATGCACTCTCACTGTTGCTAAGTTATGTCATAATATGGAGCCATTCCTACTCAGTCCTTGGTCTATGACTTTGGAATTTACAACCTGCCCAAACCTAAACTAGCAAAAGTCAGGAAGAAACTGAAGATTTCTCTGCTGTTGTTTTAGCTTTTCTCAGGCCTTGTTGGGCTAACCTATCTAGATGTATTATTAATATTTCTTATCATGTTTCTTTCACTCACATATTTTCATAGGATAATCTACAGCTCACAGATCCCATCTATGTATATCGTGCTACGCAGAAAATGTAAATAAACACTCATTAGAGTTATTCATCCTGACAAGACTATCTCAATCGATTGTACATGGGGATGCTCAAATCACACTTGATCGAAAAGAGTACATATGTAACACATAGCAATAATAGTAGGTCAGATTGATTTATGGGAGTAGATTACCTCTGTACTGGCACACCTTCACTGACTTGAAATGAACAGTCATGTTCACATGAAATTTAAAGTCCCATGTACAATACATAACACTACTGACAAGATGAGTGAGAGCTCAAACATATCATCCTAGACTTTTATCGTTGGTGTTAAGTAATGGTAGAGTCGTTTTTACACGTCATTTATCTATGTTTGTGTGCTGGTTATCTTTAAACTCCACTGATGATCACATGACGTCCTACATAATGATTTCTTTTGGCTCTTAGCATGGGAGAATATGACAATGCAGCACACAGTAAAACTACATTTTTCTCTATAAATCAGATTGGTTGAAGTTTACAGGTCTCTAGCTTGAACATTTGCATTACAAACCTTCAAAACACAAAGCTCTGCGAAACACGTGCAGACTGTTAAAATGGTGGACTTTTTGTACTGAAGTGGTTAAATAACTATTTTCTAAAAATTGTAGATTAAAGATATGATTGAAATAAGCTTAAAGATAATAAAAGTCATTAGTTTCAGAAATTATTTAATAGTTTTGATTCAATTATAAAACGTTTGGGACGTTTTTGGATGCTCCCGCCATGTAGAAAAGTTTTCATATAATGCCAAGATCTTGCCTGACATATTCTAACTGCATGTCCCCACAAACATACTGGTGATTGGCATCAATACTTGTAAAACTTATTCTGGAAGTAGAGTTTTTTCTGTGGCAGCTTGAAGACTTTGAAATCTCTTGCACCATTCCGTTTGTGCTACTAAAGACGATTTTGCTTTCATCAGACTTAAGAAAACACAGCATTGACTCAGTGCTTGCTCATTCTCATACAGAGTTGTCTCTAGGAAGTGTCTGGTCTTTTTTGAGATCATTAGCACCAATAGGTCAGCTATCACAAACACTGAAGAAGACACATATAGCCCATGAACAGATGTACTCACTCTCCTTTTACACCTTTAGGAAACAGAAGGCAATGTTAGTTTTGGCCTTCACAATGTACTACTGAAAGTAAATACCTAGGACCTCCTGGGGCTCTTGACATTAGGCCAAATTAATTGGAAAGACAGCAGACCAGAAGTCTAGTACAGTTTAGGAGGGCGTGCACAATGCATGCCTAGCTGAAGGCCATACAAACTCAAATTTAGCTGCAGAATCATGCATTTACCGCCGCTGTCTAACGCCATTTATTTGCGCTGCACGGGCGTCAAATTTATACTTTGACACACGGTGGCGCAAACCACTGGTGAGAGTAATTTTTTTTTGCTCAAACCAATGTGTCACGTCGTAAAGAAAAATGACATTAACATGTCAAAAATGACTGTGAGACGGTTTACGCCGTTGAAAACCGGATACGCGCAGTTTTTTATGCAATTGCGTCAAAAAGTGGCACAAACACAGCAAAATGTGCTAAGGAGAGCCAAAATGGTTCCTAGATGCTTGCACAGAACCCAGGAAGATGACAGCGGACCAGGAACCAGCCTGGATGA
This sequence comes from Pleurodeles waltl, assembly GCF_031143425.1. NCBI lineage: Eukaryota > Metazoa > Chordata > Amphibia > Caudata > Salamandridae > Pleurodeles > Pleurodeles waltl. The sequence goes on along the minus strand of NC_090443.1, from coordinate 701,392,230 downwards.
CCCACAGAAGACCCAGGACAGGGAGAAGAAGAAAAGAAAGTGTTGCTTCAGTGCAGAGGAGCAGGAAATTCTGGTGAAAGAGGTGACGGAACACCAGCACCAACTGTTTGTCACCTCAAAGTTGCCAATTAGTAGGAGAGAGGCACTATGGCAACAAATTGTTGACAAGATCAACAGTGTGGCAGAAGTACGGAGAACAGTCGAGTGCAAGAAACGCTGGCATGACTGCAAGTGCAGGACCAAGGAAAAGATGGCCAGGAACAGGAAGGCAGCACTGCAAACTGGAGGTGGGAGTTCAGCACCGCAGGAGGCCCCGGACCACATGGAGAAGATGGTGGCAGCCGTCATCCCTGAGTAGATCGTCACAGGGATTCAAGGACAGGACAGCGCAGACTACCAGAAGACAACACAGATGCAGGGTAAGTCACATGGGGAACTAAAATGCCTAATTGTTAACTGCAACGTGGGGGTCATACCTACTACACAATGCATGTAAGTCATGATATTCAGGGAGTGGCATGGGTATAGGGGCACGGTACGGGGGCATGGCCCGTTCAGAGGAAACCTGGGGCACAGTACTACACTACACCAACAACCTTTGCATGGGGTATGCTGCCATGCCAAGGATGTTGGAAAGGTAAAGCCAGGCCAGGAGGGTAGGGTACAACATTAAACTGGCCTGCTGTCACACATCAGCTAGCATTCTCCCTATATGAATTAGGGCTCAATTAACAATCTCAGGCCATATCTGCAAGTGGAATTTAACATTGACAACAGTTGCCACTACCACCTCTGCTGTGTGTGCAGGTCAAGTAGCTAATGGCAGTAACGTCCCCATGGATCAAACACACCCAAATTAGAGGGTTCAGGATGACAAAATTATCAATCCCCTGAAATCAATACACATGTTCCAATCCTGTCAAATGTGATTGTCCATAGTTGCTAAAAACATCATCCATTGTAATAAACATTATGAGGTACACAGCACTAATGTCAAACCCATGCTGCATATGTCAGGGTCCACCCTGTGCCTGGGTCACAATAGCTCCAATGACACCATGCAAAATCCCAAATGTCATTCTGCTCAGACAACAGCATTGAGGGGGAGGACATATGTAACTGACTAGTGAAATACACCCACACAGTCAGAGGAGGAACTGGAACACTGCTAGGACCATCAGTGCAATCCAATGTAGCATACATTTCCCAACATCAGCAGTACACACTACCAATGCTGACACCCGTATCGTGCCATGCCAATGCAATACATAGTACATGCTAGGTCTCAGCAACATATAGGTGGATGTGAAATATCTGAGACTGGGTCAGTTCCAGAATGTTAAGTGTGGTGCAAGTGTCATCAGAACACCCACAGCCAGTGAAAGGCCTCACCATGAGAATGGAAGTAGACAGAGGGTTGAGTAGGACAAGAAGGTGGCACTTCAGAAATTGGCTAGAACCAACGCCTAGAGGATGTGATGCTGACAAGTCCCCAAACTGACCACAATACATGTGACATGCAGGTGGGGCATAGGCCTGGGAGAATGCTAATATGAAAGACAGGAACAATGAACAGGAACCAAGATCACAATGTGCAACTAATAGGAAGGCAGGCACGTCACATTACAAATCCCACAACAAAGACACACTAATTGCACCATATCTCATTGCAGAGGACGATAGATCTCCTGTGGATATGCCTGTCCAGGACTACCCTGATGACATGGAGGAGGAGCTGACAAACATCAGCCAGTAGACCCTCCAAGATGTCCTTGGGACCCTCCAGACCCCACCTTCAGTCACAAGGAGGAGCACAGAAGTAGCAGCCATCACAGAGGAACCACCCACCACCCCAATTGTACGACCTGCCCGCTCCAACCCAGCTGAGGACTCTGACGACACTGGCACCAGCTTTGAAAGAACTGTAGTTGGAGTACAGCGGGAGCTGGCCAAGTAGGTGCGGGTGGGGATGAAAAATATGGCAGCCAGCCTAGAGGGGGTGTGATCGTGCATGATGTCAACTGCAAAACAGGCAGTAGCCATGCAAGGGTGAACATCAATCTTGCAGGAACTTGAAAAAAGGTTGAAGGAAATCAGCACAGCTGTAGGAGAGTTGACACAACACCTACAACAACAATCTTGTCAACGTGTGCACAAATGCAATATTGAACCCCTCAGGTCCGACCTGGCTGCCTACCACAGTGATGTGGCTACTATACTTAAGGAACAGCAGTTCCTCCTTGCTGCAGTACTGCCCTTAGTAGCCCCACAGTTGTCAGCTACCGGGATGTCTGACTCCACGTCTTCAAACTCTGAGGTGTATGTTGCCCCTTCACAACCACCACCACCAAGGGCAGAGGAGACTACACACACATCAGAAGATGAAGACGTGGAACAGATCACCTTCACCTCTGAGAGTACCCGGTAGCACTGGCCCCTGCCACATGGCCACATATAACCAAGGTCTTGTGCTTTGTAACATGCCAGTCTTGCAACAACTGCACTCAAGCACTGTTCTTCAGCCCACTGTTTATCTTGTCACCCTGCCCTGTGATTGTCTCTCACTAACTCATTGGCAAATCCTGTCCCTCTGCACTGACACTTCACCCCAGCATGTCCAATGACATGTCCGTTTGCACTTGTTTAGGATCACAATGGAAGGTGTCACACAATCATGGACAATGTACATATAGCACTACAGCACTTTCAAATAAATATCACTTACACAACAACTTTGTCTCTGTGTAATGTGACATATCAACTGTGATGGCCATCAGTAATGTTTACCTCAGGTCAATGATTATAGATTGTCAATACAACTGACCTGAAAGAATATGGGCTGATAACTATGCACAGTGGTCTGGACTGTACCATCATCTGCTCTTCCTGAGGGTTAATTCTGAGGAAAATAGAAACTATACACCATAATGCTGTGTTGGACAGAATAACGTTTCCCCAAGGGATGTCTAAGCCAAAACTTATTGCCTTCAACTTTTTCTTCAAGCCCAAACTTACATATGTGACATTTGACCCCAATTGTACATAACACACACCATTCTGCATGAATGGATGTGTATGAGTGTACGTACAAATATGTAACCTGGCTAAACATTGTAACAAATGATAGGTGTGAGTGATGTATACCATACCACATGAGAGCATACTACCACTCACCTTATAAGGCTTCGCTTTGACATCAGGCTGAAAGCAGACTTAACACAGTGTCCTCAATGCTAATTCTGGTTGCAAAGTATGTGAAATTGAAGACATACCGCAATAATTAACAACACTTTGGGATACATAGTAACCTTGAGTTGTGGGTGCAATGGATGGCAGAATCTTAGCAAAGTAGCTTTGGTGTAGCTGCCAATGTATCAGCTCAATTGGGATTTGGTTGCAGGATGGGACACAAAAGCTAATACTAAAGAGACACTGTTCACCCATGCCAAGGCCCTGATCCCCAAGCATGTGACACATACTGTAAAGGGTTACCTAAATATTTATTAAACAGTAAAAAAAGAAGCTAAAACCAGGGGAAACACCTTACATAACCTAACCTATCCTAACTACACATTACCCACAACTGGCCCTAACTAACCTAAGCTAAACTTACTTATCACATTTAACAAAACAATCTAAACATCAACCCACCACCCCCTTTATAAGACAGGACACATGGAGGACACTAACCTAAACACATACTATCTTATACTAAACAAATATATATTTTTTTGTGTTTTTATATTTTATATATATTTTTTAAAACACCAAAACCCCAACATCATCCACCACTCACCCACCCACACACATAATAAAAAACAAATATTAAAAGTATCATACTCCCACCCCCCACCCACTACTACTAACTAAACAAACAGCCTATTCTAACCTAACACTAAGCCCCCTAAACCCACTAATGAAAAGAACCAGGAAAGAGGAGGGGGGGGGAGGAATCATGGCTGAGGGTAAAATGTTTACAAGTTCGCCCTCCACAGGGTCTTCCTTATGGCATGCACCCTCCTATTAACTTATGCCACCTCCTGCTGCAGCCTGATCATTTTCCTCAACATACGTTCAATGTTCCGTTGCATTCTCTGAAAATCTGCTGGGTCAATGACTGCAGCAGCGGTGGTCTGGGTGCCAGTTGAAGATGTATGTCCCCTTGTCGGTGCCATGCCTGTAGGAGGAGGTGCAGGTGGTGCTGTGACAGGTCCTGGAGCAGTGGAGATTGATTGTCCAGCAAAGGTGTCTGCTAAGGTTGGTGCCACCTGGGTGGTAGTGGTGGTGCTGGTGGTGGTGGCTGTGGTGGACACCGAAGGGCCCCTTTGGGCAAATGCCCTCCACACTCCAGAGGCTCTTGTATGGCGATAACACCTTGCCATGTTGCGGAACCCCGACTCCACATCCAGAATGTGGCGGTAACGCATCACCCTACGCTGAAACTCCCGAATCTGGATGAGATTCATATTGGCAGCTGTTAAAACAAATATAAAACCAAACATTAGGTACTTCATTGTGTGATATGGCTCCAGAAGTAAATCAGATAATACATCTAATGTACCAGAAACAGCCCATATAATCATACAGATCACTGATTGTCCCTGAGAAAGTACATGCCAATGCAGCCTACACATGTCCTATCAAACAGCACAGCAATACTCTAAAAGATGGGTAACAACTTAAATGACCTATGCATCATTGTTCAGCCATTTGTCATGTAAAAACTGCTGCAAGTCCTCCACATGTGACAGGCCAACTAATGACTAACTTCTGAATAACAATCAAGGGCCACAAGATCTGTGAGTTGTAAATGGAATTGCCAGGATAGAATGCAGTTGCTAATCATGAGTGGGTATCCTAGTTTTGGACAAGTGACTTACAGATTTACATGTCTGTGTACTAAACTTGGATCATCAGTCCTAGGTACACTTTTCACAACCCTACGCCGGTTCCTTGGGGGCGGGGGTGGACAAGCAACAAATACTTTCAAACATCAAGGACACCCAGGAAGCTTTGGACAGCTGTACATGGGTTTGGGCAGTCCACCACAGGTAAGGAGGATGTCCAACTAGGATACACCCAATCCTTGGACAATCCCATCCACAATTATGTTTGGAAATGCAGACAATTGTCAACATCATTTCCTACCAGTAACACATGACTTACAACAAGCAGATAGATGCAAGCACACATCTGGCCAAGAGCTGCATGCACACCTAGGACATTGTAGTCAAGTGCCTCATACACGTAGCACAACATGTGGAGCTACATGCTGCTAGGAAGTCAAACATACAGTCAAACATGTTCATTAGTGAATAGGAACGCTCAAGTCTGTGGGTAAGACTTTGGCATCCCTATTCTGTGAGAATCAGGGTCTGACTTGCTTACTAAATCACAAATATGGTCCTCTGCTACATTTTCTGTTTTATCCACAAAAGTCACCCTATTCACATGGCCGTGCCTACAGAGCTGCCCTACAATCCCAAAATATGACTATACGCTAATGATTGCCCAACTCAAAGATGGAAAAAAAATGATAGTCCACTCAAGGAACATATCTGATCATTGACCAGCGCATCACACCTTGCTATGTGCCCAACACAGAGGAGTCAATCACACAACAACAGCAAACACAACACAGAACATAAATATCAACACCTACTGGAAATGTCTGGGACAGCAAATCGAGCCAACTCTCCTATAGTGTAGGGGGCAGGTCCACCTGTAAAGCATGGAAGGGAGAAATGTGCTCAATGTCTGTGCACTGTACAACTCTTCCAAATACAATTACTGTGTGTCAGATTAAATCAGAAAGTCAAGCCTCTCAGACATGATGATACTGCAACAGACAGACCACTGCAAACATGTACAGACCCAGGCACTCCAGTGAGTGATACACACATATCTGCACATATGCAGTGGCCCTAACTATCATGTGGTGGCAAACATGCTCCATCATTTGTTTGCAGACTCATTTATGGACTGTATTCCTCTCATGTGTATCCATGGGAGACATGCAAAGCCACTTTCCTGGAGGACTGCAATACCAGTCACCCAGCTATTGTGACTAAGACCAATGTAAAACATACAGGTACAATGTACAGAGGGCCAGGGATAGTTGTTACCCCCCAATTTGTATCATTTGCTTCATTTTATGTACCACAGCTATGGTAAGTTGCACCAAACATTTTGATATGAACCCGTATGCATTTCTTTTGGCATCCATCCCTAATTTAATTGTGGCACAACAAAGTCCAAATATCAGTCTAAGATGTTACCTGAGGTCAGCTATAACTTGTTACATATGTGTCAGAATCCAGTTTAGACATGTATCAGAAATAATTGAGGGACACATTATTTCTTGAAAATATCTGGATTAAAAACATGTCTTTCCTGGTACAGTCACAGACCATGCATAAAACATATGTTAGAGCCACATTTGCATCATCTATTGACGTGAAGGCAGCGCTAATTTACAGGCTCCTGTTGTGTTTTGTAAGTTAGTGCCGCTGTTGCATCAACAAATGACGGTAATGTGTAGGAATTATTGTATAACTCACAGCAACTGTATGTTTAACTTGCATTCCACATGTCCAAAAACATTGCCTGCAGCATATGAACAAATCTGCTACTATCACGACAGAGCATTTAAATGTGCACATTACTCTGATTTGTACTCACCAACAGGGCCACCAATCACAATCCCCAGGTGGTCCAGCAGGTCTTTCTCCCTGGCAACCTGGTCAGCCCAACGGTGTTTCAGCTGGTGGTCGTTGCGCAGTGTGTGGTAGATTCTTTGGAGATGGTACAGGACCTTTGCCCACCGGAGCCTCCTTACCTCTGTGTGATACCCCCGTATCAAACACCCACCTGCTTCTATCATTAAAGGTAGGAAGTGGCACACCAGACAAATAAATCCCTCAAGCTCCTCCTCTCCAATCCTGCCAAGATGAGGCCTACCCAACATGCTTGCAAAAAAATGTGATAAAGGGGTACAGAGGATAATGAAGGGAAAGTAGGAGAGGGAAATGAAAAAAAAAATAACACAAAACACCTCAACTATCCCCAAACTAACACTACCCACAACAGACTCCCAACAGTACAAAGACAAATTTATACACCAGAAATGACATAAATACACTTGCACAGGATACCACAGGCATTTAAGAAACACCAAAAGACAATTTAAAGACCAAACAGGAGACAAATTCACAAAACACACAGAGAGACAAGTCAAAACACTGCCACACAGTCAGGAAATATCACAGACTGCAAAGTGAAAGTGAAATTACACCCACTGTACCAATTCTGTATCCTATTACATCACTTCCTACCTCAAATGCGGTGCGTTTGTATACTTATGCGTCAAAATATTATAACGCTTACAGTCTGTGCGCCATTTCTTTTTTATGCACATGCATAGAAATTACCCGCATCCATATTTTCAAATATTTTTCATACTTAACCAATTCCATGGGGTACAGTGTGGGAATTACCGCTCAGGGCCAATGGATCTCTCATGGCAATGAGCGTCATTTTTTTACGCATATGCGTCATTTTTTGATGCATGTGTGTCTTTTTTGACACGTATGCGTCACAATTTCTGTCTTTGACTGGGATTGGGTCATTTCTCATTTGTAATAGTACATGACAGGTGTGACAATAGCGCTGGGATGCCACCGGGTAGCCATGTGCTTTACAAATCTATAAAACTAAAACTAAACTAAACAATACAGATATAGGCTGTTGTGACCTACATTGTGCATTCCGGTGTATGGGCACATGTGACAGATCATACTACTGTGGACCATGATCCTCTAGCTGTTGTACCGGATTTTCACTCTTCACTGACGCAATAGATGGCCAAACGAGTGGAATACAAATAGGAATTACCCAGTTTGGGCATGTTTTGCGTCAATAGAGGATAGCAAGGCTATGCAACTCAATACAGTAACTCAATGCCTGTATGTCAATGTGTGTGAATTGGCTCTTACTAATGTAGTTGTCCCACTGTGTGAACATCACAAGACGCGTTTTCTCAAAACTGCTTGCATGCATGTGTAGTCAATGTGTCCAATGATCAGATGCTATTCAGTGTGGAAATGAGAAAGGAAATGTGTTTGTCATACACGTAGCAACAGATGCTGTGTGAACTTCCAAGGTATTTTGGGACATAAGCATCACCAATAGATAGACAGAAGACGGTTGATCATGGCTATGTTACAAGACTAAGCCATCACATGTAGTGGAATGTTGGATACTACTTCCTAGGCACTTGTTTGTATCCTTCCCATGAGTCAGGCATTGGATAATGCTACATGGGTACGGTATTTGCGACACAGAGTCCCAAAAAACAATCCACAAATGTCATGTCATGTCACGCCACAGTTTGAGTGATATAAAGAAACCATGTTTCTCCTGGGGCAGTGGAGGACCAGCAGACAAAGCAGCATGTGTGCACATATTGCCAGTGGTTAATTGCACAAAGGTGTCCAGTTCAAGTGTGTGGGGTCACGTGTAGCCTCAGTCATTATTGGGGTCCATTTTATCACAGTTATGTGCAGGTCTAGTCATGAGTGTGTGGAGCCCTTTCCTGCATTTACAAAGTATCCTTCAAAGCTGAATTGAAGGAAAGCCAAAGAGGAATTGAGAACACACATGGGGAAAGTCCAGCTATGGCACTGCAGACGTATTATGAGACTGACAACAGGGCAACCTTGGTGTGCTGACAAAGTTGATGGATCAGGAATTTTAAACCAGCAGGTTTCCTCTCAACATTTGTACACAGGGTGGCCTCTAAATTTCCCACTGCAGCCGGGAACATCAGTGCCTCTGTGATGATTAATCTCACAGCTATTCACCACGCAAGCCCCATCAATATGTTGGGGGGCAATGTGAATCAGCGTGTGGACTGTCAGGGTACTAACATGTGTTGACATTTCATGCACATTATCTGACGTTGATTGTTGTGCTGGAGGCACCACACCCAATCCATGCATACAGCCATGGTACACTGTCACTATTTGTCACTCATGCATACATGAAACCCAAACAAGGGATGGGCCATGATTAGGCTATTTGAAGACAAGTTCCACCCCATGATACGATAAGTAAACTGATTACGCTATACAATGTATTTGAGTATTCATTGTATACCTACCAGACACAATACCCCAGGAGGAAAGTGAGGGCATGGAAAGCAACTATGAGACAAATGTAGCCACAGGGAACCTTTATGGTGACGCTAAGACAGGAACCAGTCAGGCTAATAGGATGCAGGGTCATTCAGGAACAAAAATGAACAAGGCAAATACACAGTGAGCAGACTGAGACTGGTCAAAGCTGGAACAACACTGTGGAAAATGAAAACTGTATTTGTCCTATGTGTTGGAACGTAACACAATACCTCAAGGCCTGTGTTACACAAGTGATTTATACAGCAATGAAGTACAGTGTTATCCATATAATGGCAGTTTCTATGCCGTTCGAGGCAGCTGCAAGGGCAGTGCATGTTCAAATGGCTGGTCTGCAGGGCGGTGCTCACAGGTGTGTTCAGCTTCAGTCTTTCACAAATCCTGTAGGTGAGAATCAAGTTCAAAGGGCCAACAGTACCTTTCACATGGGAAGCAATGGACAGATGATTACAGGTCCTACAGACTACAAGGCAGTGCATTATTCAACCAGAAGTCCATGCAGACAGAAGAACAATGACTATGGCATACCATACTAAAGAGGGAAGCGCACTGGATTCAGACTGTGAGTCTGGGTGTGTGTAGATGAGGGATTATCTGGGTACAAATATTCCATTTCCAGGGCACTCTGAAGAAGGGTGGGGTGAGACAAGGAACATGGCAGTGACAGGACTGATGACCTGGGTTGGCATGTGCAGGGGATGTCTTGTGAGCAATGCTAATCATACCTGGGCACTCATGCTATCCATTTGCTGCTTATATGGAATTCTTGTCACACATACTCCATGCAAGGGTAGCTGATGTAACACTTACTGATGTCAAGGGTCATACCTTCTTGTTACCAGTGCAATAGCACATGCACTACCTCATGTATGAGGCATTTTTTTCACGCTATTCAATGATGGTGTCTTAGTTGTGTGCCATATGCTGCAATGAACCATGTTGCCAACATGTATGTGTGAAATAGCTGTGCTCCTCTGATATTGCCCTTCAAATGTGAAATGGACAGGATATATGTCATTTACAGTGTGTGTGAAGTTGGGTGTACATTCATACCCATCAAATATGATGTTGATTTTTCTGTATCTTAATCTGTATTTCTGCAATGCTCCATGAGGCTACACTCTGATTATGATTCTTAGGGATAACGTTATGCAAAAATGATGAACCAAACCATGATATAGTGAATAGAATAGGTGTTTATTGACATATGGTAAGACAGTGGTGATGGATGAATAGAGTTAAAAGAAATTTTGGACAATATGTTGTCGCCAACGCAATCCTGCAGCTGTGTTTGGATGGTCACCCACATGTTGATGCACAGCATCCTCCTCTTCCTCCTCTTCAGGCATTTATGGGTCGGGTTCAAATAGGGGAATGTTCCTCCTTACACATATGTTGTGCAGGATGGCACAGGTCAAAATGATTTTGCACACCATTTCAGGTGAGTATAGGAGGCTGCCCCCGGTGATGTCTAGGCACCTGAATCTTGACTTCAGGATGCCAAAGGTCCTCTCGACTATGGTGCGTGTCCTCCGATGTGCCTCATTATAGGCACGCTCTGATGCTGTGTTTGGGTTTGCAAATGGGGTCATGATCCATGGCTGGATCCCATACCCTGATCAGCTGAAAGAGAAAATGAGTGAGAAAATGTTGATGTTGCTTGCACCATGATTCTCCCTTTGCATGGCAGTTGTTCTCTTGTGTTGTCTGTGACTCATCAGTGTTTGTGTTATTGTGTGGAATCCTAGGCTTCTAGGATGTACCATCAGCATTGGGTTGTTTCCTTATCTGAACTGGTGTTTGGCTGATTGACCGGATGTCAGCTGTATTTTTGTTGAGTTGCAGTACATTGTGTACTCCCTTGAATTATGTCATGTGAAAGAGGTGTCCATGTGTCTTAACTGGGGGTGATATGATACTTCCATGCACAGATTAAATTCCACAGTGGTGGTAAAAAGGTTGCATCTATATAGCATGGACATTCCATCCAACTTAACATATGCAATAGAATTAGTTCAACATCAGTGAGGCCCTTAGATTTGGCAAGGTGACAATGTACAACACATCTCCATACGTTTTCAGCACTGACGTGTTGACAATTGACTATGCACAAATATCCCATGTGTGACAAATTTTCTGCAGACCTATTTCTCTTCCCTTGCCAAGTCGACTCCAGTTCTAACGTGTACCTATACTACTGGACATGTTCTAGTTCAGCTGGCTAACTTGGTTGTGAGGTTGTCATTTTGAGTGTCAGAAGGTCCATATGCCTGTACATCTGTTGTGTGTGTGTGTGAAATTGTCTCAATCCATATGTATTAATGTGCACTTTCAATATTGTCACATAAATATGTGTTCTTAGCAGAGTCCACTTGCTTATTGGTAGTGGGCAATGTCAGGGCAGGAGTGATGTGAGATATTGGTACAGCCTCAATGATTCCATGTCACCTTCATTGTAGTCATCATCATGCTATGTGTGTCATGGTGTTTGACCTGCAGCAAAACACATTACACACCCCTTACACAGTACGTATTGCTTGGAAGGGTGTTTGATTGAGTGTTTTTGATGTGATATTGAAAGATTAATCTTCCAAGTTGTACTGCCAGTTAAGGCCATGTCATTGTCATTGTGTTGTTTTAAATTGTTCCCTTGTGTCTGTGGAGTGGCATCTGTTGCTATTTGGTTCTGTCATTTGTCCATAGGTGTGTATCCAAATGGGTGAGGATATCAAACATGCCTAGCGGTGTCACAACCTCAGTGTGTTCCTGACCACGTGTCAATGTAGTGGTGTATGTGTTGTTTGTCCTAGAGGGGTGTTGTGCTGTGTGTATATAAGTAGGTTTCTGTACTTAGCAACAAGTAGGGCATTGCCATATTGTCCATCCTGGAAGTGTTGATTGATGGTGCAGTGGCGGAAGATGAATGAATCATGTACACTCCCAGGATACTTTGCCACAATGTTGGTGATCAATTCCCGGTGATCAACAATGGCCTGCACATTGATGGAGTGTGTGTGCTTCCTGTTGCGGTATAGATGTTCCAGCAGTTGCAGCAGGTGGCACAAGGCGTACATGTGTGCAGTCAATGGCACCAAGCACATGTGGGAAGCTGTTGATTTGGTAGAAGCCCTGTTTGGTCTCCTGCTGCTTCTGCTGTGTGTTTGGGAAGCTGATGTGGCGGGGTGTGAGGGAGATGATGGCATCCAATACCTTGGGAAGGAAGGCAGAGAATGAGGGCTGTGAGATCCCGGCAACCAGGGCACCAGTGGTTTGAAAGGAGCCACTTGCCATCATGTGGAGTACAGCTAGCAGCTTGGTTTCTGGTGGAATGGTGTGGGGTGTCTGCAAGCTGGGTGCCAACTGTGGCTCAATGTTGCACAGCAGCTGCTGAATGGCTTGCCAGTTGAGCCTGTACCTCTGGATGATGTCTTGTTGCCAGAGTCCCAGAAGGGTTGTCCTGGTGCGGAATATCCTCTTGTGCCTTCTGCGTTGCCTTTGGGGTCGCTGCTGGTGTTGTAGAAGCTGCTGCTGTTGGTCCTGTGCTCTGCGTCTTTGTGCATGCTGGATGAATAGCACCTCCATGTCTTCCTTTTGGAGCTCTGCTGTTGCTTGTGTGCGCTTTCCTTAAATACTGGTGTGTTTGCCCCATTTTAACGCCTGCCCTGACCCAGGTGTTATTTTTTTACGCAAATTGGGCTGTGTGTCATTTTCCGCCTCCGCCTCCCAGTCGTGCGGGATTTTTGCGCGGTTGCATAAATATGGCGCACAGGTATTTACGTCATTTTTTGGACGGGAAACCTACCTTGCATGCCATTAACGCAAGGCGGTTTCCCGCATCCAGAAAAAGACGCACACAGCGGAATTTTGGCATTAGTGGGCTCGGGTGTCAAAGTATAAATATGGTGCATGGTTTGCGCTGAATGTGCGTCAACATTTTTGACACACATTCGGCAGAAACAGAGTATAAATATAGGCCTCAGTCTCTTGGCAGATAGAGGGCGATGTTTTGTTTGTGGGGTTTCACATCAACTATGTGCATTGTTCTGTGGTTGGGCTGTGTGATCACAGATCTGTTCAGTTATTTGTTTGATGATTTCTGTGGTTGAAAATTAATGTTCCCTCTGCTTTCCTAGTTATAGTCTCTATAGTGTGTTGTGTGTCAGCTTTAGTGAGCAGCAGGCCTTTGTTGTCCAAAGCTCATCATGGGATGACTGACAGCTAAAGATTTCTCCTTAATTATTTTTCAATAGTAACAATCTCCCTTACTTTCATCTTTAGCAGTGACATGGTCATGATTCAATCAAATGATGCCTGTCTAGCCCTATTTGTTCACCTCTTCCCCACCCTCAACCCATTTTCTGTTGCCTCTCTATTTACCCCTGCTACTAATTCCTCAATGGTAATCCCTCCATTTTAGTCCCCTGGAATTGACTTTCTTCAATCCTGAACTGGCTCATTTTATTCACAAAAATGTAATTGGGGATCATCACCCTCTTAATATTCGCACACCATCGTTCTCCCTTCTCTCAGTAGACACCCTGTTATAAGTACCCCACCAGTCTTGCAACTTCTGGTCCTCCTGAAATTTTCTTCAGTTTAAACTCAGCCTTTGGGCCTTCTGGCTCGCCATCACTTCCCTCCTCTCTTCATCTCACTTCCTATATTCTAATCTTCTAATCTACCTATTTTCCAGCTATCCATTTGAGCCCCCAGCTAAAACATCTCCCCTCTAAACTTTCCAGATCTCCGCAGATAACATCTGAATCTAAAATCCAAAGTATCACTAAAATCCTAGAAGAATGTTTCATGGCTCCACCCTCTGTGGGATACCCATCTCCTTCCTCAGATCTCTTTGCAACTCTACCGTACCAAAAATAGTGATGCTTTATGACACGCAGTGTTTCAATTGTCAGATTGCTGTCTAGTCTCAAATGATGTTCTCATTCTGTTCTCCAACTCAAAGATTCTGTTTTGAAGACTAATCCCTGAGGAAATAGATTGCCTAGTGCTATAGTTGATGAAGGACCCAATAGAGTGAAAATCTCCCTCAAAGAAGGTGATCGCCATTATCTAGTTGACAGTTTTGTAGGCATAAGCACCAACCCCTTGACTGTGAAAGATCAAGCTTCACTCAACTTCTCCATCACCACAATCCTGCACCACCTACTTTCTCCTCATTCCTGTCCTCCACCTAAAATAAACAACTTTGTAACCTCATTCAAGTACACACTGCATTTTCAATAAATCCTATGTTGATGCTTACTGCATAACTGCTGTTTTTCAGCTGAAACATAGCAAGGATATCTCTGAAACTATTATGAAAGTCGATCTGTGTATGCTGATATTGACAGGAACCTGGCTAAATGACTCCTCAAACAGTGTTTTGACCTCCTTATCCACCAACATTGCTCCATTCTCAGATGTGACACAGAGACAGAAAGGGTGGAGGAGTAGCTGTTATAAAAAACAAAAAAAACAATAACCTGTAGAAAGCTCCCACCATTCGCTACCATGTCTTCCAATGCCTATCACTTAAACTTTCTGTGTCCAAAGCATGGACTATGAAGCTAAATTTCTTCTGTAAATCTTGTGGTGAAAATAGCTCATTTATCAAGGAATGTTTGAAGTTCATCACTTCCCAAATGATAATGTTTTAGCAAGTTAGCAAGAAAACAAATTAACATTAGTGCCCTTGCTAACATGTCTCAAGGGAAACTCCCTGCTCCTGGATATCAGCAAGACATTAATCCATAACTTCTGAATATCCTAAGTGCATAATGGGCCTGGTAGAGGAACATTATCCACTGAAAGCAAACACAAAAGACAAAAATAGTCACTCCTGAGGTTCTTGAAAGATCTTTACATTGAAGAAAATGCCTATGAATACTTGAGAGTAATTTGAGACAACACTCCTCTGTCTAATCTGTCTAGACCTTGAGCTGCTTAAAGAAGGTACAAACCTCATATTTTCAGAGCTAAATCCTGAGGGATTAAATCGCTCCCGGGGTCCTCAGAAAAATCAACAAATGCTTCTATTCAAAGTGTTTAAACAATCAACTAACCCATCCACCCGTCCAACCCATCCACCAGCCCTGCTACAAGTTGTTGATGATGCACTCCGCTTCTTTCCTGTCTGTTTTTTCTCCAAGATCTTGCAGTTGCCTTTGATATAGTCAACCACCTCCCTCCATTTAGTATCTTGAAAGAACGGGTGGGTGTTGAGACTATATTTTCAAATAGGTCACCTCCTATCTATCAACCATTCCCAAGCAGTTAAAAAAGGAAGTGCTATGTTGAGCAAAGAAAACCTTCAAAGAGGGGTCTCTTCATTCTGTCCCCTACTCTATTTAATCAGTATCCGGAATTACTTGGAGAGATCCTCTGAAACACTACGATACTTTATTATAAATATACAGATAATCATATATATCTTAAGATGTCCCCCCAACAACATCTACTTGCTCTTTTACACTCTGAATAGAATACAAAAATGGATGTCAACCCACCACCTAAAACTCAGCCCAAAAACCCCCAAATTTCTGTTAATCGCAGTAACACAAATCTAGACTTCTGGTCTAAGTGTGGTTAAAATTACACCCTCATTCCCCCAGGTTGTAAATCGGCAATAGTGGTAATGCCAACTCCCCAGGATTTATCCTTGACAACTAGATCAACCTACACAGAGAAATCATTGCTATAGCGAAGAGTTCTCACTATCAAGTCAGACTAATTGTAGGCATTAGACAATCCACTGCCAATCAGGACTTAAA
Organism: Pleurodeles waltl; assembly: GCF_031143425.1. Taxonomy (NCBI): domain Eukaryota; kingdom Metazoa; phylum Chordata; class Amphibia; order Caudata; family Salamandridae; genus Pleurodeles; species Pleurodeles waltl. Next base: position 701,376,266 of record NC_090443.1, on the reverse strand, counting down.
AGCCATAGTACAGCCACTAGTTCTTTCCGGACTGGACTATAGGAACTCAATCTTCTCTGCACTCCCAAAAATTCAATTGATTCCCCTCAGACATGTGCTCCGCATGGCAGCTAGATTTGTTTCAGGACACAATACATTTGACCACATCACTACCTACTGAAGCAAGAGCACAATTTAAGAATGCCGTAATCTCTCTCAAAAACACTTCACTGCGCCAAACCCTTCAATCTGACTGATAAACTGAAAAGGCACAGTCCTTCTCTAGCATTGCTACAAATATATATAATTCACTTCTACCAGCTCTACACATAAACCCATACCTTGCTATCTTTACAATGGAACTATAAATCCTCCTATTTAAGAGACATTTTGATTAGTTGAGTAAGATAATATTACATGTCATTACTCCTTTCGAGCTCCTGGTCCAAACTTCTACTGATTTGATTCTTGTTGAACTATATGCATTTGTTGATTGTTACTAGTATCTCAGTTCCTGATCTCTTCTTAAGAGCTTTAATGCCATAGGGCCTTGTTCATGCTACATAAACTGCATATAACCAAATAAATAAATACATGTCAATTTTACAGCTTGTTTGCTCGATGTGAAGCTAGATGGCTGAGATATAGTTTTGTTGCTGTGGTGTATGCACATAGCTGTTTGGGTTTGATTGTGAGAAGAGTGAAAGAGCATTTCCAAAATGTTTATACATTTCTGAATTTGCAATGTTTGGTATATTTTGGCATTCTGCAATTAATTGTATTTAAATTCCTGATAAGCAGACCTAAAATATACAGCAGCATCCTGGCAACGTTTTTCTGAAAAGTATGAGGTACCACTACAATTTAGAGCAGCTGAACAATTATATGGAAGTATTCAGAGGCAGAAACAGTCAGATTATCTTTGTTCTACTGATTGGTCAAAATGTACAACCTGCAAATGTAATGAATGAAGGATCTTTAGTTTCAAGGAATGGTCTGTATTTCTAAAGATGAATGCAGATAGTAGATCTTTCAGGAGTAATCACTGTACCTATCATCCCAAAGAGAGCATATTTCAAAGCATCCTGGTACCATATGTGTGAGGATTGTAAAACAGAATATTACATAGAAAAATATTATGATAGTAAAAATCACCCAAAAAATATTGAGGATAGAAATATTAACTTTAGATAATTTTTATAATGTACAGAAATGTCAGAAGTAAACTATTGAAGATTAAACTATTGTCATAATATAGCAACTTTATTGAATTTTAAATATTAAACATATTAAGTTTAAAAATGTATTGCATTTACAAAATGTATACATATAGTATAAAAATGCAAAAAAGTTTTTAACTTACAAATATTAAATAAATGTATATCCTTCAAAATTAGTGCAAAACATACACAATATTTAGATACATGAAATTAATAAATGAAGATAAATATAAATAAGATAGTAACAAATGTAAACTCTACGTATGCATTAAAATAATTACATTTAAAAATGATTTATTGCAATGTTTTATAATAGTAATATAATATTAATCCAAAATGTGCATCCTATAAATGAAATAACCTCAAACAAAAACATGTATATTGATTTAAAAACAAATCTATTGAAAATTAGTACAATGGAAGGGGTTAAATTAAATACACCAACTCCAACCTGAGCAACAGTAAGGGAAAGTTTGGACATTTGAAGGTTTGGATTTACTGATCCAACTCAAAATGAAGCAAAAGTATGAAAAGTGTTGGGTTTTGAAAGGGTCAGATTTAGTATTTCCACTCACATATAATAAACAGTAGGGAAGTGTTGGACTATGGAGGTGTCAGATTTGCCACCCCCACTCATAAGTTTAAAAAATCTACTGAATACAGATAAAATAAATATAAGATATATTTCCACAAGTATTTAAAATATATATATATTGTTTGTAACATTCTATAACTTATATAAATAATAAAAGCTAAAAGTGCAGAATTAATTACAGTTACAAATAAATTGATACTAAAAACATTGCCAGTTAAGATAATAAATTTAGATTTACAACACTTTCCACCAATTACCATAACAACTCAACTCCCAGAACAACAAATTAAAGTTATACTAACACAAATGAACAACGCTATTTGATTTTAAAAATACTATCAAATTATTACATACAAAATCTTATCCATTAAAAACAATTACTTTACACAAGGAATTATCAAATTTATCAATTATTAATTACAAAACAAAAGTTTTCACAAAAATATCTAATACATAATTTAAACATACATGACCTCATTATGACTTTGGTGGCCTGACCGCCGCATTACGACTCACACCATGAAGACTGCCAAAAACAGCCACAAATCCGACACCGCCAGGAGACAGGAGGGTGAGAAAGAGGCGGTTCCACCACAAGCACCGCCAGGCCAACACATTTCCACCCACCAGATTATGAGCCACAAATCAGCACAGCGGTTCTTTCATGGGTAAAAACCCATTGGCGGTGAGAACCGTCGTGCTCAGAATCCACCACAGTCAGAACACAACATCACATTGGAAAGTCTGCCACCGTGGTATGGTGTATCAGATGGCAGACTCCATGCACATGCACAGCATGCACACACAGCAGAATTAACCGTGCATACTCCCATACCCTCCACCCACTGGGACACTATGCTTCTATGTCCTGCCTTCTACCACTCACAAATACCAAGCCTGAATAGTCACTAGCTAACAGAGCAGAACTGTCATGTGAACTATCAGTCTGCACAAGTACCCATCCACACAGCCAGATGTACTAAACCTGAATAACACCAACCAAAATGGAGTATGGTACACATGTCACAGACCACTACCTAATACCAATGGTTTGCTGTGCAGCATCTGTCAATGTCATTGCTGGGAATCATGTCAAGCCACTGAATGTATATGATAAAGAGTCAACCAAACACATCTTCAATATGTAACTCTCTCTCTCACTCCCTCCACAGGTACCCCTGCCAGTGCCACCATGGAGAAGATACCAGAGACTGCCAGCCCACCACAGGATGAAGGCCCCAGTGAGGGCAACACGCCTGGATGTCTGGCCACTGACGACCTATCTGACCAACCTGGGACACCTGGTCAGTCTACCACTCCCTGCCTCACCCTGCCCACATCGATTCCCCCAAACCCTGTGTCCTCAACATCACAGCCTACTCTTCACCCACAAACCTGTCTCCCAAGAACAGATCAAACTACTTTGTGCCCCACAGTACAAGGACCTGCGTCGATCCCTCACACTCCAGACAATGACGGTCCTGCGAACACTGGAAGTGGGCACACTGTGCCAGGGACACAGGCACATGGGGGCAGGGGCCGTGGGAGGGTAGCTGTGGGCCAGAGGTTGGGGCCACCAAGGGACCCTATTGATCAGGCTACCATCTCCCAAGTCCTGGGACCATACCAACAATCCCAGGACAGGTTGAGCCAGATCATAACCATGTTGGACTAAAACCAAAGGCTGCAGAGGGAATACCACTAGGAGATCATGCAGCAGTGGCAGGGCCACAATGCCACAATAGCCCCCATTGCAGGGGTGCTGAGGGATATCAAAACCACCTTGCATACTAACCCAACCCACCAGCAGGCGCCTTCCGCTAGCTACATAACATCATACCCATCCACATCACCAGCAGCCAGCGGCATGGAGGCCCTGCCAGGGGAACCACAGCCTTTAGACACCCGTCCATCTGTAACTGAAGAACCCCCGCAAATGTGGACATCCATCTGGACATCCGGCTGGAGCAGATGTCAAAACCACACCCACTGCCAGGAAGTGACCCTCACCAGATTTGTCTCCCTTGTGTGCCACTGAGACACCCCGTTCACTGTTCAATGACATAACTCCATTTCCTCATAGGCAATTGGACACTGGACTTGTGCAACCAACAGCTGTACCACCTACTCTGATTCCATCTACCATGATTCCACTCATCACCTCTTGGGCAATATTTGCACAATATATGTCTTTTACACTATCAATATATGCACAATAAACACGGATGGATCAAAGCTACTGTATATGTGTCTTCATTACAACATCAACAAAAGTAATGATTGCTGTATGTGAGATGAGCATGCACACCTACATCCAACAGGCGGTGTAATGAAGAGGAGAGGGTGGCACAGTACAACAGATATGTTCCAGGACAAATGTCAGACAGTCCAAAAGCCTGACCCACACAAGAGTATAGTCTGCATGAAAACCTGCAGAAAGACAATGCCTGAGAGTACCATCAGGATGGAAGGCATGGAGACACACAAAGCACATATGCAGCACATAGGGGGTCATTCCTACCCTGGCGGTCCAAGACCGCCAGGGTAGGGGACGGAGGAAGCACCGCCAACAGGCTGGCGGTGCTTCTGGGGCTATTCTGACCGCGGCGGTAAAGCCGCGGTCAGAAAAGGGAAGCCGGCGGTTTCCCGACGGCTTCCCGCTGCCCCTGTGAATCCTCCACAGCGGCGCTGCAAGCAGCGCCGCCATGGGGATTCCGACCCTCTTCCCGCCAGCCTGGTTCTGGCGGTTTTCACCGCCAGAACCTGGCTGGCGGGAACGGGTGTCGTGGGGCCCCATTCGGAGCTGGCTTCCTCGTTGCTGGTGCTTTCCCGCTGGGCGGGCGGTCGGCCTTTTGGCGGTCGCCCGCCAGCCCAGCGGGAAAGACAGAATGACCGCCACGGTCTTTTGACCGCGGTACGGTCTTCTGGCGGTTCCCGCCAGGCGGGCGGCGACCGCCGCCCGCAAAGGTAGGAATGACCGCCATAGTGTTTTTCCCCAGTATAGATTACCCCCTAACCAGGGTCACCCAGTGATTACCTATACAACACCAATCACATAATAATTATCATTAGGCACTGTAGCTGCCATCTGTCATTTATAACTCTCAATTCTCAATTTATATTGCAATGGCTAGTGTATATAGAAGCCTCAAGCAATAGGTAGCAGAGGCACATGTTTTCTTACCACAGTCAATAGGTGGAATGACATGAGAACTGGAGAATGCAGCACACATTACTCATTACTGGTTGGTACGTTGGAGATTTAATTCAAGGAAACTTCAGTGGGTACGCTTGTTAGGCATGAGAAATGTTCACTGTGCACATGACATACAAACAGTTTGCTCCCCCAACACACACATAAGGATAGGAACAAATCACACCACCACTGATGGGTCAACTCAGGAGGACATTTGTCAGCAAATCATGTGGATAAACAACACTTGCCAAACTACTATCATCATACCTGTACGTCACTGGAAGTAGTGATTGAAGAGCTCAGTCCTAGAGTCAGCTGCACCTTCCTCCTCTGCCTCCTCATCACTTGCCATGTTGGCATTACCAGCCACTGGTCCAGCTGCCTCACCCTCATCAGCTAGCAATGGTATCTGACGTCTCAGGCCTAGATTGTGGAGCATGCAGGAGGCTACTACTATCTGGCATACCTTTTGGGGTGAGTAGAGGAGGGCATCTCCATATAGGTCCAGGCACCTGAATCTTGCTTTCAGCAGGCCAAATGTCCTTCGATTACACTCCTCATCCTCCTATGGGCATCACTGAAATGGACTTCCCCATCTGTGGAAGGGTACCTCACTGGTGTCAACAGCCAGGGAAGGTTAGGATATCCAGAGTCACCTGTGTGAATAAATGTAAGACCAGTGACATGACAGGAACGGCGACAGGGAAGATAATGATGAGAGATGCAATAACAGAGAACCACATTCAAATGCATAAATACCAAGGAGAAGGGCCCTCTCTGTGTGTAGTTGTGCCATCATGTGTGGGACATTGCTGTTCCTCAAAATAAAGGCGCATTGGACAGATCCAGGAAATGTGGCTGTGACCTGTGAGATGTACTGGTCTGCCAGACACACCAGCTAAACATTAATGCAGTAGTAGTTCTTCCTGTTCCTATACACCTGTTCGTTGGCACTGGGAGGCACCAAAGCTATATAAGTGCCATCAATGGCCCTTATCGCATGAGGTATGTGTCCCATATCATAAAAGTCTGCCTTCACATAGGCCACATCCACACGTTGGGGGAACCTGGAGTAGCTGTCCAAGTGTTTCAACAATGCACACAGTGTATCCTTCAACACTAGACTGAACATTGGCTGTGACATCCCTGCTGCCAAGCCCACTGTATTCTGAAAGAAGACTGTGGCAAGAAAGTGTAGCACTGATAGGACTTATACTATGGGAGGGATAGAATAGGGATTACGTATGGCTGGTTACAGATCTGGCTTTAAGTGTGTACAAAGATCCCTAGCAGTTGTATTCACTGTCATGGATATATCACAAAGGACATGGACTGATCAGCTGTTGTAACTGTGCAGACCTGATGTGTTTGGTTCAGTCAGCTTTACTTACAATAGGTAATAGGAGTATGGAGAGGTCATATGTGAATTCAGGATTACATCTGTTCTTTATCCAGGGCATGATGTACATGCAGACACAGCTATGGTGGTGATTATGTGGATGACTCTGGTCGCGAAGACTTACCTGGATGTTGGTGTAGGTATGAGGGTTGGCATACAGAGGTGGGTAGTGGTGACATGTTGTGACATGATGTAGAACATGTGTATTGCCACCCTAGATAGTCTAGGCAGTATATATATTGTCACAGATGTGCATGTTTACAAGTGTATATGTGTGGCATGTGTAACCCTCTCTCCCTCCCTCCTTCTCTCTCTCTCTTTCCGTGCATCAGCATCAGCAGGTGAGTTGGTATGCTGCAGGCCACGAGATCTGGAGTGCTGCTACCATCAACAGTGAGGGACCCAGTGGCACGGTTTGGGAGGGGAGTGCAGCGGGGGAGACCAGATCATCCACCTCATCTTCAGAATCCTCCTCCAGTGACACTCCCTGGTGGTGGCGGACCCTTCTCAGACCACGCCAGAGCCATCATTGTCCACCACCTCCCTTACTGCCACTGCCCTCCCTGTAGCTCCCCACCCAGTTGCCTGTGCCCACTTACCCAGGAGGGTAGGTGTCTCCTTCGCTGCAGGCACCTCTGCCCTTACTAAGTCAGCCCTGCTGTCCTCAGTGAGGAGGCTATTGACCTCCTGAGGGCCATCTCTGTGGGTCATTTGACCTTCATGAATGCCATCCAGGGACTGTCAGCTCAAGTCCAGTAGGACATACATGTTCTTGTCCAGCAAATAGAATCAGTTAAAGTCACACCTTGGAGCTCACCTGGTCGGACCACTCCATCGTACACTTCACCCTTGCTGGACCTCCGATTACCACCCCCAACTGCACACTTCCCCTCATGCAGCTGGGCCAAGGTCACTCAGCACTAATGGAGTGATGACTTTAGCATCACACAGCCCAATGTCTCCACCAACTTGGAACAAGCAGTAAAGAACTTCAAAGACTGGATTACCTGCACCACCAACCGAGTTGCTCCCACCAATCCTGTCAAAATGCAAAGACCTAACAAACAAGCCAGCTGGTACTCCCCGGAACTCAGCACATCGAAACGCAGATGCAAACAACTAGAAAGAAGAGGGTGCACCAGCAAGAACCACACCGACCGAGCCACCTTCAAGTCACCCCTCAACGATAACCACCACCAGCTCAAAACTGCAAAAAAGGAGGGCTTGACACACTGGATGGAGTCCAGTGCCAACCAAACCAAGGAACTCTTCACCATTATCAGAGAATTCACCCACCTGTCAGCCAACAAAATCTCTATCCTTCCTCACTGGAACTCTGATATGCCCTTGCCAATCACTTCCATAACAAGATAGCAACCATCTACAGAAAGATCGATCCCCAACCCACCAAGCTCCACAATATCCCATCGACCACCACCACTGACCGCCAGCTCACCCATGGGAAGAACTCAGCACACCAAACACAACCACTCTAATGAACTACATCCACTTGGGAGCACTCACCGACCAATGCCCCCACGACTTTTCAATCTAGGAAGAGATGAGATCACACATCAGCTTACCACCATCCTCAAAGCCTCCATAACCTCAGCCACCTTTCCTGACACTTGCAAACACAGAGAAGTGAGATCTCTCCTCAAGAAACCCTCTGCAGAACTGAGTGAGCTCCAGAACTACCATCCCATCTCACTGCTTCCGTTCCCCACCAAGGTCCTGGAAAAGGCTATCAACCTCCAAATCACTGAAATCCTAGAGAGAAACAACCTGCTAGACCCTTCCCAATCAGAGTTCAGCTCTAACCACAGCACAGAGACAGCTCTGATCATTGCAACAGACTACATCTGCACCCTACTTGACAGAGGAGAATCAGCCGCCCTGATCCTTCTTGATCTCTCTGTAGCCTTTGTCACCATCTCACACCAGACACTCATTGATCAACTATGCCAGATAGGAATCACCAGCGATGCACTCAGATGGCTGGCATCCATTCTCATGGGGCACACTCAGAAAGTCTGCCTTCTCCCTTCACCTCACAACCCAGGCACACTATCTGCAGCATCGCCCAGGCCTTGTCCCTCAGCACAACCCTTTTCAACATCTACATGACACCTCTTGCAGACATCGTCAGATTGCACATCAACATTATCTCATAAGCCTGCGATACCCAGCTCGTCCTCTCACTCTCAGCTGACCTCACCTCAATGAAGACAAACTTCCAAAACTCTATGAAGAACGTCTCAGCCTGGATGAAGAACTGCCTCAAGCTCAATATGGATAAAACTGAAGTGCTTATCTTCGGCAGACAAAGTGCCCTCTGGAACGACTCCTGGTGGCCATCGGAACTCATTCCCACTGCCCACTCCAAAAGACCATGCCTGCAACCACTTCATCATACTGGACAGCAAACTCTCTATGAAACGTCAGGTCAATGCCATCTCCTCAGCCTGCTTCCACACGCTCCGCATGTTCTGCAAAGTCTTCAAATTGCCCCCCATCAACTCCAGAAAAACGGTGAGGCAAGCCCACAAGACCATCCGACTAGACTATGGCAAGACGATCTATGCTGGTACCACCATTGAACTTATGGAAATGCTCCAAGCGATCCAGGATGCAGTTGCCAGACTGGTCCTCAACCTGCTGAAGAGGACCCACATCACCCAGCACCTGAAGGACCTCCACTGGTTCCCAGTCCAGAAGAGATGCCAATTCAAGCTTTTAACCCTCACCTATAACCCCTCCTTGGCCAAGGATCTGCCTACATGACCTCCGTCTGCAGTTCCACCGACCTCCCAGGAACCTCCACTCCATACACCACACTCTCGCACAAATACCATGCATCCACCATTGCCGCTCTTGAGGACTATCCTTCTCCCACCTCACTACCAAATCTTGGAATGCCGTCCACCTTTTCACCTCACCCTCATTGGCCCACTTCAGGAAAAGACTCAATACCTAGCTCTTTGATTGAAACCTGCCGCAGAGTTCCTGGAAACCCTCTCTTTTGATATGCTGCGCTATACAAGTAGTACTTGATTAATTGATTGATTGATACAAACACAAAAATCCACCAATAAATAAGCAAATTCAAATAAGAACCTATTACACCTTGGCTCAGAAGTGCTACTATTCTCCCTTTCAAATTAAACATACTTTGCCAAAGTTAGCAAGTCTGCGGTTACCTCCTACCTTTGGCTTTTGTCAATGCTAGTTGTATTTTGTCACAGGTTTTGTGAAAAATTATTGTTAGTGTTGATTCTGAGCCCTTATCAATCTAAATAAAATGCACTTAAAACAAAAAAACATTTTTGAACTTAAAAGGCTCCCACTGCTGTACTACTCTCTGTCCCTTAATAAAACTACTCTGTAGGTGGATATACTCCTTGTTAAATAACATAATGCCAACACTCACTGTGATTTTAGTCACAGGCTGAAGTGGGCTTACAGTTGTCCCATGTCAAATGATGTTGCGGGGAGAAGAAATACGAGAATTACACAATAAAAGAATAATGACTAAAGAGGGCTCGGTGAAAGCCCATGTAAAGTAAGTATATTATACATATATTTCATAGACCTGAAAACACTAAAAAGTATTACAGACACTAGGGCCCTCATTACGAGGGTGGAGGACTCTTGACCTCCAGCCTCGTGGTGACAGTCAGGATCTCAGCTGCTGTGGTGGGCCGACTGCCACATTAAGAGGGTTCCACCATCTCCGCCAGGATCCGTGCTCCTGGCAGGTTGAAAGCGGATGGAGGTCTTAATCTGCCTGGGCATCCCTGCATGCAGCGCTGCCCTGCGGATTACAACCTCGTTCTCCGCCAGCCTTTTCATGGTGATTTCACAGCCATGAAAGACTGGCAGAGAACATGTGCAGGGGTCCACAAGGGGGCCCCTCCACTGCCCATGCACTTGGAATGGGCTGTGTAGGGGTCCCCCTGCCCAGTAGCAGACAGTGAACATTGTGAGGGTGCTGGTGCAGCCTGAAGGCTACAGCATTGCTGCCGGCTCTATTTCGAGCCAGAGGCAATGCTGCCACCTGATTCCCACTAGGCTGATTGGTAGAAACCGAGGTTTCTGCCTTTCAGCCTAGTGGGAAACACCTAATAGGTCCGGCGAGCTGGTCGCCACTACGGCAAACAAATATGAGCAAGAAACATAAAAGCCCAAATTTAAGAAGGGCCTAGCATCAACTATCGCCACATTAGCATAATTTTTTTATGCTAGTGTGGCAAAAACTTTGGGCCATATTTACAAAGTGGTGCAATGCTTGCATTGCGCCACTTTGCAAACTCCTGTGCTACATTACGCCTGCCCCAGGCATAATGTATGCAAGGGAAGAGTTCTTCCAATGGGGGGGGGACACAAAAATGGTGCAGTGGAATTTTTGAGATTCCACTGCACCATTTTAGCAGCATTTTCACTCCTGCATTGAGCAGGCATTAAAAGGAGGCACACCATTATTTTTAATGGGCCTCTATGTACTTTGCAGGATTAGCGCTAAAAATGTTGTCGCTAATCCTGCGAAGCACAACAATAGCGTAAAAAATGATGACACTATTGTCCCTAACCTGCGCCATGGTGCGCCGTATGTTAAATACAGCGCACACATGGTGGCACTGGGGGGGGGGGGGGTGGGCGCAATGGGCCGCAAGAAAAGTGGAGCTTCATGACAAGTAGTGCCACTTTTCTAAAATCTGGGCCAAAATGTGGCAAACAACATGTTAGAAATAAATCCTGCATCCAACTAGGGTGACAAGAAACAAGAAGCCAATCTAATTTGTTAAAGTTTACTTCCAGGAAGCACGGCTAGTAGCAAGTTAAAAAGGCCAAGAAAAGTTATTGCCTAGACCACCAAAATTAATCTTGAATATTTCGTGGCTCCCCAAGCTGCTGTACCTGTCCTGTATATTCATAATTCTTTGTCAAGACAGGGCGCTTGCAGGTTAAATCTGCTGAGATTTCGAATGGTACACAAACTTCTACCTGCAGGTTTCCTAATTGAGGACTGGCTGTATACTTTATGGCCATCAATGTTTTTCACACAAAGACAAGCGCGGGATTTGTAGCACATAGTTTTGCTTATTTTGGTAATTTTGGTGAACAGTCCAACTTCACGTGGCTCTTTTCACCCATACATAAATGCAGCCTAAAGCCGAACATTAAATTTCTGCGACAATTTCATTTGTTTACTTGTACATGCGCTTTCCTGTTGCTTTTGCAGGGTGAACTGAGATAAATATGTTTTTTTAATAAAATGCCATTTGACTTTCAGAGTACGAAGTTGCATCAGATTAAACCCCATCCTCGGGCCCGTAGCTCATGTTGTGTGAGGCCTGCCGACAACCAGCCTCTCACAGTGTGAAGCATCCCACAGGATGGCATTCGGGCGCCACCCATGTGGGCAGAAGAGCCTGGGAAATGACGGCGCAGCTGTCCAAGGGAATCTAGCCGATGTCCCTCTCCTAGTGTGACTCTGGCCTCCTCACCAGCTCACGCAGCACCCTTTCTTGACACGCACCATCCAGCTGGGTCCCAGATACGCACACCAGATGAAAAGTCAACAGTGGTAATGTGGTGGCTGGTAAGATACTTCACAATGAGCTGAACATACCTTGAGGCTGCAGTGCCAGCGCTGTGTTTCGAGGCGCTGTTTTCTTTTCATTTGCCTCTTTCCCGAAAAGAGATTCATGACATGGGCACATGTGGCAAAGATTAGTTGAACAAACAAGGCTCACGTGAAGTCAGTAAATAAATAGCTTCTGTAATGCATTGCCAAGATGTCCAAAGAGCAAAAGCACATTTGAGTCCTACAAATTGGGAAGCGTTGGGCACGTGACAGAGGCTTCAAGTTGTGACAGGCTTTCTTATTAGTCCAAACCTTTGGTGTCCAATCTGCTACTATGTACTCTATATTAACGCGTTAACTATAACTCCTGGAGTGACGACCTTCACCTGTTCCTGCTTTGCCTTGTGTGTTTATCGGGTAAAGAATATATTCTGATCCCCGATAGCGAAACTAGATTCCGCAGGGTGTACTGAAACAGATATCGCAATATATTTTACGATTACAGAGTTAAACCTTAACCCCGTCCTCTTTAAATGTATGAAGAAAGACCCTGATTTATTTTGGATTAGTGCACGCGCTTGTGCAATAAAAGCGCCGTTATACAACGCAAAACAGAGCAAACGGATGTTCTGATCAACTTCTGCACACACCCGTTTTACGCTGAAAATTCATTTAAGCAGAGGGCTAAATGGCTTCAGGTGGAATAGCTCTAAACACATGTAATGTATGTAACGCGTACATATTGGGACTGGAACTGCATTAACATCCTAGGATTCCAAGAAAAGCAAGACTAGCTAATGGCATGCAAAGTAGCACAACATCGTTTGTGTGGAATGTTGTGTTATGTTGTTACTATGTTATGTCATGGAATTTAAAAAAAACTGTACCTGGTAGGGTATACTGGCGCTGCAAGTGCAGTTTTAGTCTCCCTAGGGCTGGCAAGCGGGTTATTATTGTAAGCTAATAGTAAATGTGTACACTGTTCCAAGAAAGAGAGGGCGAAAGAGAAAGACTGAAAAATCAATGTTGTAGGAGTGCCCTCAAGCATCACAATAGGATGCAGAGCATCATCATCGGGCTAACTCCTCGCCAGACCGGCGCTGCAATGTCTGACGGGCCACCACACAAAGGTCGTGGCTCTGCAACCGGAAGGTGGTTAAACAGATCAGCTCAAATCCGTAGGAAATGCTGACAGAGGAGAAAAGGAGAGGAACATAAAATTGGCTATGAACACCCGAAAATTAAATTTAAAGTTTATAATAAGGGTCAGGCCAAGATTAAAAACTCATAGGAGTAAACAGGGAATTATGTCACCTATACTCCTATAGGAAGGGAAGGAAGGAAGAATCTCACTCCTACCGGGATGGGCGACTCTCTATTAGACTGACTGGGACGCGTCCCGGGGTAGGCGAACAGCCGTATAACACGAAGGGTCAATGAACTCACCGTGTTGACAGGGTTTACGCATCCCTATGATGCCTTGTCCTTATATGGGATGGGCGACTCTCTATTAGACTGACTGTGACGAATGGTCCATAGACTGTAAGTGACCTCCTAGCATTTATGGTCTTTATTTACTATTATCTTTTGGTTTATTTTGCCCCTTTTTGTGATATATGAAGGAGAAGTTTCTAGTAAATGGTCCTGATGAAGCGCCAATGGATCAATCCTTGACCGAACAGGCGCGAAACATGTTGACCCAGCGGTAGGAGTGAGATTCTTCCTTCCTTCCCTTCCTATAGGAGTATAGGTGACATAATTTCCTGTTTACTCCTATGAGTTTTTAATCTTGGCCTGACCCTTATTATAAACATTAAATTTAATTTTCGGGTGTTCATAGCCAATTTTATGTTCCTCTCCTTTTCTCCTCTGTCAGCATATCCTACGGATTTGAGCTGATCTGTTTAACCACCTTCCGGTTGCAGAGCCACGACCTTTGTGTGGTGGCCCGTCAGACATTGCAGCGCCGGTCTGGCGAGGAGTTAGCCCGATGATGAATCTCTGCATCCTATTGTGATGCTTGAGGGCACTCCTACAACATTGATTTTTCAGTCTTTCTCTTTCGCCCTCTCTTTCTTGGAACAGTGTACACATTTACTATTAGTTCACGTATAGGGAGAAAGTACACTGGACCAGTCTAATCTCCCAGTCCTCCTCATTTAGTTAGTATTATTGTAAGCGCCAGGTCTTCAGCTTCTTGTGAAATTCAAGAATTGAAGATGCAGCTCTGATGTGTAACAGTAGTCGTTCGAGGCTTTTGGCGCCAATTTAGGAGAAGGCTGGTCCATCGATTCTAGTTCTGTTTATGTGCGGGATGCCTGCAAGGAGTCCAGCCAAACGAAGGTGTCTCGGAGGTTTGTGAAATGAGTTTCGCCTCACGAGGTAAATCCAAGTGCCAAATGCAGGCAGGCTCAAACAATGGGTAAGTAATTTCTGTGATCCAGTCTTGTTATCCAGGGTCTAGCTGGGCACTGTCTTGCATGTAGATATTGGTACTTTAGGGTGTGCCTCGAGTAGTACGTCACTCACTCATATTTGCATCTTAGGGCAATAGTTTAGTATCACATTATTGATGCATTCTATTATGAACACATTCGATATCCTGGGCCCACAATGCATAATACATGTAGTCCTGCTCAGTTTTTTTTATAGTTACGCAATGTAAACCTGGCGATTTCTGTCCAATGCTGTGCGATTCTGGATAAACATTTTCCCTAATGTTCTATGATCTTAACATCCTTTTTCCCTTTTAATTAGAACAAAATCAAGTATTCAAGTCTATCATCAATGTCTATGCTGCAGTCACTTTTGTTTCGATAGTAAAATAGCTGCCACCCAAATGGGTGAATAGTTAGCTTCACCTCTCTGCATCACACAGACCACAATTACTCAGCAGTTACTAGGATATAGCAAAGTTATGACTAAAGGTCACCGAAGGTCTTGCAAAACTGGTACACCATTCGGAGACTGATTACATGTGGCCTGTTAATTCTGATGAGCTCAGAACAGCAGTTACGAGCCAATCGAATTATGAGTTGTATTCTTTCACACAGGGAGTCAACCCAGGAACTCAAACCTGTTGGAAATCTCAGGACATCCTCACAGGAAGCATCCACTGAGGCCATACTTACTAACTCATGGCTAGCTCAGAGACATGAACTTCAGACAGCGGAGTCTAGCAATCTGGCTCCTGAGGTCTTAGAGTTTTGTTATATCAAACTTCCAGAAGAGAGTATGCAAATCCTGCGTGGGGCATGCTACTTCACTACAAATTTCTGCTTTGTCCATGGGGCTGGCATACACTTTTGTTCACTTCGATTTAGCTGCGGTGGCAGCCTACATGCAAAACAGAGAACATTTATCTCCCTTTTTTAGCTGCTGAAAGTAGTTAAAAACGTCCGAGAAAAAAGCACCGGGGGAAACCAAGCAGAAAAAGTTACAGAAACACAAATTACCATCTATTATTCCCAAATAGTCTTGAATACTTGTTATTCTCTACCTCTGCAATTACCAATAGCCTTGGTATGAGTAATTCCAGGCCCAGGGGAAATAAACAGGGAACTCTTGGGGGCAGGGCCGGCTTTACGACTGGTGGCACCCTGTGCGACAGTTTATTGTGGCCCCCCACCCCATGACCTCCTCCTCGGTTTCACTCACTACCACCTGGCAAATGTGCCCCTAATCTCTCCATTGCTCCCCTTTCACATACATTCATGTGTTTTAAAGCACTTGTAAAGGCTGAGTTTACTAATCCACTCAGCAGGCCACATAAAATATAGAGGTATATTTCAGAGCCCCTAGCTCCATTCTAGCACCACATTAACGCCTGCTCAGAGCAGGCGTTAAAAGGAGGTGTCTGTTGGTTACAATGGGCCTCTTGGTGCTTTGCAGTATTAGAATCAAAAAATTTTACGATAATCCTGCAAAGCGCCGGAGTAGCGTCAAAAATTCTGACACTAGTCCCCAACTACTGCCGTGTTGTGCCATATTTTAAATACAGCATATACATGGTGGCATCAGGGGAGCGCTAAGGAGTTCAAGAAAAGGGGTGCAGCACTGTGTGTAGCACCACATTTTTCAAATATGCCCCATAGGGGCATATTTAGGAGCCCCTCGTGCCATTCTAATGCCACATTAGTGTAATTTTTTTAAGCTAATGTGGCATTAGAAGGCCAAAAATGCTGCGCAGTATTTACAAAGTGGCGTAATGCATGCATTGCACCACTTTGTAACCATTTGCGCTACATTATGCCTGCACCATGCATAATGTATGCAAAGGGGTGATCCCCCCCATAAGGGGTCCTAAAAAAATGGCGCAAAGAAATCTGACAGTTTCTTTGCGTCATTTGTTTCCAGGACTTTTAATGCCTGCCTGGTTACAATGGGTCTCTGGGTGTTTTGCAGGATTAGCGTCAACATTTTTCATGCTAATCCTGCAAAGTGCCAGACTAGCACAAAAATTCTGTTGTTAGTCCCCAAACTACCGCCATGGTGCGCCATATTTTGAATATGACGCACACATGGTGGCGTTAGAGGGGGTGATAAAGGCCACAAGAAAAGTGGTGCAGCACTGTAAGCAGTACCACTTTTTTCAAAATGCCCCATAGGGCGGTGCTTAATTTGTAAAAAAAAAAAGGTGCCGGTGCCCAAAGCACTTCTCTTAAACACGCGGCTGCTGCAATTAAATGTGTGAACACGAATACAGAAGCAGCATAATCCTGAAGCCATCTCGGGCCTCTTCAATCCATTTACAAGCACTCCCTGCTCCTTCAGCTCACTCCTGCGGATTTCTGCTTTTTCCCATTGTGACGCTTTTTCGTTTTTCTCTCCCTCCGTCTTTCCCATATGTGTCTTTTTCTTGCAGTAAATACTTGAGGCAGAAAAATAAGCACCGGCCCTCAAAAATAAATGCCGGTGCTCCGCACCTGAAACAACAAGCGCAAATTAAGCACTGCCATAGGTATATATTTAAGACCCCCTAGTGCCAATCTGTTAGATTTCTTTACATCATTTTTATCCAGCATTTTTAATGCCTGCTCAGAGCAGGCATTAAAAGGAGGCTTCCATTGGTTACAATAGGCCTCTGGGTGCTTTGCAAGATTAGCGTCAAAATAGACACTAAGGCCCTCATTCTGACCTTGGCGGGCGGCGGAGGCCGCCCGCCAAAGTCCCGCCGTCAGGTTACCGTTCCGCGGTCGAAAGACCGCAGCGGTAATTCTGACTTTCCCGCTGGGCTGGCGGGCGGCGGGGCGGTCGCCTTCAGGCCGCCCGCCAGCCCAGCGGGAAAGAGGCTTCCACGATGAAGCCGGCTCGGAATCGAGCCGGCGGAGTGGAAGCTGTGCGACGGGTGCAGTTGCACCCGTCGCGTATTTCACTGTCTGCGCAGCAGACAGTGAAATACATTTAGGGGCCCTCTTACGGGGGCCCCTGCAATGCCCATGCCAGTGGCATGGGCACTGCAGGGGCCCCCAGGGGCCCCGCGACCCCCCCTACCGCCATCCGGATCCCGGCGGTCGGACCGCCGGGATCTGGATGGCGGTAGGGGGGGTCGGAATCCCCTCGGCGGCGCAGCAAACTGCGCCGCCTTGGAGGATTCAATGGGGCGGTAGTACACTGGCGGGAGCCCGCCAGTGTTGCCGGTCCGACCGCGGCTTTACCGCCGCGGTCGGAATCCCCATTGGAGCACCGCCGGCCTGTCGGCGGTGCTCCCGCGGTCCTCCGCCCTGGCGGTCTTTGACCGCCAGGGTCAGAATGACCGCCTAATTCTGCAAAGTGCCGGACCAGCATAAAGAATTCTGACACTAGTCCCCTAACTACCGCCATGGTGCACCGTATTTTAAATATGATGCACACATGGTGGCGTTAGGGGGGAGCTAAGGGTTGCAAGAAAAGTGGTGCTGCACTGTGTGCAGCACCAGTTTTCTTAAATATGCCCCATAGTTCTGTTTTTTGCAGCAGGCATATTGACCCTCTATGCTACTTTATGTTGAGTCAAAGCTGCCACTAGGCAAAACTCCCATCTCTCTCTTCAGCTGGAACATTAATCACAAGAGGTATCTTGACATTTTAACTGTTTCTTGAAGGCTAAATGCACAAGGAACTTTTCAGCAGGTGCTTTTAAATCGCAAGATTTGGAAGTTATTGATAAACACAGCGCCTCCCTGAGGTCGTCGCCCGGTGCGGTCGCTCATAATCGAGTACTTCAAAATAATGAAAAAACGCCTCAGGGAGAGGATCTGACATGCCCAAAATCACACAGAATGGCAATGTAAATTATAGATTCTAAAACAGGGTTTAGTAATTCGGAATGGAATGCGATTATCATCACTTGAACCAGACCACCACTGTTAATTGGTATCACACAGCACAGTAACCAAATCCTTGAAAGGTATCATAGGCCACAATGTTTCTCTGCTGTTTTTTATTTGTCCAAGTATGTGTATTAGTGCAGCTTTGGCAGTCATGTTTTGATCTCCTCATAAAATTTTGTATCCTATCGAATGCTATCTGGGATATGTACAATATGAGCCAACGTGATAACGGTACCTTCTCCAGGTGTTTTGCAGCATTCTCAGGGCATCATTATTCAATAAATGTGATAGGCTCAGTTCCATATATAAAGGTTTTTCGTCTGGGATACTCTGTCACAAACATAGCAGATGTCCTTTCTGCTATATCCCACATGCTTTATAGTCTAGGCACTTCTAATATGGTGGACAGAATATCCGCCATATTTTGATGGAGTCTGCCAAACTCAAAATAAGACTTTAAATCACAAAGCATAACCTTTATTTTGTTTCAGATGGTGTAGATTCTATTTGATAAGAAATTACTCTGTTTTGAACACTAATGCTCATTAACTGGTTCTGTGCCAGAGACGTAACCATTACGTCCTGGCACTTGAGCTCGGAGGGAGCGTTAGGGCTTCCCTCCCACCCCCCAGGGCAGGGATGGAAGGGGAAGCCCTTCCCCTTCCACCCCTGACCTCCCCGACCGCCCCCAGTGAAGTCTGATGACGTCAGCGCACAATCGCACGCTGACCTCATCAGAGGCCACCTCCCACAGCGCTGGAAGCCGGAAGAGAAATGTAAAGCATTTCTCTTCTGATCATGTGATGGGGGGGGGGGCATGAGAGGCTTCAAAGGGAAGGAAAGGAGTTTCCTTCCCTTTGAAGTCTCTCAGAGCATTTCAGCAGCCAGATCGTGAAGCGATCTGGCAGCTGAAATGCCCACTAGACACCAGGGATTATTTCAAATAAGGAAATTGGCATAAGGGGAGCGACCCCTTGGGCAAGGGTCCCTCCCCCGGGGGGACAAAATTATTTTAGGCAATTTCTGCTCCCGTTGGGGGAAGATCGGCCTATTTCACTTAGGCCGATATGCCCCCGGGGAGGGGGGTGCGGGAACCACTTAGGCCCCAGGGATTGGTGTGTGTGTATGTGTATGTTTTGTTTGGGGGGAAGCCCCTTGGGCATGGGTCGCTCCTCATGGGGGCACTTTACTGTTGGCCATATCTGGCCCCCTTGGGGGCAGATTGGGCTGTTTTGGAAGGCCCATCTGCCCCCAAGGGGGGCAGAAATCCCACCAGAGACCAGGGAAGATTTTTATTGTCAAAATAAGAGGGTGGGGGTATGGCCATACCCCCACCCTAAATAAATGGGGCCAAAGTTGTTCTGCCCACCAGTGGGCAGATGGGGAAATTACCCCTGATCCACACCCTGGGGCGGCAGAAAGTCTACTAGATGCCAGGGAATTAAATAAAAAGTAGTGGGGTGGTGGCTACCAACCAGTATGGGCCTGGTTATGCCCCCAACCCAGCTGAAGGAGGTAATAGTCTTTCAGCTCTTCCCCGCACACTAAAACATCTTATCCCATGGCAAGCAAGAGGACATTTGATTATTTTGGGTTTTGGTTTTACATTTGGGCCAGGGGAGCTTGGCTAACTCTCAAAATCTTCCCACTTGGAATGGTGAGGGCTGCACTTTATGGACTTTCGGACGCTGCCATGTAGAAAAATTCACAAGACCTAGACACATCTGAAAACTAAACATCTGGGTGATTCCAGGGTGGTGTGCTTCACAGGCACCCCAGACCATTTTCTCACCCACAATGCCCTGCAAACCTCCAACTTTGCTGGAAATCACATATTTTCCCCACATTTTTGTGATGGAACCTTCTGGAATCTGCAGGAATCCACAAAATTCCTACCACCCAGCATTATCTCATCTATACCGATAAAAATTCTGCTGTATTTGTCATCCTAACTTTTTTTTTTCAAACTGCCCTTTTGGACCCGCTTTGGTTTCCCCTCAATTTCGACATGTTTTTGGCTCTTCCCTGTCACAAGCACTTGGCCCACCTACACAAGTGAGGTATCATTTTTACCGGGAGACTAAAGGGAATGTTGGGTGGTAGGAAATTTGTTCCGGTGTGGTGATCCAACACAGAGATGTGGGAAAATGTGATTTTTAGCTAAATTTGAGGTTTCCTGAGGATTCTGGGTAAGAAAACATTGGGTAATCCACGCAAGTCACACCTCCCTGGACTCCCTCGTGTGTCTAGTTTTGAGAAATGTCTGGGTATGGTAGGTTTCCCTAGATGGCTGCTGAGCCCAGGACCAATAAAGCAGATGCCCCCGCAAAAAGAAGGTAGTTTTGTATTTGATAAAATGATGTGTCCAGAGAGTGTTTTGGGCATTTCCTTTTGCAGGCAGTAGGCCTACCCACAAAAGTGAGCTACCATTTTTATTTGGAGACTTCGGGGAACGCTGGATGGAAGGACATTTGTGGCTCCTCTCAGATTCCATAACTTTCTGTCACCAAAATGTGAGGACAAAGTGTTTTTTTTATCCACATTTTGAGGTTTGCAAAGGATTCTGGGTAACAGAAGCTGGTGAGAGCCCCACAAGTCACCAAATCTTGGATTCCCCTGGCTCTCTAGTTTTAAAAAATGTGCAGGTTTGGTAGGTTTCCCTAGGTGCCTTTTGAGCTAGAGGCCAAAATCCACACCTAGGCACTTTGCAAAAAACAGGTCTGTTTTCATTGGGAAAATGTGATCTGTCCATGTTGGGTTTTAGGGCATTTCCTGTTGCGGGCACTAGGCCAACCCACACAAGTGAGGTACCATTTTTATCGGGAGACTTGGGGGAATGTTGGTTGAAAGGAAATTTGCGGCTCCTCTCAGATTCCTGAACTTGCTTTCACCGAAATGTGAGGAAAAAGTGTTTTTTTAGCCAAATTCTGAGGTTTGCAAAGTATTCTGGATAACAGAATTCGATGAGAGCCCCACAAGTCACCCCATCTTAGATTCTCCTAGGTGTCTACGTTTCAAAAATGTGCAGGTTTGGTAGGTTTCCATAAGTGCCAGTCGAGCTAGAGGCCAAAGTCCACAGCTAGGCACTTTGCAAAAAACAGGTCTGATTTCTTTGGGAAAATGTGATGTGTCCATGTTGTGTTTTGGGACAATTCTTGTCACGGGTGCTAGGCCTACGAACACAAGTGAGGTACCATTCTTATCGGGAGACTTGGGGAAACACTGGGTGGAAGAAAAGTTGTGGTTCCTCTTAGATTCCAGAACTTTCCGTCACCAAAATGTGAGGAAAAAGTGGTTTTTTGAGCCAAAGTTTGAGGTTTGCAAAGGATTCTGGATAACAGAACCTGGTGAGAGCCCCACAAGTCACCCCATCCTGAATTCTCCTAGGTGTCTAGTTTTAAAAAATGTGCAGGTTTGGTAGGTTTCCTGTCTGAGCTAGAAGCCAAAATCCACAGCTAGGCACTTTGCAAAAAACAGGTCTGTTTTCTTTAGGAAAATGTGATGTGTCCATGTTGTGTTTTGGGGCATTTTCTATCAGAGGCGCTAGGCCTACCACACAAGTGAGGTACCATTTTTATTGGGAGACTTGGGGGAACGCTGTGTGGAAGAAAAGTTATAGCTCCTCTCAGATTCCAGAACTTTCTGTCACCAAAATGTGAGGAAAAAGTGTTTTTTTGAGCCAAATTTTAAAGTTTGCAAAGGATTCTGGATAACAGAACCTGTTGAGAGCCCCGCAAGTCACCCCGACTTGAATTTCCCTAGGTGTCTAGTTTTCAATAATGTGCAGGTTTGCAAGGTTTCCCTAGGTGCCGTCTGAGCTAGAGGCCAAACTCCACAGCTAGGCACTTTGCAAAGAACAGGTCTGTTTTCTTGGAGAAAATGTGATATGTCCACGTTGTGTTTTGGGGCACTTCCTGTTGCAGGCGCTAGGCCTACCCACACAAGTGAAGTACCATTTTTATTGGGAGACTTGGGGGAACGCTGGGTTGAAGGAAAGTTGTGGCTCCTCTCAGATTCCAGAACTTTCTGTCACCGAAATGTGAGGAAAAAGTGTTTTTTTAGCCATATTTTGAGGTTCGGAAAGGATTCTGGGTAACAGAACCTGGTGGGAGCCCCACAAGTCACCCCATCTTCGATTCCCCTGGGTGTCTAGTTTTCACAAATGTGCCAAGGTGCCATCTGAGCTAGAGGCCAAAATCCACAACTCGGCACTTTGCAAAAAACAGGTCTGTTTTCTTTGGAAAAACGTGATGTGTCCACGTTGTGTTTTGGGGCATTTCCTGTCTCTTGCGCTAGGCCTACCAACACAAGTTAGAAACCATTTTTATCGGGAGACTTGGGGGAATGCTGATTGTAAGGAAATTTGAGTCTCCTCTCAGATTCCTGAACTTTCTTGCACCGAAATGTGAGGAAATGTGTATTTTTTTAGCCAAATTTTGAGGTTTGAAAATGGTTCTGGGTAACCGAAACTGGTGAGAGCCCCACAAGTCACCCCATCTTGGATTCCCCTAGGTGTCTAGTTTTAAAAAATGCGCAGGTTTGGTAGGTTTCCCTAGGTGCCGTCTGAGCTAGAGTCCAAAATCCACAGCTAGGCACTTTGCAAAAAACAGGTCTGTTTTCGTTGGGAAAACGTGATGTGTCCATGTAGTGTTTTGGGGCATTTCTTGTCACGGGCGCTAGGCCTACCCACACAAGTGAGGTACTATTTTTATCAGGAGACTTGGGGGAACACTGGTTGGAAGGAAAATTGTGGCTCCTCTCAGATTCCAGAACTTTCTGTCACCGAAATGTGAGGAAAAAGTGTTTTGTATCCAAATGTTGAGGTGTGCAAATGATTCTGGGTAACAGAACCCGGTGAGAGCCCCACAAGTCACCCCATCTTGGATTCCCCTAGGTGTCTAGTTTAAAAAAATGCGCAGGTTTGGTAAGTTTCCCTAGGTGCCGTATGAGCTAGAGGCCAATATCCACAGCTAGGCACTTTAAATAAACATGTCTGTTTCCTTTGGGGAAAATGTGATGTGTCCACATTGTGTTTTGTGGCATTTCTTTTCCCGGGCGCTAGGCCACCCAGTGAGGTACCATTTTAATCAGGAGACTTGGGGGGAACACTGGGTGGAAGGAACATTGTGGTTCCTCTCAGATTCCAGAACTTTCTATCACCGAAATGTGAGGAAAAAGTGTTTTTTTAGTCATATTTTGAGGTTTGCAAATGATTCTGGGTAACCGAACCTGGTGAGAGCCCCACAAGTAACCCCATCTTGGATTCCCCTAGATGTCTAGTTTTAAAAGATGCGCAGGGTTGGTAGGTTTCCCTAGGTGCCATCTGAGCTAGAGGCCAAAATCCACAGCTAGGTACTTTGCAAAAACCAGGTCTGTTTTCTTTGGGAAAATGTGATGTGTCCACATTGTGTTTTGGGGCATTTCCTGTCTCTGGTGCTAGGCCTACCCACACAAGTGAGGTACAATTTTTATCGGGAGACTTGGGGGAATGCTGATTGGAAGGAAATTTGAGGCTCCTCTCAGATTCCAGAACTTTCTGTCACCGAAATGTGATGAAAAAGTGTTTTTTTAGCCACATTTTGAGGTGTGCAAATGATTCTGGGTAACAAACCTGGTGAGAGCCCCACAAGTCACCCCATCTTGGATTCCCCTGGGTGGCTAGTTTTAAAAAATGCGCAGGTTTGGTAGGTTTCCCTAGGTGCCATCTGAGCCAGAGCCCAAAATCCACAGCTAGACACTTTGCAAGAAACACGTCAGATTGCAATGTAAAAATGTGATGTGTCCATGTTGCGTTTCCTGTCGCGAGCATTAGGCCTACCCACGCAAGTGAGGTACTGTTTTTTTCTGGAGATTTGGGGGAACACAGAATAGCAGGACAAGTGTAAGTGCCCCTTGTCTTTCTCTAAAAATGTAAGCCAGTGTGTAAAAAAGACGTCTATTTGAGAAATGCCCATGTAATTCACATGCTATTATGGGCACTCTGCAATTCGGAGATGTGCAAATAACCACTGTTCTCAACACCTTATCTTGTGCCCATTTTGGAAATGCAAAGGTTTTCTTGATACCTATTTCTCACTTTTGATATTTCACCAAATTAATTGCTGTATGCCCGGTATTCACTGAAAACCTGTTGCAAGGTGCAGCTCCTTTATTGGCTCTGGATACCTAAAGTTCTTAATAAACCTACAAGCTCTATATATCCCCACAACCAGAAGAGTCCAGCAGACGTAACAGTATATTGCTTTTGAAAATGTGACATTGCAGGAAAAGGTTACAGAGTAAAACTTGGAGAAAAATGGCTGTTTTTTTCACCTCAATTTCAATATTTTGTTATTTCAGCTGTTATTTTCTGTAGGAAACTCTGGTAGGATCTACACAAATTACCCCTTGCTGGATTCGGAATTGTGTCTACTTTTCAGAAATGTTTAGCTTTTTGGGATCCAGTATTGGTTTCACACCCATTTCTGTCACTAACTGGAAGGAGGCTGAAAGCACAAAAACTTGTAAAACGAGGTATGTCCCAGTAAAATGCCAAAATTGTGTTGAAAAATGTGGTTTTCTGATTCAAGTCTGCCTGTTCCTGAAAGCTGGGAAGATGGTGATTTTAGCACCGCAAGCCCTTTGTTGATGCCATTTTCAGGGAAAAAAAAACACAAGCCTTCTTCTGCAGCCCTTTTCACCCATTTTTTTGAAAAAAACAAAATCTTTGCTGTATTTTGGCTAATTTCTCGGTCTCCTTCAGGGGAACCCACAAACTCTGGGTACCCCTAGAATCCCTAGGATGTTGGAAAAAAAGGACGCAAACTTGGTGTGGATGGCTTCTGTGGACGAAAAGGTATGAGGGCCTAAGCGCGAACTGCCCCAAATAGCCAAAAAAAGGCTCAGCACAGGAGAGGAAAAGGCCTGGCAGCGAAGGGGTTAATGCTCACTGCTTGCAAATTCTTTAATGAATGAAGAAGAATCAGCCAATAATCTGTGTTCCATCTCCAAATGAATACAATTTAGATGATGAATAATTTTTTTAGAGAATTATGTACAGTACACCATTGAAATTTAGCGGAGGTGGTACCTCTCTGTTTGGTCCAGTTGATTGGCTAGTGCAAAATAGTACTCAGTAGGTGCAAATGTCCTATTTTTTTACTTGTGCATGGTACAAGAACATAATTTGACTTAAATGTGGTGCACTAAATATAATTCACAAAACAACAGGACACATTGGAGTTACTAATAGGAAATTTACACCCAAAAAGAGGATATTTCTGTGAACGATATTTAAAAAAAAAGAAAAAAGATATGCTCCCGCCTATCGGATGAACAATTGTTTTTAAAGTAATTTATTATTTAAACAAGAGGGGTGAACAAAATGCATTGTGTGCGTAATTAAATGATTTTGGAGCAGTATGATCTAATAAAAGAAAAAGATGAAAGCCTCATAAATAGTTAGGTTTGTTTTTTCACGATTTTCAGAATTGTACTCTGCATCCACATTGGAATGGCATATCAATGCGAGCTTATGAGTAGATTCAGAATGAGGTGTTTTGCTGAATCTGGAAGCATTAGCTTCCATCCAAACAGTAGGGGCTCTGAGAAAGTGTTGATAATGTGTCCCTCGTTGTCATCTAGACCAGTGTGCGCGTCATCTGTTGAAAACGTAGGGATGGGAGGAGGTGATGTACATAAAAAAGAAAAAACTAAATATCGTTTTCAGCTACATATGTGTCTTTTTTAAACAGGTTTTGCTTTCTCTGTATTTTGTTTGACATGAAAGGCAAACACAAGAATGCCTGAGATCGGTCAGGTGGACGCTCCTTGCCAAATGGAAAGTGTTCTTTACTATTACACCTGTCCCTAAACAAATATATGTGTTATCTTTGCATGGCCACAGGAGTGCAACTTAGCCAGTGGGAACTTGGGGGGTGTGAATCTCAAATTTTCCAACTGAAAAAACAGTGGGCTGCAGGTGAAGGGGTGAGATGATTTACGTTTGTGATGGACTGTTCCCATGAGGCACAGGGACCTATTTAAGCGTCTGCTTAGGCGGGCCTGGTCAAACCATTGAAGAGTGCACGCAGCATATTAATTACAGAAACACTGACTATACTGATACTTTTCCTGCCTGAGCTCTTTAGAACAGACATGATAGGCAGATGAAGCCAATGGATTCCTTTTGGGTCTTTCATGCTGACCTTTTGCTAGAGAATTATTTAAAGAATTGAAAAACTTTTTTGAAGAGGTTTAAAACAGGGATGTGAAAAGCTGTAAAGCCTGATGTCTTTCTACACTGAGACAGGTTTAAATAAGTTTGCCAACTTCCATTTTTTTTTAAATCTGTTTTATTGCTTTGTTGAAACAGCAAACTTGAGGCAGTTTTAAATCGTGTAGCACACATATCTATTGTCACCACATTTAGAAGAGGTACAATACATAATTTGGGTTTATATAACATTGCAAGTCAACTAGAAGAGAAACAAGTATCATTAACATGCATTTCTGTTACGGGATGTGAAAAGGGAAGGGTAAACAGGGAACTAGTAGGGTTCCAACTCCACTGAGACGGGACTTCAGCTGGTACACAGACTTTGTCCAATCATATAATAAAAAAAACAACATTTTCAATAATTAAATCATAAACAGGTTTGGGTAGACAACGGGCTCTTCTCACATTAGAGTACCACCCAGTGTTTTAATGTTCATATCCTGAGTGGTACATCAAGCTCCTTTCAAGGCCTACATATGTCATTCTTAGCTTCAATGGTCATGATGTACAAATCCCAGTTTCCACTCCCTACACTCACCACTCCCCTAGTGCGCAGCGAGCATAGTACAGCTGACTCTTTCCAAACCCTTAACAGTAATGTGTTGGGCCATCTACCCTTATCTAGGGTTGTGGCGCCTTCCATTGCATTGCTATTTGACACTTAAAAATGACAAAAGCTAGGTCGTTAAAACGATGCAGATGTTTGTCACCCTTGTTTTTGGGGCAAAGGACAAGGATGAAAGATTCAGGTGTAGGTACTAGTGATGTCCCCACAATTAAGATATTGTACTTGTGCCCTGTGCAGAGGGGGACAGTCCCAAACCAAGTGGAAGGAACCAGCCTCTGCTAGCTTACATTACGGGCACTCTGGTGTGCTCATGGGGTATAACTGTTTTAGGCACAGGGAGGGAGAGGTAAGCTTGAGTTGTGTAAAGTGGAACCTAAGGTTCAGTGAGGCCTCCTTTACATGCTGTAATGCCCATATCCAGACCCCACCAGTTAAGGGATTAAGAAGCATGTCACTCCATCTAGTCCTAGCCTTACTAACTTCCTCCATATTATTGGGTGATAGAGCCTCATACAGGGCAGAAATGGTGAATCTCATCCCCCCTCTGTGAACAGTATCTGAAGAAGCCTAGAATGGGGTGGTTCAGCTGCCCCCAGCCCCAATGTGTTTCTTACAATGTGAATACGCCTTCATATGTGAGAAAGCATCCTGCTGGGTACATTACATTTGTCCATAACGTCAGCCAAGGACATCAAAGCACTGTCCCAGTAGAGGTCACCCACAGATTCAATCCCCCAGTCCATCATTGTATCAAGTCATGTATACCCACTAGTTCCCTCTCGCTGGGTAGGTTACACTGTGCAATTGTGGGTGAGTAAGGCATGGCGCACCGTTGATCATGGATGAACCGTCTCCAACATGCCCTAGCTCCGACATTAGATTTGAGCCATTGCGTGGTGGACAAGCGGGATTAGGGAGCTTCGAGAACACACTTATTTCACCCAGTCTGGATTGAACCGTGTTGCAGGTTCCTCCTGCCAATTCTTAAAGCAAGGGGGTTTTCCCAACATAGGTTTGCATTCTTGCACTTGCTCTTTGTTGGGTGATCAGGCAGTGGCATTTGGGGTCTCCTGTTTTCTGAAAAGTGCCTTGTTCTGGAATAAGATTAACAAATTTTAATTTTATATGCTGCATTTTTATCTATTTATATGGATCATGTATCTTTTTGTATTTTCTATTGGTTGTATGCTATATTTTATGATGCTATTTCATGATGGCTTTTATTCTTTTATGATTATATTTTTACAATCGAAATAAAGACATTCAATCAATCAATCAATCGATCCTCAAATGACTCAGACAAGATGCATACACCACTCATGCTGTCATGCACATACATGTTGTCTAACATTTACAACCATCATAAACAAAGAAATGTCATTGGATGGCAAGGAGGATCTAGGACTCCAAAAAACATCACACAACACAAAGTTAATGAACACAACATAGAGTACTGGTCACCAATACCTGCACCATGTACATCCCATTGATGCCACACAGACTGCAACAACAGACACACAAGAAGTCTAAATGGCACACAGGGACACATTGTAGTCTGTGAGGAGGGAAAGGGTGTTGAAGTCAATTGTGCACATGAGGTACCCACCTGCTCCTCTTGTGAGGCGTAGAACTGTCCATACAGGGGAAGGACCTCATGTACAAACCTCCCCAGCTCTTCTGGAGAGAAGGCAGGGGCCTTATCACGTACTGGACGTGGCATGATTGCTCCCAGAGGTGGAACACAGCAGCTCAAGTAGTGGAGGTGTTGCTGTCAGCGGTGTCAGTAGTCACATGATTGATTTAGCACAACATGGCAGTCACGTCGGTCACGTACGCGGTCATCAACATCGACAGACTCAGCCATTGGGCTGAGACTGCAACAGGCAACAACCTTAGCCCATGGCTCTGTCTGCCGCGGATGGAACTGCCTACTGTGCAGACAACTTCTGCAGTGACAATGGGCGGTTCCTAATGTCCAGGAGAGTAGGTCAGGCATCCGACATTTTGGGAGTCTGAAATACTATCTATGGCCTTGTAAACTATGTCACACCTACAATAGATGTGCTGGATCATCACAAACATATTAATTTTGTCTTTTTATGTGAGTCCTACTACACAACCACCAGTGTAGTGTGTTACAGGGCACAGATGGCATATGACTGTGGTGTGCATTCTATCACCGCAATTATATTTTTGGCGGTTGGTAGATATAGTCACATTTGGAGGTCCAATTGTGGAGCAAATAGTTGGGTTTCTCCCAAATCCATGTTGTGGACACCTTAGGTGACCATTTGTATTTCCCAGCTATTGCTGTTAACACACCGACTAATGTTCCAAATCATGTCTAGGATTGCCTGGGAGAGGGAGAATGTGACAACCTCCTGTCTACCATCTACTGCCAGACCTTCAGACCATGGAGCAACACCACATCAACCAGTTACACACCCTGGATAGGGAAACAATAGTGGACCTATGCCATCAGTTGGAACCAGATCAAATGCCAGTTAACAGTAATCCAACCTGCATACCACCCATTGTACAAGTCATGTCAGTATTGCACTTCCTGGCCACAGGGTCCTTCCTAGATACAGTGGTCCTATCTGCTGGTACGTCCCAAACTATGTTCAGTCTGGTGTTGAAGGATTTTCTCAGCAAGGTTGAAACACATTGACAGCTATATCATGTTCCCCCGACGTGATGATTTAGCCAATGTGAAGACTAACTTTTATGGTTTGCCTGCCTCCCACATGTGATGGGGCCATTGATAGTACACATGTTGGCTTGGCTCTACCGCAGACCACTGAACAAGTTTATAGCAACAGAAAGAAATTCCATTCCATCAACGTACAAGTTGTCTGCTTGGCGAATCTCTACATCCCAAATGTGTGTGTCAGTTATCCTGGATCAGCCCATGATTCCTTCAAAATGCGAAACAGCACGATACCCCAGCTGATGTCACAACAGCCTCCAGAGAGGGCCTGGCTGGTTGGTAAGTCATGTCTGTCCTAATTGTGTGTGAGCAATGTGAGGTGCTACAATCATGAAGTGAGTGCCTCATTGTTGCAGTTATGTCCCATTCCGTAACAGGAGACTTAGCATATTTAAACGGTTCTTGGTTGTTGACGCCACTGAGGAATCCAACCACGCCAGGTGAAGTCCGCTTTAATGAGGCCAATGGAAGAATACAGTGGGCAATGGAGCAGGCTTTTGGGCTCCTGAAGGCCAGATTTCAGTGTCTGAAAAGGACTGGGGGAGCCTTCCTATACTCACCTGGGGAAAGTGTCTCAGATCACTGTGGTATGCTGCATACTCCACAACATCACCCTGAGGAGGAATATCCTGTACATCACAGAGGAGAGCGCACCTGCAGTGCCGCTAGGTGAGAATCCTAACATGCCAACTGAGGATGACAGTAGTGAGGAGGAAGGAGCTGACTCATAAAAGATTTCATCTACAGCTACTTCTCATGAGTCATAACATGTGACGTTATGACTGTGACGTGAACTGTAGTTGTGAGAATATGTGGAGTTGAGTGTTTTAGGTATGGCTAGGGATCTAATGCTCTACAATAATCAGCCAAAGGACGCTTGATATGATAGCTTTTGAAACACTTGTTATGGCACCAGATGCATGAGCATTGGATTATGATGGCCCTGTAAGAAGGGACTTTTGTACTGCCATCTGTCTGTATCTTGGATTATGTGATGTTGAATTACTTTGGTGTGGTATGTGATAAGGCCAATCTTATGACATCAACCACATCAATGTTTGCCTATTCTACAGGATAATGTTAGGCAAATCCCTTCCTTTCCATGGTCTGGGGGTCTGTACCTGCCAATATGTTCATTTACTCAGTATGAGTCAATGATTCATAGTTTCCAGTAGTTCAGACATATTGACAGCCTATTTGCTGTACACTTTAATAACATTTTTAGTTAGAGCAGACACTTGTATGTATGTGTTTGTGTGAGAGTGTTGTAATCCTGAGCTGGACACTGTGTACATGCAACATATCCCATCTCGAACAAGTACCTTGGATCGTCATTGTATGGTTCACATGGTCTAACCTATCTACATGACTAAATATGAAATCAAAATCAGCAGACAATAAGTCAGTGAAGGATGATTATATTGGGCAGCTATGATTAGCATAAAATATATGTGATATGACTCAACAAAAATTCAAATGTGAAGTGGTCAGTCATGGTGAATGAAACCATTGGAGTAGATGACGCAACATTGGGAGTCCAAAGTCCAGAATAGTCCTCCCATTGGAAATGGTATGTGGTTCAGGATCAGTCCAAAGTGAATGTGTAACACACAAAGGAGGTCCTTAAGAAAGAGAATTGGTATTGGCAGTGGTGGGTGTCTTGCCATCCGCACCTCCTGGATTCTGTGCTGCACATCCCCGCTTGCATGTGGGGGAATCTGCTGCTACAGAGGCAGGGTTGTCTGGGGCTTGTTCCACTGGTAGGACTGGCACAGATGTTAATGGGCCTGCTGTTAATGAGTATAAGGAAGGGGTAGACTAGTGTTGAAAAGCCCTGTTCAGGGTGGTGTGTATGTCCCTCAGCACCCACGTTAGGGAGGCCATGTTTGTATTGTGGGCCTCCATCTGTTCCTGCTTGTCCCTCTGCAGCTACTTGGTTTCCTTGAGTTCAGTCAACACCTGCTCCTTCACACCTTGGGACTATTGATAGACCCCAGAGATGTGGCTGATGGTGTCCTGGCTGACAGCAGCCCCACTGGCCTCACCCTGCTGGCCCACAGCATCCCTCCCATGCACCCTCCCCTCACATGACTGTACTTTTGCCACAGGGTACCCTCTCCAACTTGATCCTGGACCCTCATTGTCAGAAGAGTTGCATTGCAGCTCAGGATCCAGGACTGGGAGCATGAGATGGTAGACACTGTGCTCGGGGCACAGGTTGGGGGCTGAATGGTTGCCTGGGATGTGACATTGTGGGCACAGTGAGGCTCATTGTTGCGATCTGACCAGGTTGCCCAGAAGGGCCAGAACTGTCCTCTGCGTCCAGATGTCCAGGAGTGTTATCATCACTGAGGTCTTCATTCAGTGGGATAGTGGCAGTCTGTTCCATGGCCTCTGGGTGCCTAGTGGCAGATCCACCTGTTGATGTAAAACATACATTGTTATTGGTTGTATTGTGACATCTACCTCCAACGGTTTAGTGTTACAGTAAGCAGAGACGTTAGACAAAGTTAAGTTGTAGTTTGTGGCAAGTAACCATGATAGTGGTTGATTTGACATAACATGTGAAGCAAGCCAGCACAATTAGACTCAAGCAGCTGTGATGTGCAGATACGTTGCACTTTAGAGGATGGCCTGAAAATGGCATCTTGACAACAGTGAAGCCAACACAGTGGAGAATCAAGATATGGCTTTGCCATTTTGAGGCCTAGTTGAGTGTGATGCAGGGAGACCCAGGAATTTGTTGTATATGTGACTGGAGTCATCATGTGCACAGTGTTTTGTCAATGTGTCTGCTGCCAATCTGGTGATGCATCTTGATGCCTTATGAATACTTGATGTTCACAATGGTTAAGGTGTCATTCTTGTCTCCAATCGTTTTATCTTGGCATAGTAAGTCAAAATGGAGCTAGATAGATGGACACATTTCTGATTTGAGCATGAACTGTGCTTGGTCTCTCCCAGGTGAGTAAACGTCATTTGTGAGTTGAAACACGGGTCTTTGTACAAGCGAACACTGGGCTGGTGTTTGGTGTTACAGAAACAGGCCTTGCTGGGAGTAGCAGTCAGGTCACTCTCTCTATTCCCAAATACCTGACAAATGTTCTTCACCTAGGTGAGTAAACTTCATTTGTGAGTTCACTTACAGATGTATTGGGGCAAATGAGACTGGGCATATGGTTGGAGTTCCCCTTTTTTGTTTGACGGTCGGCAGTCCTGTCTGTATAACTCATAATACAGTGGTCTGGGAGACCACTGTCATGGTGGTCTTTTCAGGACTGCCAACATGGCGGTCTGGTGGTCCGACTGCCAAACTCGCAATCAGTACCTAGGTGTTTCTGTATCAGAAATCATGGTATAAAGTAATGCACAAAGTAGGAAAATATCAGTCAAAAACACTGGGCTATTTCTTCTGAAGTATGTAAATTAGGTAAAGGAGAACAGTTGGCTATCTGCAAAAGCTGCATACCACAAACATTACACTCCACTTTTCTATCTGAGAATGGAACGTCCATTTTAAAATCTGTAGAAATTGTATGCCAAGGTTCAGGGGCCACTGATAACAGCTATTAATTAACTAGAGGTGGGGGAACTCGCAGATTTTCACTCTGTGGAATTCAGAGCAGTTACATAAAAATTCTGCAAGATTGCATTAAGTTCCATCAATGGGTAGTAAGCATGCATGTCATGCTGCTCCTGCTGCAAATAAGTGCCTCGTGCTGCAAATTAGTGCCAGTAATTGCTAGCAGAGTTGAAACATCAACACAAATTGTACCATGAGTCACACAAGAGCATGCAACCATTTGAGTTGATTTTACTGCTGCTTGAATTGAGAATCTGCTTGAGCGGAAGCAAATTTACTCGAGAAGCAGCCCTCTGATTGCCTAAGACTGTCCGTGTTAGAAAACTGAGCTAGGTCATGCCAAATCCCACTCACTTTCACCAGCTCACACTTATGGAGTCTCGCAGGAATTTTTTTTCCACCAGGTGATTATTGGCAGAATTTGGCCTTAACACCACATTACAAGAGTAATGTGAAGTTGCCAAATTCCACCAGTTAAACAGGCGGAATGAGATATTCCACCCACCACTGCTATGATCGTAAATCAACCAAAATGTTCCTAAAACCAGGAATATAAGTGACAGTAAAATAAAACTATGCACAGACAAATGCCTATTCGGCTGTCAACAATACTTGCATTGAGGATTTTAAAGACATTGCAAATTCTGAAGTTCCATTCAAATTTCAAATGGTTTTCTGGAGCCGCTCAATACACCTTTATAGCTAAAAGCTCTTTCAACAACTGAATAATTCTGTTCACTCGCTGACAAAACATGAGACAAATAAAAATCAGGATATTCTTGACCATCATCATTTTGGTTTTTTCACAATACTACCCCTCTAGCTCTTTCAGAGGGATCTGTTTCCACATTAAACCTCTTTGAAGGATCAGGATTATATATCACTTGTGCTTGAGTAAACATTCTTTTAAGCATTTTGTTACTTGACCATCTCAGCAAAACCTATTTTCCTATTTCTGTTCTTTAGAACACAAGTGCTGCACATTTCTTTCTAAACTGATTATATAAAAGTGCAAATGCCTTCAGTTTCTTTCATATTGGCAAGTGCAGACTACTTGAAAATTGTTAGCACTTTATTTAGGTCCATGGAATGGCCAGAAGCATTCAATCTAAATTAAACATATCCAATCTTTTCCTCTCCAAACTCACATTTTCAGGCTGACAAAAAACTGATGTTGCTGGCATCCTGGTGCGCAAGTATTTGATTTTCCAAAGTGGCACCAAAGATTACCCACAGTTAAATTTAATGTGGAACCCTATATCTAAGTTGTCCCTAGTCTTTTTAGAACCACAACACACTTTTTAGGTTGACAAACATTTTCAACCCACCTGCCTTTAATAGACACTATGAAGGGTGATTTTTTAATGCAACTAAAGCATTGTGAGACAGCACATTATCATTTATAGACCACACAATTTAATTGACATGGCACTAACTTTGCACCGACATACAGCTTTACTGATAAAAGTATATAGAATACAGTACTCAAGCGGCAATGTTTGGAAATGGGGTTTCTGTGAATGTTTATAATTTGAGCATTATTTTTTTGAGCCTATTAAGCTCCCTATTTCCAGCCCACTTCAGAATCATATGAAAATGTACTTCATTGTTGCTTTCCTAACTGAATGCATACAGTTCATTTACAAGATTTTGTTGTGTGTTTCAAAGAAGAGACATGCTAATATTGTCACCCTCTTCATTTTAGAAACTCCTCTCACTTTTCAGCCAGAGAAAGAAATGTAAACACCAATCCAATGTAAAACGAATAAGCATAAGAAGAATAAGAAGAATCATGTCAGAGGACATAGCCTGACATTTCACCTTGTGTGGCATGCAAATGTAACAAGATAAACACATATTTTAAAGGCATCTTTATTTATTTCTCTGACTTTCGCAATCCACTAAAATAGGACTGTGTCCCACTAGTGGACTGTGATCCATAGTTTGGGAAAAACTGCTTTATCTCATTATTTGATGACCAATAATCTACTGTCTGTAGCATAACAACAATCATGACAAATGTGTGAAGACAATACATTTTTGTATTAGACTAACTGACACATGTGTTATGCCTCTTCAAATAAGGTGCTCTAAATGGTATAACATAATTACAAGAGACAATGATGCCCAACCGAAGATTTTCAGTATGATCTCGAAAAAAGATATGCAGTGGCAGAAAAGTCTCTTTAACTGGACTTGAACTTAATGGTAAACCATCAACAGTTTGGATTCCTTCAGGAGTCTTATTAAATCTCTTAGGAATATTGTTCTTGGTGGTCCAGTCTAGATTAATTAATTTTCCACAGGTACCACTATCCAACATTCAGGATGCATTAACAACTTCTCCCGCATTCCGTTCTCAAGATGGTTGTTAAAATAGGCAAATAATTGTTATGAGAATTAATCAGATAGACAGAGTCTATTCTTGCACGTGCTGGCATTCAACAAATGCCAGCTCTTAGTGACTGACTCTTAGTAAGGTTGCATCAGATAGAGTGACGTCAATGAAGGGCTGTACTTCCAGTTAGTTGTGGGCTTGGCCAGCATCACAAAAATATTATTTTTTCATTCTGGAGCGTTCATTTGTTAGGGATTCAGTTTCGGTGTCCTATTTTGAGTTTCCCTCCCTTTGTTTTCCACTGCTGTTCTCATTTGCATATTTGGTCTTCCACTGCTGCTCCAGGTTGTCGTGTCTCTTCAGGTGGCTATGGTGGTGCCAATGAGTCATCTTTGGTGTACACTGATTAGTTTCACTTGGGTATCAGTACACCCTACAATTGGTATGTAGTAGAATGGTTTGCTTCTACTTACATTAGGCTAACTCTTTTGCAGTTTTATTCCACCAGGAACCCAGCCCTTAACCCTCCATCATTCAATACTGGGAAAAAAGACTCGGGCACATCTCCTTCTGTTTCACACTTTACTCCTTTATCTCCCCATGTAAACCCATGTATATCCACTTCTTGGGTTATTACACGGAAGGTTTGGGCTTGGGTCCGAGTACCATAGTTTATCCTTTATTGTGTATTGTAGCAGTTCATGGAGGGCACATTAAAAGAAAGCCAACACACTCCTCTTTGAGAACTTTTGGAACAAACCAGAATAATTTGTCTAACAATACCACAATCTAGACAAAAGCCAGTCTTATGTCAGTATTTTTTTGATTCTGAGTTAAGGGGGCCTTTCATGTCCCAACCTTCAAAAATTGGCCCTCTTTACAACCCTGGCGGTAAATCCGGCTTACCGCCGTGCTGAAGGCCGCCAACATACTGTGGCCACGGTGGAAATCCGCTGCAGGTATTACGTCCCACATCTCGGAATCCGCCACAATACAGACACCCACACAAGTCCGCCACACCAAAGGTCAGTGATAAACTGGCGATACCAAAACCTACACCGCCACAACAACAAGAATACACCCACATGATCACGACCCATGAATCAATGCAGCAGTCTTTCAACCACAGTAATCCATTGGGGGTACACACCGCCGTGCTCAAAATACACACACATTTACAAAACACAACCACATTGGACAATTCGAAATACACACACCTGATACACATACACACACCACACCCACACACTCACACCACTATAAAACACACACCCACATTACCCACAAACCCTTACAACAAACATTTTTTGAAAAAGCTGAGAGAGAGAGAATAGCAAACACAACACCAGCATCCACAGGCACACAACACCATCACTCATACAACATCCATGCACCTCTCACATCACACAGCAAAACAAACAGCACCTCATACATCATCCACACCACATTATGGCACCTCAAAGACACCCCAGGTTTTCTGAGGAGGAGCTCAGGGTCATGGTGGAGGAAATGATCCGGGTAGAACCACAGCTTTTCGGATCACAGGTGCAGCACACTTCCATTGCAAGGAAGATGGAGCTATGGTGGAGGGTCGTGGACAGAGTCAACACCGTGGGACAGCCAAGAACCAGGGATGACATCAGGAAGAGGTGGAACAACCTACGGGAGAAGGTGTGTTCCATGGTTTCAAGACACCAGATTGCTGTACAGAGGACTGGCGGTGGACCCCCACCCGCTCCCCACAACTAACAACATGGGAGTAGCAAGTCTTGGCAATACTGCATCCTGAGGGCCCCACAGGAGTAGCAGGAGGACTGGACTCTTGTAAGTCATATCTTATTTACCGTATCCCCTCCACCCCACCTGCATGCCTCACATACCCCCACCCTCACCCTGACCCCCAGAACTCCAACACCTCACATATGCCCCACAGTCACAACCCAGCCATCCCAATACCAAGGCCCTGCATACAACACCTATGCATGGACCCCCATCACCAAAGCATGTCCAGTACAGATACCCACACAGACCCGAAAACAACTATCACACAAGGGCAAACACAATAATGCAAGCACAGGAGTAGAGGGTAACTCACCCAATGCAGATGATGGCACACACAGATACTAAAACTATGCATTTACACCCCAACAGGACCCATACCCAACGTCACTGGACAGGAGGTGCCAGACATATCCAGTCCTCCCACAGAAGAGGCCCCAGTGATGACAGCAGCTCTGCACGCCTGGATCAAGATGGCCAGCCCGGCCCATCAGGGACCGCTGTACAGTCGGTTCCCCTGCCACTGTCACAAGGCACCACAGACCCTCCCCCCTTAGGAAACACCACC
Organism: Pleurodeles waltl; assembly: GCF_031143425.1. Lineage (NCBI taxonomy): Eukaryota > Metazoa > Chordata > Amphibia > Caudata > Salamandridae > Pleurodeles > Pleurodeles waltl. The sequence continues at coordinate 701,338,176 of NC_090443.1, read as the reverse complement.
ACAGCACCCATCCAGCGGGCTCATGCCACTGTCCCCAGGACACGTCAATCAGCAGTGTGTCCACCACTACAGGGACCCCAGGCAACCCCACAAACTCAAGACAATCAGGGTCCTGGGGTCAGTGGCAGTGGGAACACGGTTCAGGGAACAGAGGCACAGGACAACAGGGAAGTTGGGAGGACTGCTGTGCGACAGGGGGAGGAAAGGCCCAGGGAACTGACCCTCCACGAGGCACTCTCCAACATCATGGGAGCATACCACCATTCCCAGGAGACCATAGGCACGGTACTGGCCAAGTTTCAGGAGACCCAGCTGCTGCAGGAGGAACACTACCTTGGGAACAGGGAGGACCTGAAGTCTATTAACACCACACTGGTCACCATTGCAGGGGTGCTGGCAGACCTGGCCAACACCATGAGGGACACTGTGGCACACAAACGGGCCCTTGACACTAGCCTCAACGATGAACAGCCCTCCACCTCCGCTGGCGCTAGTGGACAGGAGGCACCGCCACAGGACCAACAGGCCACCAGCACCCTACCCCCTGCAGAAGGAGAACCACACCACAAACTGTCTCTGAGATCCAGGAACAAGACAGAGAACATTGTCAAAACCCCCACCAGGAAATAAGACCCACCTGAATGTCACCCTTCTGTCCCACTTTGTCATTCTGTCCACCTTAAACTGCCATTGCTCCCCTTCCAATGCCCACATGGACAATGCACCAATGAGACCAAGAGACTGAACTCTACCATGGACATTCCTCCACCATCACTCCTGCCCATTGCACACTCCCCTCCACTTATTAACACATAAATAAACACCCTTTGATCACAAATCACTCTGGAGTCAGTCTGTACTTTCACAAATGTGTAATTGCAACCTCTCAGAAATATAGCAATGTCAATGTACATGTTCACATACCAATGTTACACAGTTGTTGGCCAGCAGTAAGTATAGCAGAGGGCACAAAGTGGGACCCAGATCTGTAAAATGGAAAGGCAAAGTGACATGTCAGGGTCCATACACAGAGGTAAAATGGCAGATTTATGCTAGGTCCTACAATAGTATGAGATGTGTGAAGCAGTTCCATCCTCTTACATGTGTCTCACTGGAAGTATTGGATGATGATGTTGTTATGGTTGTCTACATCTTCTTCTTCTGCCTCCTCTTCTTCACTGTCCACAGGCTCCACTGCCGCCACAAGACCACCATCAGGCCCATCCTCCTGCAGAAAAGGCACCTGGCATCGCAAAGCCAGGTTGTGTAACATACAGCATGCCACGATGATCTGGCACACCTTCTTCAGTGAGTAGGACAGGGATCCACCTGTCAGATGGAGTCACCGGAATCTGGCCTTCAGGAGGCCAAAGGTGTGCTCTATTATCCTCCTAGTTCACCCATGTGCCTCAGTGTAGCGTTCCTCTGCCCTTGTCCTGGGTTTCCTCACTGGGGTCAGTAGCCATGACAGGTTGGGGTAACCAGAGTCACCTTCAATTATCGAGGGACAACTGTTAGAGATCCTCCAAACAATAGGGAATCTCCCATACCCAGACTCCTAATTAAACTGTGTGGGGCCTTGGGCTAGCCTATTAGCCACACACGGTGCCTCTGGAGTTGCCCCATCACATAAGGGATGCTGCTATTCCTCAAAATGTAAGTTTTATGCACAGAGCCTGGATACTTGGCATTCACATGGGAGATGTACTGGTCTGCCAAACACACCATCTGCACATTCATTGAATGGTAGCTTTTCAGGTTTCTGTACACCTGTTCATTGCTGCGGGGGGGACAAATGCAACATGTGTACCAACAATGGCACCAATGATGTTGGGGATATGTCCCTGGGCATAAAAGTCACCTTTCACTGTGGGCAGATCATCCACCTGAGGTAAAACGATGTAGCTGCTCATGTGTTTCAGCAGGGCAGATAACACTCTGGACAACACGTTAGAGAACATTGGCTGTGACATCCCTGAAGCCATGGCTACTGTTGTTTGAAAAGACCCACTTGCCAGGAAATGGAGCACTGACAGGACCTGCACTAGACGGGGGATTTCAGTGGGATGGCGGATAGGTGACCTCAGGTCTGGCTCCAACTGGGCACACAGTTCCTGGATTGTTGCACAATCAAGTCTGTAAGTGATAATGATGTGTCTGTCTTCCATTGTCGACAGGTCCACCAGGGGCCTGTACACCGGAGGATGCCGCCATCTCATCACCTTCCTCAGCGGACGTGCCCTATGGAGGAGAAGGGTAAGCAGAGGGTCATACATCACATAGGTTTCACAAGGCTGTTTAGCACAATCGTTAAATTATCTCTATGTGCCTTTGTCTGTCCGTATTCCTGGCCTAAATAGGTGTGACGCAGTTAGTTGGCCTGCCATGTGGCCCCCTGAAATGGCGGCTGCCTGACCTGTAAGGTGGGATAAGGGGAAATGAGGTAACTGCGCTGGCGTTGTGCAGCGTCGGGGTAGGCGGTCGAAGACCGCTGCACAATTCAGCATTGGTTATCATTGGGCCCTATGGGTTCCAGGAGCCAATGACGATGTACGCCGGCGGTGACGGTACGCACCTCTGCGGACGTGTCCGCCATTTTCTAGCTGTTCCCTCACTTGATACCTGACCTTCAACAGGAAAGGACCTGCACTGCAAGTGCTGCTGTGACCTGCGCCTGGAAGCGACAATGGCTACAGTGTCTGGGGAAAGGGCCCCTGCCTTCACTGCGGAGGAGTTGGAGAAACTGGTGGATGAGGTCCTTCCCCAGTACACGCTACTCTACAGTCCTCCAGACAAACAGGTGAGTGAACCGTGTGCATGGTGGATGGGACATGATTGTATGGAGTGTCGTGGATGGAAGAGACGGGGCGGCACAGGCCAGCATGTGAGGATGCTGAGTGTATGTTTTTCGGACAGGGTGGGAGGTTTGTGGCCAATGTGTGAGAAGAACTGTACGGGAAAGTAACATCCTTTTTAACTTCACTATTCCTCTAGGTCAGCGCCCACCAGAAGAAGGGGATTTGGCGTGCCATCGGCAAGTGAGTGTGGACCCTGGGTATCTATGATAGACGGAGCACCCACTGCCGGAAACGATGGGAGGACCTGCGCTGCTGGAGCAAGAAGACGGCGGGGGCCCAGCTGGGGGTGGCCTCCCAACGTGGAAGGGGTGCCCGTCGCACCATAACCCCCCTGATGTACCGGATCCTGGCGGTGTTATATCCTGAGTTGGATGGGCACTTAAGGGCATTACAGCAGCCACAAGGGGGTGAGTACACTCTCATTCAGCTGACTCTGCTCGCTTGATGAGGTGTCTGGGTGGGGGAGGTGGGTTGTGGGTTCCCCTAGGCCAGGGCAGACGCGCAAAGGTAGATCCATTGATTTGCAGGCTCATTCCCACTCCAACCCCAAAGGTGGTATTTGCCCTCTACACCTAGTCAGGCTCCCATGGGTTCCAGCTGTGAATGAAATGGGTCTAGACAGAGTCCCCTTTGGGCATGTGTGTTTCCCCTGCACTGTTAGTGCATGGCTTAGGGCATAGGGCTGCTCCCTGTGTGATGTGTCCGCCAACGGTAGTGGTGTTGCAGGCATTGACCATGTGTCTCCTCTGTCTACCCCCCATTTTGTTTTGTCATCCTGTCCTTATATGCATTAGCATCATATGGCGGAGGAGCAGGAGGGAGCTACAACCCACATGGCCCTGGAGGGTGAAGTAACGGAGTCAGAAGGCACCAGTGGAACGGAGGGCGAGGGGAGCTCCACGACGGGGACAGGAGCAGACACCAGCGATAGCGACTCCTCTTCTGATGGGAGCTCCCTTGCGGTGGTGAGCACCTCTGTGCCCACCACATCACCAGGTACAGCCACCACCCCCCCTACCAGCACCGCCCTCCCAGCAGCTTCTCAGCGTGGTTCTCATGCCCGCTCACCCAGGAGGTTGGGCATCTCCTTCGCCCCAGGCACCTCGGGCCCTGCCCCAGCCAGCCCTGCTGCCCTCGGTGAGGAGGCTATTGACCTCCTGAGATCCCTCACTGTTGGGCAATCAACCATTTTGAATGCCATCCAAGATGTTGAGAGGCAATTGCAGCAAACAAATGCATACCTGGAGGGCATTCATTCTGGCGTGGTGGCCCAACAGAGAGCATTTCAGGTTCTGGCCTCAGCACTGATGGCAGCCATTGTCCCTGTGTCCAGCCTCGCCCCCTCCCACGTCCTCCACCCTGACCCAATCCCCTGTACCTCAGCCTATCCCAAGCACATCACAGACCAGCATGCACACTCATAGCACCACACATCCCACAGGCACTCACACAAGCACCATCCCCATGCAGACACACCAACATCCACTGCCTCCACTGTGTCCCCCTCCTCCACGTCCTCCTCCTCTCTCCCTGTCTCGTCTCCGCTCACCCCTGCATGCACTACATCTTCATCCACTATGTCCATCACCAGCACGCCCATCACCACACACCGCTCACGTGCAATCACCACCCCCACTACCATTCACACATCCCCTGTGTCCTCTCCCAGTGTGTCTGTGAGCCCTCCTCCCAAAGTACACAAACGCTGGCACACACCCAACCAACAGCCATCCACCTCACAACATCCTCCGACCCATGCACCTTCACCCAAATTCAGCAGACGTACACCTCCTACAACCACTACCTCTTCCTCCACTCCCCAAACCCCCTCCATCTTCCTGTCCCAGTGTGTCCAAGAAACTCTTCCTGGCTAACATTGACCTCTTCCCTACACCCCCCGTCCTTCCCTTAGGGCCAGACTGTCCAGGTCCCAGCCCATTTACCTCAGCCACCAAATCCTCCAGCACTGTGGTCTCAGCAAGTCCGGTCACATCACGGACGGCACCCATCAGGGCTGCCAGTGTGCCACCTAGCGAGGCCAAGGATCAGCCCATTCCGCCACCTGCCAAGGTGAAAAAGGTGCCCACATGCCGGAGGGAGAAGCCGCACCAACCACCAAGCAAGGGCTCCTCCAAGCCAAAAGGGGACAGCGCCAAGAGACCAGCAGCAACATCAAAGGTTGGGAAGGGACATAAGGTGAAGGGCAAGTCAGGACAGGGCACGGAGCCTCCGGCTGAGGGACCAGAGTCACCCCTTCTGTCAACCAGAACATCAACCGTCGTCGTCCGTTGATCCGGCTGAGGTGCCCCCCCTCCCACTCCCCTTGAGGTGCCTGTTTATTTTCGATCTGATGCCCCAGCAGTTTTCTCTCCGTTTCGAGTCAGGTATGTTGTGTGGGCTTCGCCCATGCATTTTGGGACCACTGGTCCTAGGATAATGATTCCATTACTATCCGGACTTGTGTAGTTGGTGTACATATTTATAGATACTGATATTTTAATTTGGCCTATCAGATTTTTCAATGATTACACTCGTTACAATCATATCATTTTGTCCTTGTGTTCTTTTCTAGGGGGTGACAGGGTGTATATGTAATGTTGCTGCATGTATTTGTGTGTATGGTGTTGTAGGGGAGGGTGGGGGTGGAGGTGTTCTGTGTTGCGTGTGTGTGTCACTCTCTTTTCCCTCCCCCGTCCCCTGTGTGCTAGGTGCAGTACTCACCGTGGTCTTCACCGACGTCTTTACTGCTCCTGATACAAGAGGAGGTAGACCAACATGGGCAGGACCTGTAACTTGGGCTCCATGGCGTCCTGGTTCCTCGTTCGGTGTTGAAAGGTGAGTGGTTTCCGTTCCACAGACTGTTTCCGCCGTGCTTTTGATGACGTTGATATCGCCCCGGAAAAGGTGGCGGAGAGGCCTCTTGTAATACAGTGGGCGGAACCTTGTCTTCCACCTGTCTGTTGGCGGTTCCCGCCGCGATGTTTGTTTCTACCACAGTGGCGGTCAGAATGTTAATGTGGCTGTGTGTGTTGGCAATTTCCGCCATGGTCGTGATCTCATTTTTTTACCGCAGGCCTGTTGGAGGTATTACCGCTGCTTTAACACCGATCACCAGGGCTGTAATGAGGGCCATTATTCTTTAGAAAATGGCCTACAAGAACATCTGACCTACAAAATAAAGAAACTCTACTACAATTATGCTAACTCCCGTCTTTCTTTTTGTCTTTCATGTATTCAGTGTTCAATTAAAACTACTAAATCAATGAATTCAGAAAAGAAGTAGAATTCTAAGAAGAACTAACAGTCCTTAATCTGTTCATCTAGCCTCGCCAAAAAACTCCTTTGAGTTCTTTCATCAGATGCTTTAAATCAGATTATTTACAGCAAAATGGTAATGCTGTTCAGCAGGAACAAAGAGAAAATAAATGGTGCTTCATTTTGTAAGTGCAGACACATCATTTTGTAGGTGTGTGCATGCGTCATGATGTATATGCCCGACTCAGGCGAAACATTTTCCTATTTACCAATCTAAGATAGGAAAAAAGAGTGAGGGGGCAAACTGAGGTACCAGTCGAGAGGAGAAACGGAAAAGAATCACTAAAGAGAGTGAGCAACAAGTCAATTTGGGGGGACGCATGTGAGGGAGAGAACAACAAATGATGCAGAGGGAAGCACATGTTAGAGAGAAAAATGGGAGAGAGCATTCCCAAAGCATGAGGAGAAGAGAAGCACCTAGACGAGAGAGAGCAACATGGATCGCAGGGGTAGAGAAGTACACACATAGTAGACAGGTGGAAAATCCATTTATTCTCAGAGTGCTATAACAAAAAGAAAAAAAGTTGTTCTCTAAAGGTAAGTTGTGTAAGAGCACAAGTTAAGATGATAGACTTGGGAGAGTGGGCAAAAACACGGGGTTCACAAGGAAAGTTATAACATAAGAAGCAAGCAAATGATTGTGACAATAAAGCCAACCAATAATAAGAATTGGACTGGCTTTAAGAACACTTTAGGTTATTGGAAGGATGACAACAGGTCTTGTGCAACCAGACATTTTTTTGCAAGATTTGCCTACCGGGAGTCACTGTAGCAACCTAAGTCAACTGTTTATATGGCGTACCTTATTTCTCTTGCACAGACATACCAATTTTATACAGTGCCACTGTGGGACACATATCGTTTCCCTTCACATTGTCACCAGGTGAGGAGCCCATATTATATGGTAGCAGGGAAAAAAAGCTGCAAACCACTGTGAACAGTGGATTCCCACCTCTTTTTCAGAGGCTTTGAAATGCTGACCTTCATTAAGCCCTAGGGTGCCTTGGACGAGGGGATCTCGTCCAAGGTACCGGTTCCCGGGTGCCTTGGACGAGATCACCTCGTCCTGCACCCAGGAACTGGGGGGAGCACTAGCGCTCCCCCATGTGCTCCCCACCCACCCCCCCAAGGCAGGGATGGAAGGGGAAGCCCTTCCCCTTACACCCCGAACCCCCCCCCATGTGACGTCAGCGTGCATCGCGCGCTGACAATCACAGAGGGCCTCCTCCCATCGCGCTGGATCGAAAGAGAAATGTTTTGCATTTCTCTTTCGATCACATGAGGGAGGTCCAGAGAGGCTTCAAAGGGAAGGAAAGGAATTTCCTTCCCTTTGAAGTCTCCCTGAGCGTTTCAAAAGCCGGATTGCAAAGCAATCCGGCTTTTGAAACGCCCACTAGACACTAGGGATTTTCTTTTTTTTTTTTAAGTGGCATAAGGGCAAGGGTCGCTCCCAGGGGTGGCATTTTTTTGGAAGGCCTTTTATGCCCCCCCTGGGGTCAGATCGGCCTATTATTAGTCCGATCTTCCCCGGGGGGGGGGCAGAAACCTCTAGGCAGCAGGGATCATTTTTTTTTTTCTTCTTTTTGTTTTGTTCTGTTTTTTTGGAGGTAGGGAGCGACCCCTTAGGCAAGGGTCGCTCCCCTAGGTGGCAAATTATATTTAGGCCATTTCTGCCCCCCTTGGGGGCAGATTGGCCTATTTTTATGAGGCCAATCTGCCCCCAAGGGGGACAGAAACCACTAGACACCAGGGATTTTTTTTTTAATGTGAATTTCACGTAAGGGGAGCGACCCCTTAGGCAAGGGTCGCTCCCCTGGGGGGAAATATATTTTAGGCCATTTCTGCCCCCCTGGGGGGCAGATTAGCCTATTTTGATTAGGCCGATACTAGGCACCGGGGATTTTTGTTGTTGTTTTGTTTTACAGATGGGGAGCGACCCCTTGGACAAGGGTCGCTCCCCTGGAGGGGAAAATTGTATTTAGGCCATTTCTGCCCCATTTGGGGGCAGATCGGCCGATTTTTGCTATGCCAATCTGCCACCAAACGGGGCAGAAACCACTAAGCACTGGGGATTTTTTTTTTTGCGCCAATGTCACGCAGGGGGAGTGACCCCGTAGGCAACGGTCGCTCCGGGGGGGGGGGTTAGGGGGGCAAATGTATTTTAGGCCATTTCTGCCCCGGGTGGGCAGAAACCTCTAGGCGCCAGGGCAAATTTTTTTTGTGTGTTTTTTTTTTGTTTGTTTTTTTAGAGATAGGGAGCGACCCATTAGGCATGGGTCGCGCCCCTGGCGGGCAAATTGTATATAGACCATTTCTGCCCCCCTTGGAGGCAGATTGGCCGATTTTAGGTCAATCTGCCCCCAAGGGGGCAGAAACCACTAGGCACAAGGGATTTTTTTTTTGCGCCAATGTCACGCAGGGGGAGTGACCCCGTAGGCAACGGTCGCTCCCGGGGGGGGGGGGGTTAGAGGGGCAAATGTATTTTAGGCCATTTCTGCCCCGGGTGGGCAGAAACCTCTAGGCGCCAGGGCAAACTTTTTTTGTGTGTTTTTTTTTTGTTTGTTTTTTTAGAGATGGGGAGCGACCCATTAGGCATGGGTCGCGCCCCTGGCGGGCAAATTGTATATAGACCATTTCTGCCCCCCTTGGAGGCAGATTGGCTGATTTTAGGTCAATCTGCCCCCAAGGGGGCAGAAACCACTAGGCACAAGGGATTTTTTTTTTTGCGCCAATGTCACGCAAGGGGAGCGACCCCGTAGGCAAGGGTCGCTCCCGGGGGGAAGGTTGGGGGCCAAATTTATTTTAAGCCATTTCTGCCTCCCCTGGGGGCAGATCGGCCTATTGTTATTAGCCCGATCTGCCCCCAGGAGGGGCAAAAACCTCTAGGCGCCAGGGCAATTTTTTTTTTTTTTTTTTTTTGTGTTTGTTTTTTTAGAGATGGGGAGCGACCCATTAGGCAAGGGTCGCTCCCCTGGGGGGCAAATTGCATTTAGACCATTTCTGCCTCCCTTGGGGGCAGATTGGATGATTTTAGGTCAATCTGCCCCCAAGGGGGCAGAAACCACTAGGCACCGGGGATTTGTTTTTTGCGCCAAAGTCACGCATGGGGAGCGACCCCGTAGGCAAGGGTCGCTCCCGGGGGTGGGGGGTTGGGGGACAAATTTATTTTAGGCCATTTCTGCCCCCCCCCCGGGGCTGGCTGAGCTAGAGGCCAAAATCCACAGGTAGGCACTTTGCAAAAAACACCTGTTTTCTGTGAAAAAATGTGATGTGTCCACGTTGTGTTTTGGGCCATTTCCTTTTGTGGGCGCTAGGCCTACCCACACAAAAGAGGTACCATTTTAATCGGGAGACTTGGGGGAATGCTGGGTGGAAGGAAATTTGTGGCTCCTCTCAGATTCCAGAACTTTCTGTCACCGGAATGAGTGGAAAATTTGTTTTTTTTGCCACATTTTGAGATTTGCAAAGGATTCTGGGTAACAGAACCTGGTCAGAGCCCCACAAGTCACCCCATCTTGGATTCCCCTAGGTCTCTAGTTTTCAAACATGCACAGGTTTGGTTGGTTTCCCTAGGTGCCGGCTGAGCTAGAGGCTAAATTCTACAGGTAGGCACTTTGCAAAAAACACCTCTGTTTTCTATCAAAAATTGTGATGTGTCCACGTTGTGTTTTGGGGCATTTCCTGTCGCGGGCGCTAGGCCTACCCACACAAGTGAGGTATCCTTTTTATCGGGAGACTTGGGGGAACATAGAATAGCAAAACAAGTGTTTGCCCCTTGTCTTTCTCTACATTTTTTCCTTCCAAATATAAAAGAGTGTGTAAAAAAGACGTCTATTTGAGAAATGCCCTGTAATTCACATGCTAGTATGGTCACCCGGGAATTCAGAGATGTGCAAATAACCACTGCTCCTCAACACCTTATCTTGTGCCCATTTTGGAAATACAAAGGTTTTCTTGATAGCTATTTTTCACTCTTTATATTTCAGCAAATGAATTGCTGTATACCCGGTATAGAATGAAAACGCACTGCAGGGTGCAGCTGATTTATTGGCTGTGGGTACCTAGGGTTCTTGATGAACCTACAAGCCCTATATATCCCCGCAACCAGAAGAGTCCTGCAGACGTAACGGTATATTGCTTTCAAAAATCTGACATTGCAGGAAAAAAGTTACAGAGTAAAACGTAGAGAAAAATTGCAGTTTTTTTCACCTCAATTTCAATATTTTTCTTTTTCAGTTGTTATTTTCTGTAGGAAACCCTTGTAGGATCTACACAAATTACCCCTTGCTGAATTCAGAATTTTGTCTACTTTTCAGAAATGTTTCTGGGATCCAGCATTGGTTTCACACCCATTTCTGTCACTGACTGGAAGGAGGCTGAAAGCACAAAAAATCGTAAAAATGGGGTATGTCCCAGTAAAATTCCAAATTTGTGTTGAAAAATCGTGTTTTCTGATTCAAGTCTGCCTGTTCCTGAAAGCTGGGAAGCTGGTGATTTTAGCACTGCAAACCCTTTGTTGATGGCATATTCAGGGAAAAAAAACAAAAGCCTTCTTCTGCAGCCACTTTTTCCCATTTAAAAAAAAAAAAACGAAATTTTCACTTTATTTTAATTTCTTGGCCTCCTTCAGGGGAACCCACAAAGTCTGGATACCTCTAGAATCCCTAGGATGTTGAAAAAAAAGGACGCAAATTTGGCTTGGCTAGCTTATGTGGACAAAAAGTTAGGAGGGCCTAAGCGCGAACTGCCCCAAATAGCCAAAAAAATGCCTGGCACAGGAGAGGGAAAAGGCCTGGCAGCGAAGGGGCTAAGGGGTGGGTGTGAAAACACCCCAGGACATTGCCACCACCCTGGGCAAGCAATTTTTTTTTTTTTTTTTAGGACAGTAATTGAGGGCCGGGTGTGGGCAAAAGCGCCTCTTAGGTACTTCTCCTAGGCCCCTCCTCCTCACATAAAATGTTTGTTTTAGTTGGAAAGTCTTCTCATAGTGTAGCCTATTTTACATGTGGTTTCGCTTCTGATATATTAGGGTGTTTGACAAGCGAAGTAATGAAGTATGGAGTTTGCGTATGTGACTAACATGTTTTTCAGCTTTTGTTCTACTGCGCTGGTATAAATATCTGTGAGTTGTTTTACTCAAGTGTTAGAAGGAGTGCTGTTTCTTTTCATTGTCAACTGCACCTTGTTCGACTGCTTCTAAAGCTAACCACAGAGCGCCTCAGTCATCATCATTTATCGAGTTTGTGAACCCCCTCCAGCCATTTGTTTCTGCGAACCAGAACTTTAATTTATTGTTGAATAGTTGTGACAGTTCAGTCAACGAAGCCCTGCATTAGATCACCACAATGAATACATTAATATTTGGCATAAAAAAAGGAATGAAAAAACATCTATTCCTGGCATGGCTGAGGAGATATTAGGAGAGGTCCACGGAGCATGTAAAACATCCAAAACTTATTTGCACAATATAAAAAACTGTGATAGAAGGCAAAAGTCCATACCATGAGACACGTAAGATATTTGTTTAGAACGAATCTAGCCGTAAAGAAACCAATCATTGGACAGAAATTAGTATTTTCATAACAATGAACGATAGGGCGAGACTCGCCGTTCGGTAAGGGGGTGCAAAATTAGAGTCTGAGCTTTTATGTACTTATGTGACATTTCAGGAAAATTAAGCAGAACTATGCAAAACGTGAAGCTGTCATTTAAGATTATATTTTAGAACAAAATGTGCCCTGTCAGTTTTGAGTTTTTTGACATGAGGATGCATTTTGCACAAAAAAAGTGAAAAAAGCAATTGCTGCTCGCGTTCTTATTGTTTTCCTTGTTCCCATGAATGCAGCGTAACTATGCTGCATAATATATTGGCAGAATTTTGGGATTTTCAATTTCATAACACTCTTACATGAAATTCCTAAAATGACATTAGTTACACCAGCGGAATATAAATTTCATCTGTACTTAGTGTAGAGGGGTGTGGGATTCTGAACAACAGGCGTTTTGGGATCAGAGGATGTAACTACAATCAGGAATACATGAGAAAGTCAAAGCTACTATAAATACAACCAAGTATTGCAGCCAGTTTGCTTCAGCTATGTTCCCTGCCTTACACAGTGGTGACTCTAAATTAACCACAAGAAGTGTCCTGGCAGTTTCTGCAGCGTTACTGACACTGAGCACACAGGCAACTATCCTGTTTATGGTAGCCTGAAAAGCGCTGGGTAATCTGTGAGAGTCATACTTCAATTTATGAAAACAGCAAATGTAGGCACAAACTGCGTGCAGAAATGTTAGAGTCCAGCAAAACAAAAAGGAGCAACTTTAGGCAAGCTCCTTTTTTTTAGGTAAGAGTATGGCAAGTAAAACTCATCAGTCCATCAAAGGTCCTCTACTATAGGTCACTCAAATATCTGTTTCAGGCAAGGATTTAGGACACTGGTTTTACTATCTACACTGAGCCATAAAGTTACATAGAACTTTAGAATTCTAGGTAAACAGTTTTAAAGATTTGTATTAGTAAAATACAATCTCAGTGCACTTGTACTAATGTAAAACCAGTTCCTGGCATCTCTAACCCCCCTGGAAAAGAGCTAATCAGAAAAGTGTAGCTTTGTTTGTGAATGAGCAGGGAAAGAGATAATGTATTGCTCCCACACGCAGAGAGCTCCTTTTCCAGCAGATCCCTGTGTGCAGGGTTGGGTGATTGTAGGGGGTTGGCCAAACCTGCCACACATGCAGAAGGCCATATGTGGTGGTGGTTGGATTAACATATAGGCCCTCATTATGACATTGGCAGTAAATCAGCGCCATCGCTGCCAACATACCGCCGCGATGGCTAATATCCGTTCGCCATATTATGACACACACACACCAATCGGACAGAATACAGCCATATACAAATCCGCTAGCCCAAAGGTCAGTGCTACAGTGGCGGGTGGTCCTGATGGAGCGTAGCTCTTATAATCAAAATTAACATGAAATGTTTCTGAGCTAATGCATAATAATGCCGCATAGAAAATTTATTAATATGTTTTACTAAACGTGAGTCTGAAATGTGCCCACGGGGAGTGGCCACCAATATATACGGGGACTAATAAAATTGACTAAAAATGAGTCATTAATGCATTAATGTATGATTTTGTATTAGTATTAAGAGCTATATATTAAGGTTTTGCTAATTAATTCACTAGGCCATAGTTAGCATGAGTCGGGGCCTAGCAGCCTGGTTTTATATTAAATGTGTTTTTCTAACGTGCAGTGTGCTGACTTGCTGAAGGACATGTAATCGTATTTTTCCAGAAGCTAGAAGATGAGTGTAGCTGTAATAGATCCGTTCTCATGAAATTCGACTTTTTCAAGGAAACATTCTTGCTGAATGCAACAGTGTAGACTTGTTACAGGTACAAGGTTGCCTAAACCGGTATAGACAATGGAACTGCTAACGCGTCCCTGTATGACTAATTTACTCACTTTGGGACTCGTTTTAGGCCAATGAATATTTTGACCCTGATTGAAGACACCTTAGGATGAGATAGCTAATCAGCATGTCAATTAATATGTCAATAATGTCATCAAAGTTCACAGTAATGCGACAATTCAAATTAATCAAAGACATTTAATAAACTCAAAAACCACCATGACCTTTCAGTCATGAATAACCACACCAATTTAGCAGGATTTTGTGAAGTTTATTCCCTATTGATTACAACTCTACTAATAAGTTTATTAATCTCAAAACCAAGAAACACATTAGCATAGTCACAATATGGCAACTCTGATAAGATTTCATCAAAGCAAGAATCACGAATATTAGAACATAACACAGCGTCAACATAGGTTATCCTTAGCAGAGTAACGTTAGCACATTATTCAACAAAGCATAGATTCAGTCCTTTGTCTATTTGCGTCAATTTAGTGAATCCCTCTCCTAACCTTGAATTAGCATTAGCATGTTGGGCTTCATGCAAAACAATTTAGTAACACCAATTTAGAAAACATCTAGCTACGGTCTCTGTCAAAAGAAGCAGTTGGTACCTAGAAAGGAAAAGCAAACAGACAATTACAATTTCATTGTCATATAGTTACCCTACATATTGGGTCAGCACTCAGGTTCGGTCTTCGTCCTCAGGACATCAGTTGATTCGCCATCAGCCAGGAATTCAGCAAGTTGGGTAAAGGTGCACTTCCCTCATAAGGAGGTAAAGTGTAAACGGGCAATATAAGGCAAAATCTCTATGCAGAGTGACAAAGCGTCTAGGTCATAAAAAACGTGACAGCATCTCCCTCTCATCTATCTCCTAGTCTCCTATTCTCTCCTATTCTGATTTACTTCCTTGTGACAAGGGTTTTTATACTATTTTTGTTGTACATTCCCGTAAAATTTGGTTGGATGAGGGGTTGCACCCCACTATCTCCCTCCAATAGAGTTTCATTTATCTCATCAAATTTTTCACCCCATAACAGTTCTCACATATTTTATTGGTCCTTAGGATTGATGTCTTTAGCGGGTGGAATGTCCGATATGATTTCATACTCTTGTGGTCCTTTGCACATCTTCAGTCAGTGGCTCCATTGTCTGTACCGGTTCAGGCGACCTTGTACCTGCAAGTGGTTTGCACTGTTGCAATCAGCAAGAATGTTTCACTAAGCCAGTCGAATTTTATGAGAACGGATCTACTACAGTTACATTCATCTTCTAGGTTGGAAAAAAACAAGAGTTCATGTCCTTCAGCAAGTCAGCACACTGCACGTTAGAAAAGCACATTTTATATGAAACCAGGCAGCTAGGCCTCGACTCATGCTAACTAAGGCCTAATGACTTATTAACAGAATTCTAACATATAACCTTTCATTATTAGTACAGATCACGTTTCAATATAACATTTCATAATTATTAGTCAGTTTCATTAGTCCCCGTATATATTGGCGGCCACTCCCCGTGGGCACATTTCAAGCGCACGTTTTAGCAAAATACATTAATACATTTTTTTAGGCGGTATTATTACACATTAGTTCATAAACATTTCATGTTAATATAGAATATATAAGCTACGCTCTCTCAGTCCCTCCTCTGATGACACTTGTCATCACACAAAACCTTTCCCTTTTCAACCTTTCATTTTTCTCAATGTACACATTTCAGCATCATCCCCCCTGTGTGATTTTTCCCAAATTTCTTTGAACATTTTCTCCTTTTCTTTCTCTTCATTTCTTTTGTTTCGTTTTGCCAAATTTCTTTTAATTCTTTCATTAACTTTACATGATAACTATAATCCCAATAAACATATCAGGTCAATCAATAGACCCCCTAATATTTTTGCAGGAACCCCGTTCCAAATACTACTAAACCAGTTTCCTACCTTGGTAATTCCTTTCCCAACCTTTTCCCAAACTCCTGGTTCCTTCAGCTCTTTCAAATCTGCACTATCTCTTGTTGGGTTAGTAAGCATACCTCTAATCTTTTTACTATTGTCAGGAATGAACGCACAGCAATGGCACTCAGTAAGCATTTTACAGACTCCGCCACTCTTTGCTAAAAGAATGTCTAAAGCAAGCCAGTTTTGAAGAGTCATAGCTCTTTCTGCAGGAAGTTCAGTATCCATCAGGAGTATAGCCCCTGTGAAGTTTGTCAGCATGTTTTCACCAATAGTAGACAACTTTCAAATCTTTATGGAGTTTAAGATAAACCCTACTGAAGGAATTATGGCTCCAAATATGTCACCTACGACAGCAGCCGCTGTCTCTCTCTTTTGCCTAGTATGTTGTAATTCAGACATTTTAGGAATTTGCTTTATGTCATCAATCTGGTAAATCTTTGGGAAAACTATTCCCAAATAACATGTCCCATACCATCCTTTAGGAAGACAGTAATAAGCATTAAGCCCACATATATAATAGATCCCAGGGATAGCTGGATCCTGTCCATTTAACATAAATGTCCCTTTACTCTAAAACAAAAACACATGCCTGCATTCACTTGTTCCACAAATAAAGTGTCATGCTCAGATTTCGGCCTATATATGCAAAGTCTACCTACATGTAATGCATCTATAGCTAATTTGCCCTGCATCTTTATTGCAGTGTAAGCATAATCATTTGCAAGCGTGCGTTTTTCTAGCCCCTTTTCTAGCCTTTCCTTTAATTAATGCCTTTCGTCTCTCATCAGTGTGATCTAAAAAGCTCTTTTCTACAGGTGTTAGTAAGCAGGTTAGGTTATTGCGGTGCGCATAAGTTGTCCCAAATGTCAGTGTCGGCTCAAAGAAACCCCTAACTAATTTTATGCTATGTTCTTTAGCTAATTTGTTTAGAAACTCAATCACAGGCACAAAAGAAAATACTACATCTAAGTTAGAGTAGAAGTATTGCACATGTTCTTGATCATAGAATCTTGTTAACAGTAAACTACAACTTATCCCGTAGGTTAATGGCAAACTATGGTAAGTAACCCCTTCTTGTACTGATGACGGAATCTTTGTGCACACATAACAATTCTTTGCATCCATTGTGACAACATACTCATTCAGCAAGCGATAGAAGACATTAGTAGATAGTTCCCCCTTTGGATTAGTTCCCTCATGCAAGTATTTTGCTTCCTGCTCAAACTTCTCCCATGGTGTTAATGTAGCAGTCTCAGGATTTGAAGCATTGTTAGTCACTTTCTTATCCACCAATGGCATTCCCACAATCACACCTATAATTATTATTGCACACACAATAGCCAGAATAGCACTCAACCAACCACACATCCTACCCTTATTACTATTGCCTCTAGTGTAACTCATGATCTGTAAAGAATCAGATAGCAGAACAATACAAAGCAAACAATCAACTTAAGGACGATATAAAAGCTCCTTTTTTTTTCTCTGTGCAAAAGTCTCTCTCTCTCTGCGAGTATTTACAGCATTTCACTCACTCTAGGACCCCTTTTTGTCAAATCAGGTTAACAGCTTGTCATAATCGTTTTTTCAGTGTCAATTCAGGTTATCAGTGTCACATCCGGTAGTTTATCAGTCTCTTTTCTCAGATTCTCAGCTTTCAATTTTAATTTCAACTTAACACAGACTCTTTCTAGAGTTGAATTCAGGTGCCGTAGTATTGACCTGGAACCTCCCGATCAAAACAGAATGCCAAGAATTCCTGTTGCCATTCAGCTGATGTTGCATATGCCCATTCAGGACCTGCATACCTTCTGTCTACAACTCTCTTTCTTTTCAGTTTACGTTCACTTTGCAACTCTCCTTAATGAGATCCTCTTTTCTGGTTGTGTCAACTTCTTCTTCTATTGTTTCACTAGGGACCACTTTCTCTCCTGTAGCTTGTTGCTTCGGCCAGTTATCTCCTTTATGAGTTTTCTTCCTGCTTGCCGTTTCAGAACGTTGAACAGCGCTCTCCTCTTGTGCTATGGTGTTTTCTCTTGATGGCTCTGCAAGCGGCTCAGGAGGAGTTGGAACACCTTGACCCCCCTCTGCCTCTTCCCCCTTGCCTTCAGGGTCTGTTACAGGCTCAACTTCAAACCTGTATCCGTCTGTTTCTGGGGAAACCTCTCTTTGTGTCGGTTCCCCTGTTACCTCAGCTGAGATAGGCTCACTGTCACCCCCCTGGAACTCATTTTGAGTGACTAAGCCGTCCTCAGCGGGCTCTCCTTCAGTCTCAGTTCCCCTTTGAATATTCTCCGGCCCTGAGACTTCCTTCTCTGCAGCTGTTGTTTTGGACAATTCGAGTTCCTCATCAGTTGGACACGTCACCTTCTTTGTGTGACTGACATGTATCCAATTCGGAAGGCCTGCACATTTCACAGCAGTAGTTGTCAGTATTACTTGATATGGTCCCTTCCAAAGCGGCTCCAAACACGATTTCCTCACGTGTTTCTTGACAACCACCCAGTCACCGGCTTTCAGGGTGTGACCTGGATCACTTATCGGTGGCAATGCGGTAGCCTCCACCTGGTGAGAAAAAGAGCGGACCACATCAGCCAGACCCTTGCAGTAGTCCAACACCATATCATCCGTGATATTCACAAGAGCATTTGCAGGCACTGCAGGCAATCGCATAGCTCGACCCATTAGAATTTCGTGTGGAGATAGTCCTGTTTTCTTATCAGGTGTGTTTCTCGTTGACATCAGTACTGAGGGCAATGCATCTGGCCACTTAAAATTGGAAGCTGCGCACATTTTTGCCATTCTCGACTTCAAGGTACCATTCATCTGTTCCACTAGTCCTGATGCTTCAGGGCGATAGCTACAATGCCGCTTCTGCTCAATGTTCAGTGCAGCACACAAGAGTTTAATCACCTCATTGTCAAAGTGTCTGCCCCTATCTGATTCTAAAGAGATCGGGAATCCAAAACGGGGTATTACACCCTAAGCAACAGTTTTGCTGCTGTGAGACTGTGATTTCTACGTGTAGGGTATGCTTCAATCCAATGACTGAAAATGCACACAATCACAAACACGTACTTCAAGCCTCCACACACAGGCATTTCAATAAAATCCATCTGCATTCTGCTAAATAGACTACCAGATCTCCCAACATGGCTCATATTCACTACAGTCCCTTTTCCTGCATTCATCTGCTGACAGATAATGCACCTGTGACAGATAACCTCTGCAGCTTGTCTGAATTTTGGATTGAACCAATCGATTTTGAACAACCTGATCATTGCATCTCTCCCAACATGTGCCTGCCCATGGTAAAACCTCACAAACTGTGACAGAAAACTGTTTGGCAAAACCATTTCCCTTCTTCTGAGACCCATAAGTCATCAGATCTCTGTACATATTGCATTCTCTGCCAGGAGCGTTTCTCCTCTTTGCTGGTACGTCCCTGCAGTGATCTTAACTCATCTAAAGTGTCAACCACTCTTAATGCAAAGCTTAAGCATGTTTCATTTTCAGTTTCAGGTAACAATTCCCACTGATCTCGAAACGGTATACAGTTCAATGCGCAAAACCTTGCGACTTGATCTGCATACCAATTTCCCATTGACACAAAGTCTTGTGACTTAACATGAGCATTGCATTTCACCACAGCAATTTCAAGAGGTAACTGAATTGCATGCAACAAATCCTTAATCTTTTCGCCATTTTTCACTGGTGAACCAGAAGAGGTCATGGAACCCCTTTGTGACCATAACTGGCCAAAGTCATGTACAATTCCAAATCCATACCTGCTGTCAGTATAGATAGTAACTTTCAAGTTTTCAGCTGCGTGGCATGCCTTAGTAAGGGCAATTAATTCAGCCACTTGAGCAGAGTACACTCTTTCGAGCCAGGAAACTTCTAAAATACCGGCGATTGTACACACGGCATATCCAGCTCTCAGTACTCCTACTAAGTCTCTCAAGCATGAACCATCAACAAACATAATGTAATCATTTTCTTCCAGTTGGGTATCTTTAATGTCAGGTCTTGGTTTGGTGCATAGTTCTATTACCTCAAGACAATCATGTTCTACTTCCTCAGTATTGTCAATGTCTGCATTTTCAATAGGAAGTAAAGTTGCCGGGTTCAATACAGTACATCTCTTAAGGGAAACATTAGGAGACTCCAATATAATTGTCTCATATTTTGTCAGCCTCGCATTTGTCATGTGCTGCGTTTTAGTTCGGGTTAACAGAATTTCAACTGAATGGGGGACCATTACTGTTAAAGGATGTCCCATCACTATGCCCTCACATTGGGTGAGGCTTTGACCAACTACTGCAACTGCACGCAAACAACCCAGTAAGGCTGCTGCGACTGGGTCCAAAGTAGCTGAAAAATATGCTACTGGGCGCTTTGCACCTCCATGGACCTGTGTTAAAACAGACAAAGAACAAGCATCACGTTCATGACAAAACAGTAGGAAAGGCTTTGTGTAATCAGGCATACCGAAAGCTAGTGCCCTGTACATGCTTTCACTTAATTCCGTGAATGCCTTCATCTCTTTCTCGGACATGGTTATGATACCCGGGTCATCCTGGACTTCCTTAACTGTCAGTTTCACCAATGGTTTAGAGATAATCGAGAAGTTGGGAATCCACTGACGACAGTAGCCCACCATTCCCAAAAACATTCTGACATCTCTCTTGGTTGTTGGGTGATTCATCTGCAGTATGGCTGTCACTCTTTCTTTGGATATTTTTCTTGATCCCTTTTCAATTAGGTGACCTAAGTACTTCACCTCTCTCTGACAGTATTGCAGCTTCTTTGGGGACACTTTGGGGGTTATTCCAACTTTGGAGGAGGTGGTAATCCGTCCCAAAAGTGACAGTAAAGTGACGGATTTACCACCAGCCGTATTACGAGTCCATTATATCCTATGGAACTCGTAATACGGCTGGTGGTATATCCGTCACTTTACCGTCACTTTTGGGACGGATTAACACTCCTCCAAAGTTGGAATAACCCCCTTTATGTCCATTCTTCCCCAAATGGTTCAGTAAGGCAATTGTCTCATACCTGCAGTCATCTTTTGATCTGGACGCAATCAACAAATCAGCAATGTACTGCACTAGAGTCAAACTGAAAGGCAGTTCCATTGACTCCAAATCCTTCTTCAATATCTGATTGAAGATGGAAGGTGACTCAGAAAACCCTCGAGGAATTTTGCACCAACTGTACACCTTATCCAAGAATTTGAAACTGAAGCGAAATTGGCTGTCCTCATGAAGAGGCACCGAAAAGAATGCTTGAGACAGGTCCACAACTGTGAACCACTCTGCATCACATGGAACCTGAAACATAATCACTGCTGGATTTGGCACTATGGGGCAGCATTTTACCACAATCTCGTTTATTTTCCTCAAGTCTTGCACAATTCGAACTTTCCCACAAGGCTTTTTCAGACCCATTATTGGAGAATTACACGGGCTACTCAGCACTTCCTTCAGAACCCCTTGCTTCACAAAGTCCGCAATTATCTGTGCTACCTGAATGAGGACATCTTGTGCCATGTGGTACTGCGGTACCTGAGGAAACACTGCATTCGGCTTTACCTGTACCTTAACCGGTTTTACTCCCTTTATCAATCCCACTTCTTTTCCTGTCAGGTCCCACACTTTTTCTGTTACTCTTCCCTGCAACTCAGGTGGCAAGTCTGTTACTGTAAGCATTGGGAATAAGGTTATCAAAGGGTATTCCTCATTTGCGGTATCCATCTCTAACTCTGGAAAATGACCATCATCCCCTTCATCATCACTGTTTGTCTGCACCTCAATACCTTCATTGGAACAGGTAATCTAACACCTCGTTTTACACAGTAAGGTGGTCATTCCAACATTGGCGGTAAAAGGTGCATACCGCTGTCAGAAGACCGCCAACATACCGCCGCGGTAAACCGCCACGGTCATTCTGACCCACAACACGGAAACCGCCAAAATACAGACACCCACAAAAGTCCGCCACACCAAAGGCCAGCGAGAATATGGCGATAACCAAACCGACACCGTCACGCCAACAGAAATACGCCAACACTATCACGACCCACGATTCGACGTGGCAGTCTTTCAAACGCGGTATTCCACTGGCGGTACACACCGCCGCGCTCAAAATACACACACACTTACAAAACACAGCCACATTGGACAATTCCAAATACACACACCTGATACACATACGCACACCACTCCCACACACCCAATTAAATATAAAACACACACCCACATCACCCACAAACCCCCACTCCTAAAAAATCGTGACCACGCACAGAGAAATAGAGAACCGAGCACCCAGACGCGCATATTACCATCACCCAGCACTATTACCACGCACTTCACACAACACACCAATACACATCATCACACTTAGCACTACACAATCCACCCCACACATCACCTACACCACCCCATGGCACCGCAAAGACACCCCAGGTTTTCTGAGGAGGAACTCAGGGTCATGGTGGAGGAAATCATCCAGGTAGAGCCACAGCTATTCGGAACACACGGGCAGCCCACCCCCGGAGAAACATCCCAAGATAGGCAGTGGCCGGCGGGAGAGGGTGAAAACACCAGGGACTAAAACCCCTACCAGGGCTCCGGCAGGGAGTGTGGAGACAGCTGGCACACCGCCCAAGGTGGGGAAGGGCCACAGGCGATCAGGGAAGGCTGGGAAGGGCAGCACGCCCGACAACACCGCCATCAGCCCAGCTGGCCAGGAGGGCCCCGCCAGCCCCATCCCAGTTGGGCAGGAGGCCACCAACAGCCCTGGCACAGCTGCCCAGGAGGGCCCTGCCAGCCACAGGACAGGTGGGCAGGAGGGCCCCGCCAGCCACAGGACAGGTGGCAAATGAGCACCCCGCCATGGCCGGGACCGCTGAACTGGGCACCGCCGTCTCAAGCACCGCTGAAATGGGCACCGCCGTCTCAAGCACAGCTGAACTGGGCCCTTCATCTCAAGCACCGCTGAACTGGGCACCGCCGTCTCAAGCACCGCTGCACTGGGTCCTTCATCTCAAGCACCGCTGAACTGGGCACCGCCGTCTCAAGCACCGCTGCACTGTGCCCTTTATCTCAAGCACCGCTGAACTGGGCCCTTCATCTCAAGCACCGTTGCACTGGGCCCTGCATCTCAAGCACCGCTGAACTGGCCACTCCATCGCAGGCACCGCTGGCCCATGAGCGGCAGGGGCTGGGCCGCATCTGTGTCGGGCAGGGCTGCACGAGGCACTCTGGGCACCAGGCCCCCTCCAGAACCAGTGGAGTCTGTTATCCACTTGTGAGACTGTGGCTTTGCACTCCCCAGGATTGAGCAGTGGGCAGCCCACCCACTGTATAGACTTGTGAGACTGTGGCTTTGCACTCCCCAGGATTGAACAGTGGGCAGCCCACCCACTGTCTGGACTTGTGAGACTGTGGCTTTGCACTCCCCAGGATTGAACAGTGGGCATAGAGGCCCCTCGTGGATCTGGCGTCGTGCACTCATCTTGCTGAGGTGCCCCCCCTTCCCTTCCCCCTGAGGTGCCTGTAGTTTTGCTATCTGATGCCCCTGCAGTGTTCTCTCCGTTAGAGTCAGGTATCCTGTGTGGGCTTTGCCCATGTGATTTGGGCCCAGTGGTCCACGGACAATGCCTGCTACAATGCTCGGACTTGTACATTTCTGTATATAAGAGTTTTTGATGTGTATATATATTTTTTGGCAGTATTGCGATATATTTCAATGTTTAAAATCATTTCCTTTTGTCTTTGCATTCTTCCGGGGGGTTTGGGGGATGTAACTGTGATGTATTGCTATGCATTGATGTGTGTGTTGTAGTGGGTGAGGGTGGGGGTGGGTGTGTCGCGTATGTGTGTCCCCGTAATTTTTTCCCTCCCCCCTCCCCTGTGTCGTAGGTGCAGTACTCACCGTTGTCTTCTGCGCCGGCGTTCGTGCTCCTGGTAGAGGAGCAGGAAGACTATCGCTGGGAGTATGTGGAGTTCGGGTTCCATGCTGTCCTGATTCCTCGAGGGGTGTATGGAGGTGAGCGTTTTCCTTCGAAATGGCTGTTTCTGCCGTGTTTTTATCGGCGGGGCTACCGCCCCGGAAAAGGTGGCGGATTGGTAGGTTGTGATACTGTGGGCGGTACATTGACTCCCGCCTGTCTGTTGGCGGTGACCGCTGCGCTGTTTGTTTGTACCGCCGTGGCGGTCGGCGTGTTAAAGTGGCGGTCTCTGTTGGCGGTTACCGCCTCGGTCGGAATTCCATTTTTTTTACCGCCAGCCTGTTGGCGGTTTTGCCGCCGCTTTAACACCGACTGCCAGGGTTGGAATGACCGCCTAAGTCTCTTCCCAGTAGGGATACGGGACTCAAATCACAGACTACAAATTTATGTAATCCCTGGAAGTTGCCAATTTCAACTAGGACCGGGTCTGTAATCGGATTTGTCAGGAACTGATTTGCTACTCCTACCACTCTTATGGTACGCCCTGAAAGTGGCAATTTCGGAACCTCTGCACTTCTGACTGTAGAGCGTGTAGCTCCTGTATCGACTAGGAACGAAACCTTATGACCCATCACCTTTCCCTCTACATAGGGACCCCTCTGATCTACCTCTAGGGATGCTGCAAGCCTGCACTCCTGGCCTTTAGGCCAGGTAATGTTTTAGTAGGAGTGGGCATACTCGGCAGTATGAGATTAGGGAAGTTGGTGAACTTCATGTGAGTGTGGCGCTTTGTGCTCAAATATTGTCCACGTGGTTGTTGTGATGCACGGACCCGTCGTGGTCTAAGACTCCAGAGTATATTGATAAGTGTATGAGACACTTGGTTTATGTTGTAATTTGTGCGGTTTAATAGGTCAATCGATCGTGGTTGACGAGTCAAGTTTGAATCAAATTGTGTGAGTGAAACCTTCGATGGAGATTTGGCAAGTTCTAAAGTGCACTAGAATGAACCATTGACAAGTCGAGAGTAGGATTTGCGGGTCAAATTCTGCTTGCGAGTGCGGGAGCTGAGAAGGAGTGATTAGCGGCCGAGGCTTCAAGTGAAATCTCTGTACAGTTCTGAAGCGATTGTGTTAACCTTCCTATAGTAAACCGGCAAATTTGAGTTTATTGTTGAAGTGCTCGCAATATATTGCATTAGTTTTTGTGTGAGGAAGACAAGCCACAAGACTTTGTCAGCCGCAGTGTGTGTATGTGTGACGTCATTGGAACCGCGCTGGGATAGGTCAGTTGTCGAGAGGGGTCACGCACGGATTGGCAGCCGTCCGTGAGAGGCATTTGGTTGAGAAGGTAGGCGAAGACTGTTCTGGGAATTAAAGTCACTTCCTGATTAGATTCTAAACAAAATAAAAGACACAAAAATGAAGTTTTTCAAGGCTCTAAAGAGTGCTTTGAGGGGAGATACATACATTACAGCGAGTGTGGGGGAGCCCACACAGCCAGAGGATACACCGGCTTATACCGTAATGGAGGAGAAGGGAGTCGCGTCATGTCTTTGGTTAAAACAGTGGTGCAAACTGACAGAGAAAGAGGGATGTTTAGCGTGTAGTGTAGCCATTTTTAATGTAGCTTTATGCGCATTTGCTTAACATATTAGGCCTCTGTGCACTTTGCCCTAGATGCATTTTATTCAACCTCGTACTGTTATTTTACCATAACGGTCTTGTTTTATTTTATTCTATCACACTGTTTAGCTTACTTCAGCACTGTGTTCTCAAACAATACATTCTTGCTCGCTCTGTGCTTCAGTCAAGGATACAGTCTGGTACATTGCCGATAGATGTGGTAGAAGTTTAGTCTTTAGGGTTCATAGAAAGTACACATCCTTACGTAGGGACATTTCTTAGAACATCGGCGTGTTAGTTATAAAAACACTTTCTAGTCCTAGTACACGTTAGAGGGAGATTCCGACCAGGAACCCACAACTAGATGCTGACTGCCCCGTTGCAGATGCTGATGCAAATTACAGGCCTTTGCTCAGGTATGAGGGTTGATGTCCTCCCGGGGGAACCTGAAAGGCAGGCTTAGAGCTTCACAGTCTGTGCTCAACATATAACTTAGAGAGAACATAGGGGGTCATTCTGACCCTGGCGGTCATGGACCGCCAGGGCCAACGACCGCGGGAGCACCGCCAACAGGCTGGCGGTGCTCCCATGGGCATTCTGACCGCGGCGGTACAGCCGCGGTCAGAAACGGGAAACCGGCGGTGTCCTGCCGGTTTCCCGCTGCCCAAGGGAATCCTCCATGGCGGCGCTGCTTGGGGATTCTGACCCCCTTACCGCCAGCCTGGTTCTGGCGGTTTTGACCGCCAGAACCTGGCTGGCGGTAACGGGTGTCGTGGGGCCCCCTAACAGGGCCCCTCCAAGATTTTCAGTGTCTGCCAAGCAGACACTGAAAATCGCGACGGGTGCAACTGCACCCGTCGCACCCCTTCCACTCCGCCGGCTCCATTCGGAGCCGGCATCCTCATGGAAGGGGGTTTCCCGCTGGGCTGGCGGGCGGCCTTCTGGCGGTCGCCCGCCAGCCCAGCGGGAAACTCAGAATTACCGTGGCGGTCTTTTGACCGCGCAGCGGTATTCTGCCGGCGGGACTTTGGCGGGCGGCCTCCGCCGTCCGTCAAAGTCAGAATGACCCCCATAATCTAGTTGCACTATGATAGCTTTATTCTTGTGCTTCACTCTCCTCGTTACCATTTAAATCCTATTGTGTTGTATAGTTCTGGTTGATTGTATGACGAAACAACGACTTCAAAAACAACTACTGCCTTAACAACGAGGTCGGAACACCGACCTCGTTGCTACTACTAATGATTTTACCATGAATGCCTTAACAACGATATTTTGTTGTAAAGGCATTCCTGATAAAAGCATTAGTGATAGGCACCATTCACCCTACATCCCTCACCCCACCCCCCAAACCCCACCCCAAAACCTAAAACCCCCTGACCCCCCACCCCCTCCCCAAAACCAAAAACGCCTCACCCCCCCAACCCCACCCCAAAACCTAAAACCCCCTAACCCCCCACCCCCTTCCCAAAACCAAAAACGCCCCACCCCGCCAACCCCACCCCAAAATCTAAAACCCCCCACCCCCTCCACAAAACCAAAAATGCCCTACCCCCCCAACTCCACCCCAAAACCTAAAACCCCCTAGCCCCCCACCCCCTCCCCAAAACCAAAAACGCCCCACCCCCCACCCCCCAACCCCACCCCAAAACCTAAAACCCCCTAACCCACCACCCCCTCCCCAAAACCAAAAACACCCCACCCCCCCAACCCCACCCCAAAACCTAAAACCCCCTAACCCACCACCCCCTCCCCAAAACCAAAAACGCCCCACCCCCCCAACCCCACCCCAAAACCTAAAACCCCCTGACCCCCCACCCCCTCTCCAAAACCAAAAACGCCCCACCCCCCCAACCCCACCCCAAAACCTAAAACCCCCTGACCCCCACCCCCTCCCCAAAACCAAAAACGCCCCACCCCCCCCAACCCCACCCCAAAACCTAAAACCCCCTAACCCCCCACCCACTCCCCAAAACCAAAACTTCCCTACCCCCCCAACTCCACCCCAAAACCTAAAACCCCCTAGCCCCCACCCCCTCCCCAAAACCAAAAACGCCCCACCCCCCCAACCCCACCCCAAAACCTAAAACCCCCTAACCCACCACCCCCTCCCCAAAACCAAAAACGCCCCACCCCCCCAACCCCACCCCAAAACCTAAAACCCCCTGACCCCCACACCCTCCCCAAAACCAAAAACGCCCCACCCCCCCAACCCCACCCCAAAACCTAAAACCCCCCACCCCCTCCCCAAAACCTAAACCCACCATTTACCTTCGCCAACTCCCTTCTTTGTACCTTAACCACGCATGTTCGTTGTTCAGAACATACGTAGTTAAGGCACAAAAAACCAGAGTCGTGGTTAAAAAAAGCGTTGTTGCGCTTTCGTTAACCACGACTTTTGGAAAAAAAAAGTCATAAAAAAGGATGTTTCCCATTCTGGTTTTTGCAGCTCACGCTTTGTTATCTAAAATGCAGTTGTTTTATTAAACCAATCTTTAAAACTCCAACTTCCTTTGTCATTTATATATGAGACCGCACTGTGTACGAGAGAACCGGTTGTGACCTGAGTGACCACGACTTCCCTGGGAAGTACTAAGATGTCATGCGCTCGGCTGCCCGATTGTCTCCTCTCTTCGAGGGAGATGAGGCACTGCTAGTTAGCCAGAGCAAAAACCGGGTTTGGGGTGACAAGGGTCCTTCACCGTGGGTCAGACTTAGTCCCCACACTGTGAACGATCTTGACACCCAAAAATCCAGTAGTCTCATTAGGATAATGAGAGTCTACTCAACATGGCGCCACCAACGTTTGGTCTGGCTCTAATTTTCGGGTCCACCGGTTTCTCTCGGTCTCATATAATATAATGATCCCTCAGTTCCTTCAGTGGAGACGTCCGTGGCACTGAGGATTTCCACCACCGCCGTATAGGTAACCCTAATTACAGCGGGTGGTTGTTCAAGCTTGACCCTTAAAAGGATAAAAAAAACATCTTGGCGTGCCTTCTCTGAACACAAATACATTTCATACATACACAGTAGCGAACGCGCCTGGACAATACAGGGCGTACGCATACTTAGAGATACCTCTATCTTATCAAGAACATAATAATTGGCTTGATGGCGCCCTACCCCATACAATATTACCAGTAAGGTTAGTCCCACTAAGCAATGATGGTCCTACCTGGCCTTTATTGGCCACATATATACCAAATCATGCGGCTGCTAATATGGCGGGGGCTGAGGTTCGACGCTTATATACTGAACTAAGCAATATATAGACGATTAGTACAATTTGTGATGCAGACACTAAATACAAACCCAGCGCATGCTGCTCCAGCGCAACCACATGCAGTAACACCAGGTATAAATCCGGTGACTGTACACTCTATTATGGGTAAAGTACCAGCAAAACGAGAGGAGACTCCATTTTGGCTGGTGCAGAAAATTAATACGCTGGAAGCAGTATTTCCCCATACGGGACCTCAGGACAAACATAGAATACTAACTACGTGTTTACCCTTTGGGATGGTTCCCACAGTGGAACATTGTAATACATGGGGCACGGAATTTGCTGCGCTCTATACAACGGCACACGGTACACGACATTAGCCAACCTACCGGAAGTGCTTAAACAAATTCAAGATGAATATGGGGCTGCCCCGGCCTTAGATTTGGAAATGCAACTGATGGGCAACTTTGCCACGGTTTCTTCAATAATCCTAAGCAATCTTAAAGGGGAAGCAGTTGCACTTGCAGTGAGCATGCGTCTTCGGGACGTCCCGCAACAAGATCAGGAGCGGGGACTGCCTAAAATAATAGCGGAAACATATTCCAGTATCGGTCGAGATAGCCTAGGGGCTAGACCACAAAAACCCCAATTTCAGGGAAAAATTAATAAAGATAATACTAAACAGCAACCTGAGGGTAATAAGAAGCGCTGGGAGAAAAAGCAACAAACACTGAAGAAAGAAAGGGGAGAATCTCCACGTAGGGAGACCCCACCGAATAGGTATAATCACAGAAATAGAGATAATATAAAAATGCCTGATAGATATCAATATACTGACACACGCCAATCTCATTCCTTTCAGGACTCATCGGAAAAGAGAAATGAGAGAGGTGGGCGGTCAGAGCGGAGAACAGAGTACGTGAAACCGAGACAGGAATCACAACGCTCTTCAGAGGTTTCTGTCAAGAAGGAAGAGAAAGCAATACAACAAAAACAACAGTTTAAAAAGAAAAAGGTGGCGGTAGTCTTAGTTACACATGCCACACAGGAAGAGGGTTCTCTTGAAGAACAAGACATGGGCTCTAGCACTGCTAGACAGCGCGGCAGAGGTCACAATAGTTCGCCTGAATCTTCTAGAGCATCTGAAGGTGAAAGCAACTGATGACTTCATACAAGTAGAAACAGCAGATATGCGTGTCTCCGAACCCGATAGGGTGTATACAGTGACTTTACGATTGGAAGGAGACATTGAGCGCACTATACACGCAATCTTTTGGGATCGTGTAGTTAAGATATATGACATCTTGCTGGCCGAACAAGATTGTCCGCCTGATTTTGTCCGCACCTGCCCAGCAGGGGAGGAGGTTATTAAACCCTCCTTCTCGTCCCTTGTTCCAGAGGAACTCGCAGAGTCTTAGTCGATTAAATGGGCTCTTGCACAAGCACCTGCCTTATATAGAAATCACGTAGGGTGGAACAGGGATTCTCCATACCATCTAATTCCCATTAAAGGTGATCCTCAGCCACAACTGCAGTATCCAATAAAACATGAAGAAAGGGCACCGGTGAGAGAAATACTTACACAATTGGAATACGAGGGGGTAATTGAACCCTGTGTCTCACCAATGAATAATCTCTTATTCCCTGTAGCTAAACCCGACCATTCATATAGAATAGTCTTAGACTACAGACATTTGAACGGACATACCCGTACATATGCTATACAGAACTCGCATAGCGCTGCACTAATGAGCAACATTGTGCGAAAAAAATATAAAACAACTTTAGATATCTCGAATGGATTCTTCTGCCAGAATATCGCTCCTGAAAGCTGAGATTTAACAAGCTTTAGCCCACTAGGCTCCCAGAAACAATTCTGTTGTTTGCCTCAAGGGTATAAGAATAGCCCGGGACTGTTTGCGGCTTGTGTGATGGCTTTTTTAAACGAGTTAGACCCTGAAGCGTTCTCATATGTGGATGATATATATCTCACGGATGACGAGTTACTGCAACATTTAAGACGGTAGCATGCATTGTTGTGGGGTTTGCCGAATTCAGCTACAAATTTAATTTCAAAAAATCAAAAATTGCCTTCCTCAGCATCATATTCCTGGGATATGAGCTGTCAAATGAAGGTAAGAGCCTAGCGCCACAATAATTGCAACCACCAAATACGATTAAGAAAATTCGATCGTTGTTGGGCTTTCTAAATTTTGGCAGAACATACATTCCTGATTATGCTGCATGCATAAAACCTTTATATGAATTGATACGTCCTGATTTTTCAAGCAAATTCTGGACAATTGAACATACACATACCCTTCGGGAGTTACAAGCAGATCTGCTAGCAGTGAAACATTTACACACACGGGACAATAAGACGCATTTGGTCATCAGGGTGATAGCTGGGGCCATTGGGTTTACAAATGTCACATTTAACGAGGGTGAGACAGTCCCGATAGGATACAAGTCACACTTGTATTCTGCTGCTGAACAACGTTTTGCGCCCACAGAGAAAATTCTCACTGCTGTACAAATGGCTGTTATTAAAGAAAGACCTCTTGCCCAGGGGAAACGCATTATTGTCGTTTCTCCTATTCCAGCCCTCGAGGCTATTACAAAAGCTAGCGTCCCAAATGCGAAAGCACTTCACCCGCGATGGATACAATGGGCTACGTCCTTAACAGCCACTGACGTAGATTACATTTTTGACCCAAAGTTACAAACTCAGGAATTTCTGCAATATGAAGTTGAATATCCAGTTCCCAACGACACGTTGCTGATTGATCAATATCAAGTAGTCATGTACACCGATGGCTCTGCGCAACCGGCGATTGGAACAAAACATCAATATTCTGCTGCATGTGCAGTAGTGAGTGGCTATATAGAGGGGGTGAAGGTCTGCCCCCAACAAACTTATACGCAAACTTTAGGGGATTGTACGGCACAATTGGCTGAGCTCAAGGCTCTACTGATGGCACTAGAACATACGGATCCAACGCAGTTCACACTGATTGTTTGTGACTCGTATTATTGCATCCAGTCTTTTAATGAATATCTACATTACTGGCGCTTGAATGGGTTCAGAGATTCAAAAGGCAACACCATAAAACACAGACAACTGTGGGGGAAGGTAGCAGACCTGAAAGAGACGCTACCCAAAGTCCATGTTGTGCATACACTTGGACACCAGTGCGTTGGAATACACGTTGCTGGAAATACTTTGGCTGATGAAGCCGCAAAGTCGGAAGTGGCAGTTGCCACTGTAGCTGCAGCGACTCGTTCGAGTTCCAAACCAGACACAGAGATTATGGCTGCCATAAATGCTACGGTTGATGGCACGCCTTATCCAAAAGGATTTCCAAATAAATATCAATACTTCATGGGGAGTATGCTGAACACTGAAGTTAAAATTCCTAGCGTAGACGTAGCGACATCCCCCAAAAAAATGTAAGACCACAATTGATTAAAGCAGCGCATGAGGGAGTGGCATCTGCACATGCTGGCGTGGCAGCTACGATTTCGCTATTGCAGGCCCGTTACTCGTGGCCTGGTCTCTATAAAGAGACTAAGCAGTACGTCCTTTGTTGTGATATCTGTCAACAAATTAAAGTTTCTACAGCTAAGCGCCCGCCGCAGACACCCCTCTTAATATCTAACAGACCATTACAATGTGTGTACTTGGATCATTGCGGTCCACTAACACTAGATAGTGCATACAAATATATGCTAGTTGCTGTAGATTCTTGCTCCAGATTTGTGTGGGTGTGGCCACAGCGCTCGGCTGACACTCGGACCGTTATTAAAGATTTGCGAGTCTTTGTCGGTACATATGCAGTTGCGGCATTCCATTCGGACCAGGGCCCTGCTTTCACCTCAAGGGTGTTCAGGGACACCATGGCTTCATTGGGGGTCCAGCTTCAGTACTCGTTTCCATTTCATCCTGAGGGAAATTCTGTCATGGAGTGATTAAACCACGATTTAAAGCAATCCTTAACAGCCAGAGTCCTAGGTACGGGTCGTAGTTGGCTAACCCACCTGTATGGAGTTCAGAGAGCACTAAATAACCTGCCTAGAAGGTCCCTGGGGGGCCGTACTTCATATGAGTGCCTGTTCGGAACACAAATGTTTGTTCCGGATCTTGATGGTCCTGGTGTGGAGGAGGTGGAAACACCTTTTGACATAAATGATCGTGCCACTGTTTTACAGGAATTACAGCAGTTCTGTGAAGATAATTCTTCTAAAAGTGCCGCCTCCACAGGAATTAAGGATACGCCAGTAACGCCTACCGGCTGGATTCCCGGGATTGGGATTCTTGTGCGTGAAAAGGTTGCAGTGAAAAAATAATTTGCTCCTTCTTATCGTGTACCAGTCCCTGTGTTGGGGATACACGGAACGAGAACTGTTATTCTACCTCCGTTGCCAGGTGCCAAAGAAAATCGCTTTGTTTCTATTGACACTGTCAAGTTACAACATGTGGCTGATTCTACACAGCCGACCAAGAGGAACGTCCAGTAGTTCCCGAATCCCTTTCACTACTGGAGAAGAAGTTCCACTTCAAGTCATCTATACTAACACTGTTGCCTCTCCGAGCTTGGGGAGGGTGGATAATGATCTAGCATTAGTTCAACTAACAATGACTAATTTAGAAACATTTGATCAAGTCACCATTACTACAGACGTGACGGATGGTGCTATCTACAGTGTACCACCGCGAGAAACACCAACTCCTCCATTGACTACGGCCACACCTTTTGCACAAACTGCCTCTGGTTACTTTGCCGACAACAACGATGGTCTATCGGACTCGTTTGCCTCTTCTACTACTGACCTGTCAGGTCCACGTAAGCTGATGTGTTGGCTTAAAGATACGTATTTTGTCTTTCCATGGAACTAT
Source organism: Pleurodeles waltl (assembly GCF_031143425.1). Classification (NCBI taxonomy): domain Eukaryota; kingdom Metazoa; phylum Chordata; class Amphibia; order Caudata; family Salamandridae; genus Pleurodeles; species Pleurodeles waltl. The sequence goes on along the minus strand of NC_090443.1, from coordinate 701,304,918 downwards.
CTGTGGCTCATATTTACTATGACAGCATTTTTTCTTTGGATTGGGTTTGTTATCAGCTTTTTTCTATTGATACATGGTCATTTTCTTCCTGAGAGATCAGCGGTTGAACAGGTGGAGGAGGTGTTGAAACCACATTTTTCATCACATAGGGTTCGAAGAGACTTTTCCTTTGTGAACATATCCTTTGTTTCCCGATTGTCAATTGAAGGTTATGAATATTGGTCAAAAAATGCTGATTTGAAAAGTGTTTGGGGGACAAAAAATTGGCAAACAAAAGGTAGAGAAACATTGTTTAGAGCATGTCTCATTCCCGTTCAAATGATTTTTTTTAAATGAAACAGTACAACAGACTAGCTGTTTAGGCTGAGCCACAATCAGAGAATTGAACATGCCTAGTATACCTACCCCTGCAAAAATTAATAATTGGCAGAAATAAGTAAATGTCACCTTTAGTGAGCTTACTGAATGGGTCCAGAATGGTACAGTTAACGATTCATTGACACGTCCAGGAGGGTGGTTAGTGTGGCCAATAGACACCAATGGGTGTCATCAACGTTTTGTCACCTCCTCGGGGGGTTTCCGAACGAGTAGGTCAGACCCTCGCTATATATCAGCAGAACATACTGAAATTGGCATGGGCACTGCAGGGGCCCCCAGGGGCCCCACGACACCCCATACCGCCATCCTGTTCCTGGCGGGCGAACTGCCAGGAACAGGATGGCGGTATGGGGTGTTGGAATCCCCATGGCGGCGCAGCAAGCTGCGCTGCCATGGAGGATTCCGTCGGGCAGCGGAAAACCGGCGGGAGACCGCCGGTTTTCCTCTTCTGACCGCGGCCAAACCGCTGCGGTCAGAATGCCCTGCGGGGCACCGCCAGCCTGTTGGCGGTGCTCCAGCCGACCCCGGCCCCGGCGGTCCTTGACCGCCGGGGTCGGAATGACCCCCATAGTGTGGGAAATTTGTGCCAGCAATGGTTAAAAACATCCTCACTAGATGCAGTTAAGACACATCTCACTCTCCTGTCTAATGACACTGACTTACAAGATTTTTTGGCAGGCCGGAAGAAGCCACGTAGGAAGCGTTTCTTGTATGAAGTATACAATGAAATATGGAAACTTTCCCAACAAGAGGCTGCAGCCCGGTTAAGGCAGATAGATCAGAAAAATCTGAAAAAAGCATTAGCAACATTGTTTCCTCTGCTATAGACATTATACGATCTGATATGTCTTCTTTATATCATGGACAGAGTCAGACCAGGTCCATTATGCAGTTGGGTTGGACGCTTCAGATATTGAAGGCGGGTCGCGTTCCGTGGCAGCACATCAGTGCCAGGGAAATATCTTTTTCCTTTAATTTAACGCAACAACAACAACTAATGGCTAAGAAGGAGGCGACTTATGTCATGCTCAACATTGAAAAGTTAGAAAGATTGCCTTTCACCGTGGCCTAGATTCCCTCTGCAGAGTGGTTGATACACAGGGTTATTAATCTGCCTATTTCTACATTACAATTCACTTCTTGTTTGAAACATGTTCCGGTAGGCAGATATGAAAAGTTGGGAGATAGTTACATCCATGAGGTGTGGGAGCTTCCCTTCTTGTACAAATGCCTCAATGGCATGAAAGAAGTCTTTCTTAGCGGTAGTGAATGCAAGACTTCCGTCAGCCATTCGATAATTTGTAAGCAGCTGTCCTTGCCTAATGTGTAATGCCTCGGTAGCAAACTTGGCTTGCTATCTGAAGGGAGTTCCAGTCCCCTTGATTAAACGCACATTCCAGGTGCTTGAAAACGGCAGCTACATCCTCCTCAATAGTGAAGACTGTTGTGGCATGCGGGCCGGAATAGTTTACGTTGTTTCGGTCACTAAGGTCGTCACTTGCTGCGGGAGTATGCTGTTTCCCCCCACTAAATTAAGGGAGGTAGTGGATATTTGGCCTCACATTGCTACTTCCAAGGTGAATTTCGACAAGTTAAGTAGACTAAAGGCTTTATTGTTTCAGAAGCATGTGGCCCTTACCTCTGCACGCGAGACCTACGTACTTCAGGTGGCAAGGTCATCAGCGGAAATACAGTCCCTATTAAATTCTAACTTTCCGAGCCACTTTGGTGAACTTGTGGGACGTATATTTAATGCGCCCAGCACAGCTGGATTAGCAGATTGTTTTAAAGCCGTTGGTGTTGGTTTCATTCACACCTTCTCTTCCATATTCGGTTTAATTCCTTCAGCTATTCATTCAATTTTCGGAAGCATTTTTGCAGGATTTCCGATAACTTTGGCCTTATTAGCCGGCATTTTGCTGTTGCTGTTGTTTTTCCACAATGGCTGTCCCGCCGCAACAAGGACAAATGAGGGCGCTCCCATCAGCGCAGCTGTGTCGTGAACGCATGATGCAGCACTTTGGAGTAACACTCCTGGAATATTTGGAGTGTGACTGGTCTCTGTCATTCAGACCGGTTTTGGATTGTGTGCAGCCCGTGTTTCGGTGCCGTTGGTGCTCTTTTGAACAAGCACTAGATGTTTGTCTCTCACAGCGACGCCCCCCAGTGGTTGATGCTGATCTGTTGATGTTCCTGATGAGGGCTCATTACCAGACATGCGTGCTGCGGCTGCATTTGCTTCGAGATGCTACTTACGAGATACCCTTCCTGGAGGAAGTTGGTATTGACTCGTTTACAGGCTCTACACGGGATGCCGCCTTGGTTGACACTGGGGCTTTGGAACACACCTGCTCCTTGGTAGTCTTTGGTGTGGATTTTCCGGTTTTGTCATCAGCCGAAGTGGAGACTCTCCTACTTTCCATGAACACTGCTTGATTTGGACTTATTCTAAATTGACATTGTCCTTTGAATTCGGCATTTGGCCGCATGCTAATTTTTTTAATTGACAAAATATTATGCTTGTATGTCTTCTTAACTTGTTGAAATTAAATAGGGTTTTACTTATATTTTTGCTTGGGGCATTTTATAGTTTTGGCTTAAACCACTTTCTACCGACAAGGGGAGGGTGTAGTGTAGCCATTTTTAATGTAGCTTTATGCGCGTTTGCTTAACATATTAGGCCCCTGTGCACTTTGCCCTAGATGCATTTTATTCAACCTCGCACTGTTATTTTACAATAACCAGTTTCACGGTCTTGTTTTATTTTCTTCTATCACACTGTTTAGCTTACTTCAGCACTGTGTTCTCAAACAATACATTCTTGCTCGTCAAGGATACAGTCTGGTACATTGCCGATAGACGTGGTAGAAGTTTAGTCTTTACGGTTCGTAGAAAGTCCACATCCTTACGTAGGGACATTTCTTAGAACATCAGCGTGTTAGTTATAAAAACACTTTCTAGTCCTAGTACACGTTAGAGGGAGATTCCGACCAGG